>NW_022196903.1:77816270-77880624 GCF_008632895.1 Mastomys coucha
CTCTCTCTCTCTCTCTCTCTCTCTCTCTCTCTCTCTCTCTCTCTCTCTCTTCCTATTTAAAGCTGAAGAGAAGTCTGATTCTAGATCAACTTCCTTAGCCTGGTCTGTAAACTCCTACTCTCAAGCACTTAAAGAATTTAAAATTTTTAAAGTTTAACATTAAAATCCTAAAATTTTGACCAGGAGATTAAGTATGCCCCACCTTCATTAAAGGTAATCATCCATCACAAAGCAGATGGCTCAGTACGTAAAATGCTTGCCTTACAAGTGTGAGGCCCTGAGTTCAGAGTCCCAGAACCCATATAAAAAGCCAGATGCACACACATGTAATCCCAGTGTATGGAGAGAGCAAGAGGGGAAGTGGAGACAGGCACTGGTTGCCTGCTAGCCTGACTACTTGAGTTAGTTTCTGACCAATGAAAGGCTGCTGTTTTAAACAAAAGGTGGAGAGCATATAACACATCTCTCTCTCTTTCTCTCCCCCTCTCTCGCTCTCTCTCTCACAGACACACACACACACACACACACACACACACAAAATCATCCTGTTTTCATGTTTTCTTTACTGCCTATTATTTTTCTCCTGTCAGATGATGAGGAAGAAGTTGTTTTAAGGTATAGCTTTTATGACTCTTGGGGTGCACTGAAAGCAGCAGAGCCAACAGTAGCTCACAGGATCTGGCTGTCATTGGGAAGGATAGCTTATTACAATTCTAGAGAGGAGAAGCCATACTGTACCATGGAAATGTGAAAGGGAGCTGATGAGATCTGCAGTCAAGAGGAGAGGGGAGTAGGGGACCCTAGGCTAGAGCTTTCATTGTGGTTTCTGCAGAAAGTGATAGGTGAGGCAGGGTGGGCAGGCTCAGGACTAAACATGCTGCTTTAAATCACACTGTCCCTAGTTACCAGGAAAGTGGGTCTGGGGTAATTTGGATAGGCATGGCCCAGACCATGAGATAGGATGCAGGTAAGTAAGAAGGTTCGAATACAGGGCCCACAATGGCTGGTTTACAAACAGGAGGCCTGCTTGCAAGAGAGCTCTCTTCTCTCTAGGTACTGTCCCCTGGAAGAGACAGGGTGCCCAGAGTCAGCAGGAAGCCAGTGCCAAACACTAGAGTCAGAAAACAGAAAGGTATGATGAATTCCAAGAGTTCCCACAAGACCCCAAATAACTCTGTGCATCCACAGTCATGTCTGCTTGGCCATTTCTGAGACTAAGAAAATACGGAAGAAAATGTTTTTGTTGCAGTGCTCTGGCTGGCGTTTTCTTCCCAGCCTGGATCCAGACACTTCATTAGCCTTTGTTTTTTAAACAACCACGTTTTATTTCATTATTCCCTTTTCAGTTTTGTTTCTTTTATTTGATTATTTTTGGCTTTCATGCTCATTATTCTCCTTTTCTTCTTCCTTCTGGATGTCTTATTTTTAACTTCCTGAGCTGAATCCTCAGTCCATTTACTTAAAATATTCCTTGATTTCTAATCAACAAATTTACGTCTAGACGTGTCTGTCTAGGTGATCTCACCCTTGCCATTCTCAGCGCTACAATGTCCATGCACTGATTATAATTTCCTTGCCAGCTCCTATGTTGTTTAGGGGTGACCCTGATTTTTTTCTTCTCCTTTTTTCTAAATACATGAAACAGTATTTTTAGGGCACGGGGTAATGGAATGATTTACTTTGAGTTGTACTCAATGGAAAGCCAGAACATGTGGTCTGTATCATACTTGTACTTCTGTGACTTGAAGTTTATGTTAAATAACAGCGATCATGGCTACTCGAAAGGAGTGTGTACTTTGTATTTAGAGTTACAAAGTACTACATGGCTCTATTTATCAAAGCTCCTATAATTTCATTGCTCTGGTATCTTGCAGTCTTAATTCTGGCTGGCTGCTTGCTCCTATCATTCAAGAGAGTCCCAAGCTCTGACAATCTCTCCAAAGCTTGGTCAATGACACAGTTGCATCTGCCATATTAGCTGGGTACACTAATATTGTTACTCTGCTTGAACAGGTGATTCTGTGCTCCATTTTACAGTAAGTCACCAACATCCCCTTGGATAGCACTTGGCATGTGCATTTTTAAAAAAACTTTATTTCTCCCTCACAGATATTCCTTTTATAAATAGCTTATGGGTGAACTAATGGGGAAAAGGCATTGTGGAATCCTGTCTTTGAATAAAGGTGTGTTGAGCCTATTTCATCTCTCTCTCTCTCAAATGTTATTTTATGTGTAAATATTTTGCCTATGTGTATTTAGGTATATAGTATGTGCTTGCATGGTGCTAGAGAAGGCCAGAAGAAGGCACTAGAGTCTTTGGAAATGGAGTCATAGATGGTTGTGAGCTGCCAAGTGGGATCTGAACTTGGCTCACCTGGAAGAACAGCCATCCCTCCAGAGCTAAGCCCTTCCTCCAGCTCCCTCTTTGCTCTTTTTTCCTCTTCCATTCTTGCTTTCTGAGGAACTTTCTTCTCCATGCTTAGAAGTTATGCATTTGGTTTCCATTTTCTTGGTAGATGATCTAGTTGCAGAGCTCGTTCTGGGGTGTGCCTTCACTGCCAGGATGCCTGTATCTTGGGTCTTCTGAACTTCGTGTACATACTCTTTATGGACAAGGGCAAGCAACGTGATTCCAGGCATGTAGGTAGGTGGGTGGGTACAGTGGCCTTCCATGCTCAACCTACCAGTGGACAGGCTAAGTATTGGAGATGGCTCCCTGGTGCTCTACTGTGTGTGTGTGTGTGTGTGTGTGTTTGTGCATACATACATATTATTTTGAATTTGGTGCTGGGAACCGAACTCAGGGCCTTGGATATGTTAGGCAATGTGCTCTGTCTAGAGCCATAACCAGACCAGGGAGGCCAGTCTTGACATAGCAGCCTTCTCTGCAGTAAACACTCTCTGTTTCCAGTTCCCAGCTAGCGCCCTTTCCATGTATTCATCTGTAGACACTGTTCTGAATTTACTCTCTCTAATGTGGTTGTATGCATAAGTCAATAAACAAAAATATCAATTCTAGATGTTGGTAGGGGAGGGGAGAGAAGATTCTGGCACATACCCTTTCTGCCTCCTTGGCATGAAAAAATCATGTTGTCCACATATCAACTTCCTTGAGCCAGGTGGCTGACCTAAGCTGGAACAGCCAGGACGTGATGGATTTGAGGCAGCCATCTTCCATGGGGAGGAGGGACCTCCTCTCTTTCCAGGATCTCTAAAGGACCTTTTTAGTTCTTTCTGAGCCTTTCTGGATCCTTTGGGACTCTTGATCTGGACCTGGCTATCCCACAGGCCCTAGATTCCTGGAAACAGTGGTCTGGATGCCCCAATGGCTTCTGAAACACAAGCGTGCTTGAGGGTCAGTAAGGCAATACACAGTGCAATTGCAGAAACAAAGGGTGCTGACAGAGATGGATGGAGACAAGGAGAGAGCCTTCCCGGGGCTGCTTTCCACTCTGCACTGGACAATGAGTAAATGTGTCCTGGTGCTGTGCTGGCTCAGAAGAGCTGGCTGTGAGGTCTTGGGGCCCTGCAGACTTCATCCCCCTTGGCTCCCCATCCTTCGCTTCCCTTTTGAGTTGACCAGACTGCTTGTTTCCATTCCCAGCAGTCTTTCTGCCTCTTACCCACAAAGTACACACTAAATCCACACACTACCCATTTGCATACCCTTGTCAGACAGACTCTGGGCTTCACTCCCTTTGTGTGTGAGAGAGTGCTTGGTGCTCCTGTGTGCATGTCCACAGAACAACCTCCAGTGACATTCCTCAGGAGCTGTCCACCTTGACTTTTGAGACAGTGTCTCTCACTGGCCTGAAGGTTCTCTGGTAGACAGAGCTGGCTGGACAGGGAGAACCAGGTATCAGCCTGTCTCCTTCTCCCTAGTGCTGGCATCACAAGCATACTCTGCCCATACCTGGCACCTCACTTAAAAATGTGGATTCTTGCCAGGGCATAATGGTATGTGCCTTTAGTTCCAGCACTTGGTAGGCAGAGGAAAACAGATCTCTGAGAGTTCAAGACCAGCCTGATCTACACAGTAAGTTCCAGGACAACCAGGAAATTATAATAGAGGTACCTTGTCTCAATAAAACAAAACAAACCCACGTGGATTCTAGGGAATCAAACTCAGTCTTCACATGGGCAAGGCAAGTGCTTCACCATCTGAGAAGCACAATTTAAATCCCTTGGTCAAGTTCACTTATCAGACATAAGCTAAAGTTAAAAATAAGACCTAGAATTATCTGATCTTTAAAAATATTTTATTACATTCATTCATTCATTCATTCATTGGAGGAGCAGGTCACTTGGCTTGTTGTCACAGTTAGAGAACAACTCTCCTTGTACCTTGTGGGTCCTGGGGATTGAACTTGGGTCCTTAGGCTTGGCAGCAAGTGCCATTATGCTTGAGCATCTTGCTGGTCCATCAACTGATCTTGAAGGCTGGACTTTTTCCTCATAGTCTTCTGCCGACCAATAACAACCCAAGTCAAATAGAAGGCAAACGCTTTCTTCCTGACTGAACTTCCAGATTGCTAATGTTGCCAGGGGCAGGAGTGTCTGAGAAGACCCAGCTCCTCCCTCCCAGCTCCTCCCTCCCAGCAGTGACCCAGCACTCCCAGAAGCTTCTGGAAGAAGCTTATTATGTTGTGCCAAAAAGGCTGATCACAGGGTTTCTGGAGCACCTTGGGAGCTGGGGTGCTGGGAAACTGAAAGGGAAAAGGCGAGGTGCAGTTTGTTGTCCACCATGTTTGAGACAGGGTCTCTCGTGTGTTGTTGGCTACCATGCATGCCAGCCTCAGTGCGTGCAACAGCTTAGTTGGCCCTGAGCTTTCAGAGGTTCTCCTGCCTCTGCCTTCCATCTCTTTGTAGGAGGGCTGGGATTACAGATGCGTATGAGCTGATCTGGCTTTATGCACCTTCTGGGGCTTCAGGCTCAGGAACCATCTCGCCTACCCAAGGCATGTTTTATGTTACTCACTTTCCCACAGGGCTCAGGGACACTTACACGAGGTTCTTCTCACTCTCCTTCAGCTTAAACCATGGTAGGGAGTTATGTCCTGAGACCTCCTGTTTCCTGGGGATCCCAAACACTGTCCACAGTGTTTGGAAGGATTCTAACTATACACTGAGTATCTGGGCTCCAGTGCTCCCAGCCTGTCCTCCAAGTGGCCCATCTGTAAATGCTTGGTGAAGGCCTACAGATGGTTGGCCACTGGGGAGGGGGAATCCAGCCTTTCTCAAGCCCCAATTCTTCCTCCAAGAGGCATGGGCACTCCCAGTTCCAGTCTGGATCTGGGCTTCCTTGCCTCTGCTCTCTAAGTCTTAGATGAATGAGCCCCCTGCTGTCTGCAAGCACTCTCTCTTGTCCAGGGCCAGGAAATCCCAGGCCTGATTCTTTCTACTTAGCTCCCCTTCTCTGAAACAAGATGGTATGACTGACAGAAACTGACATCCAGTCCTTTTCCTTGGGCAAATGCCACAGTGAACATTCAGAATTTATTTGTTTCTTCTTCCAGCAAAGGAGTAGAGCCAGTCAGGATGGGATAAGTTATGCTGCAGTTACAAATCTCAGATCTCTGTGGCAAAGAACAATAAAGACTTCTTTCTTCCCCATGCTCCATGTCCATGGTGGGCTGGCTGGAGACCAGCTCACCATCATCTTTACATGGGATCCAGGTGGGTGGAGCAATCTCTTTGGAGCATGGATGGCTGCCGTGGTGGAAAGCATCGCCACTGACCATGAAATTACTCCCATTTGGAGGTGACACAGGCACATGGAACGGAAGACACACTCAGTAGAAGGAAGGGCATAGACAAGTTAAGATATGTGGGCTAGCTAGGCAAACACACATTTCTAAAAAAGCGAGGGGCTGCTAGTTGGAGTGGGTGGTCAGAGGTTAATGATACTTGGAAAGACTTGTTCTCCTGGTCCAGACACTTACTGGCTTTGGAGATGCCTCAGTTTCTGTATGAGTTCTGCTGGCCACTAGATACATGACTTTAAACATATTGCTTAGTTGTTCTCAGTCTCAGTATCTTTGATACATCATCTAAGGTGCCACAGCTGGTATGTGCCAAAGGTCTCAGTCATTGACTCTGGGTCCACAGTACATATGTGTCCAAGTCCTGCCCTTACTGGTAAAAAGCTGCCCTCGTAATAGCCATACAGGCAATTGGTAGACAAAGCCCTGACCCTACTTTACCATTTTTTCTCTCTTATCCCAAGCTCCACCTCCTCCAAGGCTCTCCATTTTCTTCTCTCCTCAGCTACAATTTAGCTGGATAGCTCCAAGTTCATTCTATATACCTCTGTAGTCTTCAGCTAAGAGCAGATGGCAAAAATCACTCAGGACATATGCAGCCCAGCTTCCTCTCTAGTCTCTGCCTCAGGAGTTTGAACCTCTTCGGCCTCCAGATTTGCCAGGCTGCAGACTCTTGCTACATAGAGTGATCCCAGTCTTTATGGGTGGCCCTGGACACCAGATTTTACCCAGAGCTCCAGGACTGCAGTGGGGAGAGTTGTGGGGAGTTCATGCCACAGAATGGAGGGAAGAGCTACAGAATACCTCTAAACAGGCAAAACAAAGCCATTCATCCTGGGCTTTAGTCATCGGGCTGCTGACTCAGGAAAACCAGCCTATACATTAAAACCGGATGATGTGTGAAGACCAGACACTCCCCACCTGCCTTGCTCTGTTCCTTCAACTGCCAGAGTCGGGGTGTGGGCGCTTCTTTCATCTCTCTTGCTGTAACAGGTGTGCAAAGTCCCAGCTCCATTTCCATCTGGGTGTACCTTGGCCATGGGACTGACTGTAGGAGGCAAGTCAGCTCCCCAGAGCCATGCTGGATGGTGTCCAGCTCGGGCAAAGCTGGCTTTTATGTCAATAATTCCTTGTACATGTGGTCTTTCCTTAGTGGCTATGTCTATTTAGTGTTTAGAAGCTTGGTTCTTAAGTATCCTTCCCCCCACACTGTTCCAAATTCTCCCAGGTTCCCAGAGGGAGATCTGGCAACAGTGAGCACAATGTATGTCCAATGTCACCCATTCTGCTGCTTCACTATCCCCTGCATAGTCTGTCCAATCGACGGATGAGACCTGTGAATTCTTTTGAAATTTTGAAAGATTTTTTCCCTTTTCCTTTTATGTGTATGAATGTTTTGCATATATATTATGTATATGTATACATATACATATACATAATATATATGCACACCATGTGCCTGCCTAATGCTCAAAGAGGTCAGAAGAGGTCATCAGGTCCCCTGTAATGGATGGATGTAAGCCACCATGTCAGAAGAACAAGTGCAATTAATCACTGAACAATCTCTCTAGAACTGAGTTGTGCAAATTTTTCTGGAACTCTAGCTTAGTCAGTAGGTACTTCTCCAACAGGCGCAAAGCCCAGGGTTGGATACCTAGTGCTTCATAAACTGTGTGTTTGTGCATGCCTATAATCCCACCACTTAGGAAGTAAAGGCAGGAGGACCAGAAGTTCAAAGTCATCCTCCACTACCCTGTGAATTTGGGACCAGATGGATATAATGCAATCCCACTGGCAGGGTTGGGGGAGCATGAGATTTGCAATTTGGGGAGCTAACATTTTATCTTTCCAGCCATCGGTGGTATGGGGGATAGCAGAGTCACCCTTACACAGTGACCTGCTAGTTGGTTTGAAGCACATCTCAAATGCTGTGTTGTGTCCTCCAGAATTCATGTCTTAATAACTTAGTCCCCTAAGTCCCATGTCCATGGCACTCATGAGGGGAGCCTTTAGGAAGTTATTGGGTTACAAAACTGTCTACATCTATAGATAAATCCATTAATAGGTTAGTAAATTGGTCAGTTACAGGCGATGGCTGGTTATAGAGGCAGCTGTCTCAGCATGCTTGTACAGTCTCGGCTTATGTAGGATGCGCTCAGCTGTGTTACAAGGCAGGAAGACCACAAAGAAAGCAACACTGTCATGCTTTCCAACCTCCCAGACCCCAGAGATCATAACTCAAGCCTCAGTTGACTACCATCTTCACAGTAGCCTGTTTTAACAACAGAAGATGCACTCTCATGCACACATGCACAGGCGACAGCTGCCTGGCCATCTATTGTTCTTCAGTGCTTGTGCCTCTTCAGCCCAATGCTCCAAGGTGGAGTCCATGACCTAGCCTGAACCCATGAGAGAACCTAAATCTCTTAGCATCTGTGATCGAGTCAGAAACAACCAAAGCTGATGAGCTTCAAGGAGACACTTGATGAATTTTAAGGTGGAGTTCATCTGAGCAGGAGCAAGGTGTGCATGTGAATGTGATTGGTGGAGGATGTTCTGGGTGAAGGTCTCCAGAGGGTGGTCTGCCCTGCTGCCTAGAGGGGATGGCCACCTATAGATCTGAGGATAAGGAAAGACATGAAGAGAAACCAAGCTTAGGCAGCTGGGCAAGCTTCCCTGAGCTGGATGAGCTTCAACCTGTAAAGTCTAGTTTGCTGAACAGTATATGCCCTCTATTGTTTAAATCCATCTGAAGCAGTGTTTATGACAGTGTGGTCCCAAGAGTCCTCACCAGTAAAACAAATATATGTGTCCTGATTTTGGAAGGCCTTGGCATCTAGACTATCCTGCTTCTGAGGCTTGGTTCTCCCCACATCTTTTTTCCCCGACAGGTTCTTATGAGGTATCCCAGGCTGGTCTAGAATTTGAGATCCCCTTGTCTCAGCCTCCGAGTACTAGAAGGAGGACCTGTGCCTCCACACTCAGCTTGCATGATTTAATTTATACTTCTACCCCCAAACAAACCCATCTTACCTGTAACTCTGATGGCTCCTGGCACATAGTAGGTAGCATTTAGTAATTAAGCATTTTCTAGCACAGATGTGTAGATAGAGATGGAACTTTTGGGGGTGGCTGGGGACATAGGTTCGCTTCAAGGTTAGGATCTGTGCACACACACACACACACACACACACACACACACACATGCAAATAAAAGCTTGTAAGTCAACTAAAGGACGCTATTTTCTTAGATTATAAATGGCCTGGCCATACATACTGACAACTACAAGGAGGGGTAAAGCGCAGCTGGAGAGGAATCCTCTTGGGCCAGAGCCAGGTTCAAAGTCGGGGTGCTAGTAATGGCTTGCTAAGAGAAGCTGGCTCCATACTGTAGCTCCTTCCTGAGCCCCTTTGCCTACAAGCTTGATCTTGCCTGACTATGGGGCAGACATTACCATCCTGGTCTTTTACCCCCCAGGACAGGTCCCTAGAATGGCCTTGAGTTCTAAGTCAGTAGCTGGAGTATGCAGGTGTAGGTTTGTGGGGCAACCTTGCTGCAGCCCTTAGCCTGGTGCCCACTGTATGCTCCTTGCACTTTTGTTCTTAGATGGCCTCGGTTACCACCTCCCTCGGTTGCCTTCTGCACTGCTCTGCTTCTTCTTGGGTCACTCCTCTCTCTGTTCTTCCTACTGTCAAGGTCCTGCACCCAGTGGAAAGGCTAGAGCCAGGTCTTTTGTAGGCCCTGTGAGAATATCCAGATCCCTCTGGGGCATTTTTCCACCAGATGGCTCTGTGACTGTGGCATGGAGCTCCCAAGAGCTGCGGGTTTTAATAGAAAAGGCATATTGGTGCATGATGAAGCCTTCTGTGGTCCCCTTTCTCCAATCCCACCTGGTCTTGCATGATCCCTTCTTTTCTGCCCATTCACATTCAAGCCCACGTCTTCATCAAGTCCCGCTGTGTCACTGCTATGTAGGAGTGGAACTGCTGAGTCACACAGGATGTCTATACTCAAGTTTTGAACAAATTCAAATAGTTTTCAAAGCTGTTTTCGCATTTTACACTCCTGCTGGCAACATATCAAAGCATTCATTCTCTGCTTTAGCCCCACAGTGATGGGACTCTGGTCTTACAGATGGCCACACTAAAATGAGAAGGAATGTGTTAGGCACAAGAGTAGTATTGTGTGTGTGACTCTATATTCCCACAGTTCTTGGTTTGGTGACCTGACAAGCAATGGAATAGATCTGTTATGCCACTTATAAACTGTGGCCATGGCCTTGATGAGGGGACTGTATGTGCACACTCTCCTCACAGTACTGAGTTTCCTGGTAGTCTTAGCAATGCTTGCACCTGAATCGTGTAAAAAGGGTCCCAATCTCTGGGTTGATAAGCCAGGGCTGGAGTGCCACACCTTTATTCTGATGTCATCCCTGAGGCAAGGAGTTCTGAGAAGTTGCCAAAGTGTTCAGTTATTTGTGGCCATGCTGTTTATACCTAGCATCTCTCAACCAAGCCCAATGTAAGAGTCACAGGCATGGCCTTTGTCCCCTCTGTCCCCAGCCTTTTTACTCACCCTGGGCTTTTTCTAGTTGCTTTGCAACTCCAGTGGGCACCAGTTGCTAGATCAAATCAGTCAGAAGAGATTTCTCTGCTGTTTGACGAAGAATTGAAGTCTGGAGAGATCTGGTTCTTGACAATCAATTCTGATGCTTCCAAGATGCACTGCATGAATTTGTGCTAACTGGATTTAGGCTTTGTTTGAGGGGAGCCAGCAAAAGGTACAGATTATTTGGAGGACAAGGCCAGAGGCCTCCTATAGACTGGGGAAATGCCACAGAGCTGGAGACAGACCCGTGGGACTCAGCGGTACTCCCGTCTGGGGACACGCCTTTCAAAGGAACAAATGCCCTCTGTGCTTAGAGGTACTGGTGGAGAGGGCCAGGGCACTTTGACCTAAAGCAAACACAGGGAAGGTACCCTCAATTACCGCCACACAACTTAGCACATAGTTAACTGAACCAGGCTTTGGATTATGTCTCCAACTTCAAAGGATTCCTTTCTTTACATGAGGGTCATTGAAATTTTTTTTTTCTTCAATATGAGAATGGGACTTGTAAACTAGGCAGGGATTGTCTACAGAGCCAGGGACCACAGCCCTAATAACTTATCTCAGGGGACAACTTCACCCTTGAGACTTTTGTCCTGGGTACCTTTACTATGTGCTCAGTAGGACACCCTGATACGATAATACTAGTTGAATGACAGGGAGTCATTCCTGAGACACTGCACTGAGGTGCACGAGAAATGATACCTTTTCAGAGTGTAATTTCCACTTACACTTGAATTAGAGACTGGAGCAGTTGTTTATGGTATATGTGAGTGTGTGTGTATGTGTGTGTGTGTGTGTGTGTGTGTGATGTTTGCATGTGTACATGATGTGTGTCTGTGTGTGTGGTGTATGTGCATATGGTATGCTTGTGTATGTGCCTGGTTTGTGGGAAGTAAGGGAAGGAGAACAAGGTTCCCTCTTGTCTTCTGTGCCTGGAGCATTCCAGAACTGATGATATTGTCTGGTCACTGCTCAAGGATCCTTGGGAAAGAAGGGAGACAGTTGGTGGCCGTGTAAGGGCTGAATAGCATGAGCAGGATGCTGAGTGGCCATCTAGAACAGATAAGTGTCAGTAAGGGTGTGTCAGATGTCCTAGCTAAACCCAACTGCCTGGACTCCTCTCCGTTGCTACACCTCCCTGGAATCTCCCTGACAGGTATCCCAGCTCCCCCAGAGCTCTCCCCTGGTCCTCCCAGTGGGAGATCTCAGGGTGTCTCCCAGAGTGACTAAGAATATGGCAGGTCTATGAGATCTCGCCCATCTCCTGTCTCTGCTGGGTGGTGTGAGAGGCCACTGTGCTAGAAACTTGTGATGGCTCAGAGAGCCAAAGTCACCTTCCACCCCTATTCTCTCACTGCCTGGTGCTGGGGTGGGAAAGTGGGCAACATAAATCCTGTCTTGTCCCTGTCCCATGACACCTGCCTGCGCGGCTGTGGGGATGAGGGTCTGGCAGCTATAAATCAGGGCCTCCTCTGGCGGCCACCTTCATCACAGTGCTTTACGGCACTGACATGGGCCAGGATTTAGTAGGCCCAGGCTGCCTGAGGCTGTCCCCTCCCCTTGGAATTGAGGCTTCTCATAAATCCTAGGGATGCTCATTTGCATATTCATCTGCATGCATTTGCCCCTCAAATTGCCTGCCTTAACACTCACGGAATCCAGAATTGAAATGGGACTGAGTCTTTCCAGCCAAGTGCCATTTAGCAGGGAGTGACTACAAAACAACAGATTGGCCAGACTAGGAGACCAGGCAGGCTGCAAGGAAGGTCCCCACTGGGGATCAAGGGAGAGCTCTGGGGGAGCTGGGATACCTGTCAGGGAGGTGTAGCAACAGAGAGGAGTCCAGGCAATTGGGTTTAGCTAAGACATCTGCATATAGAACCGAGGGTGCCTGTGATCCAGAAACCCTGTCTCCAAGGCCCACAGAGGCCTCTTTGGATTCTTCTGCTTCAATCTGTTGTCAGTAGAGAACCAAACCTCTGCCAGGACATACATGGCTTGTAGAGAAGGTAAAGGCCTAGTGTGGACAGACCAGCATGAGCTATGTTATGCCTAAGAGACCACATCCAACCCCTGATTCCTGCCTCAGGGATATATTCTCTGGCTCCCTGTGATAGGTCCTGTCTATGGACGAGAACTCACTGGGTCATACCCTCATGTCCTACTTCATCAGGACCGGACTCCAGAATCCCAAAATAACTCCTTACGGCTCTTGGGCAGAGACAATGAATAAATTGGCCTCCCTCAATTCCCAAGTTCACTTGATCTTCTAAGGGGAGCCCTGGGGGTGGAACTCAATGTTCCCAGTTAGGTCCAAGCCTGGCTGCTGACCAGGACAGGGAACTGCATGGCCCCAAGAGGTTGCTGTGGCTCCGCAGCCTGCCCCTCCTGGTGTTTCCCATAAACTTGTAGGAAATGGCCTTTCCTTGAGTCCCTTGCTCCAGCTTCTGGGGCAGGACAGGCTTTTGGGAGAAACTGCTTCTCATGCTGCAACCTAGAATGGGCAGTAGGCTTGTCTATCAACCAAGCCAGCCTATTATGGTATCCAGGCCTGGTGGAATGCCTTCTATCTTACAGTAGCTACCTGCTACTGTAGCTGCCTGGCCCCAGGAGCAGAGCCATCCTTGCAAAGATCCTTTTCAGACGTAAGCTGATGGAAACAAGAAGGGTTGGGCCTGACATCCTTTGTGCCAGGCCTTCTATAGTCCCTCTAGATCTTTGTCTTTGCCAGGGAAGCCAGTATGCGGCTGCAAGTACACAGCTCTTTAGTTCCCGGAGAGAACTGGAGTCAGGGAAGAGTCAAGCAGGTGGATGTCCCTGAGGGTGAGTACTGTAAGTCCGGGAAGAGGGACGGCCATTCAGCAGCAAGCAAGTCATTGCTGAAGGCTTCTTCAGAAGGGCTTGCTCTAATCCTCCACCCCACTGCCACCATCCCCCTCTTCATCCCTCTCTGCAGAGGCTCTCGGGCTATTCAACTTTCTCTCTGAGTGTCGTCCCTCTTGGAAAGCAGAGAAGCCCTCCCCCACCTGGCCAAGAGTGACCAAGAGGCACAGAGCTGTGTCTTTGCAGCTCTCTCATGCTCACCTGGGTCCCACTGGGTACACTGTGGAAGCCACAAGTCAACTGCAGATGTCTTCAGGAGCTGTCCCACTGTTCTTTTTTGTTGTTGTTTTGTTTTGTTTTTCAAGACAGGGTTTCTCTGTGGAGCCCTGGCTGTCCTAGAACTCACTCTGTAGACCAGGCTGGCCTCAAACTCAGAAATCTGCCTGCCTCTTCTCCCAAGTGCTGGGATTAAAGGCGTGTGCCACCACTGTGAGGGCAGTCCCACTCTTCTTTGAGACAGGGTCTCCCACTGCCCTGGAATTCTTCGAGCCAGTGATCCCCAGCAGTTCACCTGTCTTCACCTCCCCAGATCTGGGATTCTGAGTATAACACAACATTTCTACATGGATTCTGGGGGATTGAACTTAGGCCTTCTTGCTTGTGTGTGGCAAACCCTTTACCTACTGAGCCATCTTCACATCCCTCTATACAGCCACTCAAGACATATGAGAATAAAGCTGTTAATAAAGGATGGTGTGGCCTCCAAATTTTGAGGGGGAGTGGGATCCCAGAAACGGAGAATGGGTTAGAAGACCTCCCCAGAGCCTTCCAGGCTGACATGTGCTGAGATTCTTAGAAAGCATGCACACAGACTTACAGACTTCACGGCGGCCCGGCCCGGAGACAGTCTCAGGCAGGGGGGCCCCCCATCTGGAAGCCTTTAAGGGCTCCCTCCCCCTCTTCTGCAAATAGCTTGTTCCCAGAAAACAGGAGGAGAAGCTACCCAACAACAAGCTGGGGCTTCCTGTGGGTCTGGGGCCTCCCTCCCCCTGCCTTTTCTGTGTGCACCAGGCCTGCACCAGCTCCCAGGTCTCTGCCAGTCACATGTCACACACTTGGCCCAGCCATGTCTTCCATGTTTTGTATTCATATCTCTCCTCTTCCAGGAAGCCCCCAGGAGCTACACCCTCTGCTCTCAGTAGCTTCTGTGTTACCCTTTATACACACACACACACACACACACACACACACACACACCTCTTGCCTTGGGTCAAACTACTGCAATCAGTAGTAGGCTGAGATTCTCAGTAGTTGTCAGCTTTTAATGGCAGGCAGATGGGGAGCCAGCAGAGCCAGATAAAGTAGGTGGAGGAGATGCTGAAACACTGGGAGATTGGGGCCTCACTCTCCTCCACAGTCCAGAGGTGTTTCGCACCATATCTGTTTGCTTGTGCCTCTTCCTATAGAAAATAACAAAAGTCTCAACTTCTACTTAGCCTTGGCATAGCCAAGGAAGAAGCGGAAAGAAGAGGTAGGGCAGAAGTCTCAATGACATGGTCTAGGGGGTGTGTTTTGCCCATCTGGCTCCAGATTTAGATCCAAGGGCACCAGAGCAGCTTGGGAAACAAATACCTCCACACCACAGATCCAAACCAGAAGAGGCACTCAGCTTGTAGCCAAGCTGAAGATTGGCAAATGGCACCCCTGGACCTGTGAGAGCTAGCTACAAGCACAGTGACTGTGCTGGACCGTGGGCTCCTCAGATTAAAAATGAGAAGAGCACTTTGTATTCATAGTTGAATTCACATCACTTGGGAGATAACTGGGCTCAGAGACCAGAAAGGAAGAGAAGATGAACTCAGAGATAAGACGCATGGTGTGGATAGACCAGGAGGAGTTCAGGCTGTGAGCTGAAAGAGGGGCTTCCCTGGGCTTCACTCTTTCTGGTTGTAGGTCAAGCACCTACCTTGAAGGATGCTCCATGAGATGTTAACTTATATTCATTCATTCATTCATTCATTCATTCATTCATTCACTTGCCCATCCATCCATTCATTCTTTAGCATCACCGTCTTTTGTGTATTATGCTGTTTAATTCCCTTGAGCAATGTAAGATGAATCTGAAGCACAACCAGAGAACACATAGCCCAAGGCCAAAGTGTTCAAGGGAGGGTGATCCTGGACTCAAGCATTTTCATATAAGATATGATGGTGTCCACAAGACCCCTTTAATTCTCTGAGCTCTCCTCAGGGTTGGAGGAAGATGTGTTCTGTCCTTTGGGGCAGAGAGGGCCAGGGGTCAAGACATCAGAGTCCAGGGTTCCAGACTTCAAAGTCTACCAGTCTCAGCTTTCTAGCCCAGTGCCCATGCCTGCAGCCTGGTAGAGAAGGGCTATGCATTGGTGGTCTTCTTTTGGGGCCACCCCAGTCAGTACTAGAGACCAGAGAACTCACAAGACTTCTAGGGGCAATCAGTCTGAGAAGTAGAGGGGTGGGAGGGTAGGTAGGGGGCCTGTGTGACCAAAAATTGCAGCTTCAAGTGAGAGATAAGCAGGAGCAGATGGGGCTCAGAACACAGTTTCTGTTTTCACGCAAATGTCTGGGACAATAAAAGTCACAGGGGAAGTCGGGGGTGGGGTTGGAGGGGAACACAGAGCCTGGATGGGGGTGCAGCCAGAAGGTGCTGTGTCAGCACTTAGCATTCGTTAAAATACTTTCCGTCCAGTAGGTTGAGAATTGGGGTGGGCTCTCTAGCCCCCTGCCCAGGGCCCTTGGCTGGTCTGCAAGAACCTGGCCCTGCCCAAGAAGGCGGGCAGGGGTCTGGGCCCTGTGCCCTAAGAGGATGTCTAAGCAGCAAGTGCTTCTTAAAGCTGATTGCATTTCCTGGCCTTTGATGGCCAAGATCAAAGTGGGGCCAGGCCCTCCTGGCCTCTCAGCTCCTGGCAGCTTCTGTGCCCGCAGGGTCCAGGCTGTGTGGTCAAGGAAGCTGGCGAAGGCGGGGTAACCTGGCATCCATAATGTGAATGAGCCAGAGTTCTCTCACACTGGAGCTGCCAGGGACTGCAGCTGTGGGCACAGGGGATAGTATCCACCGTCAATGAAGCCTCATGCTTATTACACTGACAATGTGTCCTTGGGAAGGTATTGGGTGGCTGTGGTGGTCACTAATGACCAGGTCTTGGGGGGCCAGAGACGGGCCCCATATGGCCCTGGTCAACTACAGGAACTGTGTCTCTGAGCAGCACTCTGGGGACATGGCTGAATGTCCATCTGACTATGGCAAAAATAATGCTGACCTGAGCGCTGGCCTTTCACAGGGTCCTGGAAGGGAGGACTTTGAGAGTGGCAGAGATAGATCCCCATACCCAAATACTCCTCCCAAGGGCTCCCTCACTTAAGACCAACAGAGTCTCCCATCTTGAAGTAGCTCCTGGCCTGTATTTTTGTTTCCACTTGCCCTAGCCTCCATCTCCCATAAGAACTAAGCTAAGAGGTCATTTAATGATGAGAAGCAGCCCTCCCGGGTGGTGCTCTGAGCATCCAGGCATAGGATGAGCTTCTCGGGGTTTACCATGGGCATTTATAAAAGCTGAGCCTGATCCTATAGGTTGCCTTCCTGGGAGCCCTCTCAAGGGCCTTGGGTTTAGACAGCTGCTTCTGCTCAGATGAACCGTTTCTCGCCTGACTCCTTTTCTTTTACTCAGATGTTCCTCAGCTGCTGACGACTCAGTTTCCCTTTAGCATAAAGTATACAAGAGGCCCAGGAAGATGCAGTCTTGGAATGGCAGATGAGCAGCAGAGGCTATGCGAGGAAGCAGAGGAGGTGGAGGATGGTGTTGTCATGTATCCACAGGTTCCTGAGGTCAGGGTCCTCTGGACATGGAGGCATTGGTACTCCTGCGGCTGCGTGCCTGCAGCAGGCCTGGCTGCTCTGTGATGCCCAGCGCATGTGGAGAGGATTAGGGCCCGGAAAGACCCATTTTCCTCCTCTTTCTTCTTGGAAGAAGGATCAAGGGGACCTGGTGACAGCCCAGAGGTTCTGGGCGTGTGGACAGCCCCACTTCCCGTCCATCTCCCGGGCAGCTTAGGAGATGTATACCATCTGTGGCAACCCCCAGTCTCAAGCTCACAGCCTGCCCTCAAAGGAGACTCGGGATGTGAGTGTGAAGGGGGGGGGGGGTCCTTCCTTTCTATTCCTGGAGCCTCTGCCTGGTAGGGAGACCAGGGAAGTGGGTTAGGGCTTCCTGGAAGCAAGACAGCCAAGAAGGGTGGTCCAGCTTGGGCTATATGATCAGGGTGTTGTCTCTTACCATGACATTGTGCTATGATTTCCTTGGGCAGGGCCTCTGACCTCAAGCCCTCCTGTCCCCTGACAAGTTGCTATGTCCTCGGCTTGGTCTGCAGCCAGTGCCTGCTTCTGATTTCTTGAGAATCTCTTGAGAGCGCCCAAAGATGGAAATGACCAGTTGCATCCCTGTCTGGTTCCTGCAAACAGGACCAGGAACAAGAGGAGGATGGACTGCAAGGGATGTGGCCAGGAGGGGACCAGAATTCAGGGAGCAGGAGGAATGAAGACTGCAATAGGGATTCCTAAGCTGGGAACGTGGACCCAACAAGACTTTAATCTCTTCTGCTCCATATAACATCTTATATAGGACATGTGTGTGTTGTGTGTGTGTGTCCATGTCCATCCATGTGTTATGCTAAGAGCATGAGAATGAAAAGATTTGACACTGGTATGTCTTGGAAAGGAACAGCAGTTAGAGTGGACCCCAAGAGGACCCACCCCTTTCCCTCCCTTTCTCCCTCCATCCCCTTTCTTCTCCTCTTTTCCATCCTTTCCCACCATCCACTGATTCCTCTTCTTCTTCCTCCTTCTCTTCCTCATCCTCCTCTTTTCTCCTTTCCTTCCTTGTTTCCCCTTTGCTTGTATCTCTGAGTTCAAGATTAGCCTATGTTCTTTCTTTCCTCTAGCCTGGCTGGGTGAGGTGTGGCTGGGTAGTCATGGGAGGCAGATGGAGATGGCTGGTCACGAGCCCATAGTAGTGTTTAGAGGACTCTAAATTTGGTTCCCATGTTGTCTCTTCACCAGTAACCCGCCTTGGAAGTGGTTTAATGTGGCCAAAGATACTCTTCCTTCCATTAGCACACCAGGCTCCTATCCCGAGCTCTAGAAGCCATAGTAGCCCCAGTTCACAGTGGTGGAATGGAGCAGAAGGAACGGCTGAGCACAATCTCGGGAAGAGCATGTTATGGGCACTTTCAGCTGTCCTTGGGATTCTATATCTGTGGGTACACACATTCAGGTTTGTCTGTTTGCACCTAGTCAGCCTGCATGAAATGTACGAATCTGTGCACAGATGCCCATGAGGAAAATACACACATGTGTGCCATTCATGAACTCATATGAAGTGGTGTGGAGTCACACATGCCTGTATGTATATAGTCACAGACAGATGAGATTTGGCTGTGAAGCTAAGATCCCTCTCTGCCTCCCCTGCATCCCCAGCCTCCCCAACCCCTAGATCTCAAAGTCTATTCCCCTGGGCCCTGGCAGATGAGAACAGAGAGTCCCCATGTCTTACTATCTGGGATGGTGGCTTCTGTTGGAATCTCCCCCCGCCCCCCTTTTCCTGACACAAATAGCCTGTGGAACAAAGGGGACCGGGGCTCGGATTATTTACACAGTCAACATTAGGCAAAGTTGTGGTCTATTTAAATTCTTCTTTATTAGGTTGGGAAATTCCATGGCAACTACTCAGGCAGCTAGGAAACCTCCAAGACTTAAGCTCTCAGCCTCCAACGTGGCCATGTGGCCATGTGGCTCCCCATCTCCTCTCCCCTGATCCTGACTCCCTGACCGCCCCCCCCCCCCCCCCCCCCCCCCCCCCCCCCCCCCCCCCGCTCCCTCACTGGCACTTCCAAGATTCTGCCCGACTCTCCCATGCTTTGGCCCAAGCTCCTGCTCTTCAGTGCCACTCCTTCTGTCTCCCTACCTATCCCCCAGATCCCTGATTGATGCTATCCATCTCTTCTGAGTTACAAGGGCAGCTGGGTACCAACCTTACAAGTAGCCTCTACTCATCCACAGTATAGGGAGATGGGGAAGGAAAGCGCAGCTTGTGGTAAGATTGGGAACACAGTAGCTGTGGCCATACTAGTATGTTTTGCTTGTGTGACCAGGACTCAGAGCCTGAGTTTGCTTGAGGTTAACTGGATTGACTATTTGAACAAGTAAAGAATTAGTCTTCCTACCAGAGTGCTCCAAATGCATTATTCCATTGGCAACCTGAGATGAGTAAGATAGGATGCTTAAGAATTCTTAAGGGCTGTGGGATCAGGGTGGGGAGGTGTCTCTGATATCGTTTCAAATACCAGTTGGGGCCTGTGATTGGGCAGAAGATTTGTCTGATATGAAGTGGAAAAGAGTGCCAAATATTAGGTCCCAAGTGATGAGGCAATGTTGGGGTCAAGGAGCAGGTGAGGGGTGGGTCAAGTAAATGAGTGTAAGGGCGGTCTGTGAGGTTATTACAAGCCCCCTAGGGGGAATCTGAAGGGCAGCTTAGAATGGACATAGCTGGAGCCCAGTGTGAGCTGCTTTCTTCAAGAGTTCTTTGGGACTCGGAACCTGGGTTTCTCCATCTTACCCCAGCTCAGAATTTGTACCCACCCTGCCTATCTTCAGGAGACACATATATTCTGGTGGCAAGGACTCTCAGTAGAGTGACTATAAAGAGCGGAGGGGCCTTAACTCAGAACTTCCTGTGACTAGTTGTGGTAGAGCGATCAAGGCAAGGCCAGAGGCTCTGGGGCAGCAGTCTCCAGCAAGGTGACCAGTGATCTGTCACTGCTGGCTGCCCCACGGTAGTCTCTAGCTCTGGTAGAAGCTGTTAGCACGGATGAGGGATACATCCTTTCTAGGGAAAAAGGAGAGGCTGTCCCAGGTCTCAACCAGCCACCTCCATCTCCAAACAGCAGCCGCGGGTGGCTGGGGAGAGGGCCCAAGAGCTTGCTACCCATTATCACCTCTCTGTGGGCCCTGCCCTCGAGGCCTGTCCCTGCTGCCACCTCTCGGCCTGTGTTTCTGATTAGCTGGCCCAGCTGGGCAACATTAGTTGCATTTTTCCAGGATGAATCTTGGTTGTGACTTCCTGCCATGGGTCAGAACCAGCTGCTTGCCTCTGCTGCCTGCTTTTTGTGCTACACCAAACGCCCTTGCTCCCAGGAGGGCAAGAGCTCAGGGCGCAGTCTCCTGGAGTGGGGAGGTAAAAATCACCTCTTCACCCCGCAGAATCTTGTATCCCTCTCCTAAGTGGATACCAGATGGCTGGTGGTCGATTAGGACCTAGACCTTGGGACAGTTGCTAGCCACTGGATAGGGACACAGCAGGCTCAGGAAAGGCTCAAGGTCAAGGGCATAACCTGGCTCTGGGGAGGCTGTGCTTCTTCCATCAGAGCCTGTGTGTTCATGAAACCCCAGTCTCCATTCCAAGTGCCCCAGCTTTCTCCCTCCTGCTTTCTGGTGCTCTTGAGGAAAGGGGAGATGGCGTTTAACCACGGGATAGTGAGCTTCCTTTCCTACAGGTGTGTAATTATAAGCACAAAAGAGAAAGTCTTTACATTCAACATGAGCTGAAACATCTGTGGGCTCTTCAGACCCCTTAGTATGGCGGACATCACATGGGTAGTCCTCACAGTTTTATCTCAGGGACACACACAGGCCTGAGTGACCATGGGCCCAAAACCCCATGTGAAGCCCACTTTGTTCCCCGGGCATTGATTCGCTTGGCTTGTCTTGAACCCAATCAAACTCTGAGGGACTAAATCCTCAGCTACCAGCCTGGTGCAGCCTCTCTCTGTGTCTCCCCGCTGGTGCCCCAGTGACACCCTGATTCTCACAGTTCATTCCTTACTCAGCCCATTCCCCACCCACGGCTCATACTGTGAACAAGGATAGGGCTTTGATGCACAAAACTCCTTGAGACCTCGTGACACTGTCTGCATTCTGAATATGACGTCCATAGACAGCAGCTCACGTCTACATTCCTACAGTCTGGGCATGGAGAACTCTGGCAGGTTCCTGGGATGAGCATGTGCAAGAATTCAAGCTGTAGGTTTTACGCAGGATGCTTTGGGGGCCTCAGGCAGTTGAGGGGACTGACTTGCTGTGGGGACATGGATGTGGAACTCTCCGTGGGGAGGAAACCCTGTGCCCCAGAGTAGCAGACTGTTGAAACACTGAGCTGAGAAATGATGTCCCGCACCTGGGGGTGGGGCTCAGGCTCTGGTTAGGGGCAGGAGCCACTGGGAGGGCATCAGGTGCTACTTATGAACCTGGGGCTACCACGAGTGGATTTTGCTGGGTCACTGTAGAATATAAGGCTCCCAGCCCATAGTCCTTGTAAAAAGCCTCTGCCTTCTTCTGACCTCCCAAGATGGGGGACATTCTCTCTAAATGTCCCCAGAGGATTCCATAGCACCCTGAGGTATATAAATGGGGCAGGAGACAGAGTTCCTGTCCTGGAAACTCCTGTCCTGGTGGAGAAAGTGTTGTCTCTTCCTCCAGAAGCAACTTTGGGTTATGACACATTGACATACAAGCCACAGTCTCTGTTGCCCTGGAAGTAATGATTTCTTCAGTTCTTTGGTTGTTTTAGGCAAATGTGAGCTGGCTTGTTAATTATCCACAAGGCCTTGCCAACAACTACATTTGGCTCCCTGAAGACTATGAATGAAACTTATGTCTGTCTCTCATGGTCAAGGATGCCTCTCTGTCCCTTGGATGGACAGGGATGAGGGCTGTGTGTGCAGCCAGTAATGGGAACACAGTGTTGGTTTTCCTGGGCCATGTCAACACGACCTTGAGACAGGGTGGACCCAGGATGGAATTTTGCATGACTGAGAAATTTCCTCGTTGAAAGACAACCCTTCCAGCCTCTATCACACACCTGCTAGTTGATTGCAGGTTCATAAGTGTCATTTACTCTGGGGCCACCGGCCAAGCCAAGCAGTTACTGTAGGCCATCCTCCAAAGGCAGGTCTCCCAGGGTTTCTTTGAGCCCTCTGGTGGTCACTTCAAAGCTGTGCTGTCATACCCAGGGCTTCTTTTCAGGGGAGGAGGCCAGCGTTCTTTCTTGTCATCTCTATTACTACCAAAGGACTCAGAATTTTCTTGTATAGCTCACCAGATATAGGACAATGGTCAAGGTTAGGACCTACCACCATCTCTCTGCAGGGACCTTTGTTGAGCATCATTCTCACTTTAGCTTGCCTGGCCCTGATGAGAATAGTCACATTGTAGAGTTCAGGACTCTGCTGAGGTTGCCTCCTCCTCACCAAGGCCCTAGGGAAGAAGGACCACAGACCAAGACATATCATAACTGTTGGGATCAGGAGATGGCATCTTCTCCTGCCACAAGGTTGGGGCTCCTCCTGCCATCTAACCTAAATGGTCCAGCCCAAGTAATCTACTTTGAGATGAAGGAGATGAGGCCTCTACTGTGACATGGAAATGGGGATAAGGGAAGCTGCCCTGTGCCTGGAGGGGCACATGATTCCTTCCTTGAGTCCTCTGCCTAGAAATGGAGGCCTCAAGGAGGTGGAGAGGACCCTGTATCCTCTCCATAAGCAGCTACCCCCTACCACCGACTACATTCCAAAGCCACTCAAGCCCCGAGACCAGGGAGCTCTAGCAGTCCAAGCATTCTTGTGCTCAGGCCTCCAGGCATGGTTTCCAGCCTTCCACAAAGCTCTGTATCCTGCCTCACTACAGAAACCAGCAGGGTGAGCTTGTCTCAAGGCTTGTGCAGGGAACAACTCTACGTGGATTCAGTTTAGGCTTTGGTCCTTCAGTGGTCTATGGGCCTATCTATCTACTCTGCCCTGCAAATCCACCCCCAGCCAGAGCTAAAACCCCTGGGCTCCATCTTCAGGCCTCCATCAACCACCATTCCAACACAAACCTCCACACTTCCCCAAGAACTCCCATAATTTATAGACTCAAGGCTGTCCAAGTCCATATGAAGAGAGTCACATTCTTCCCAAGAAGCTGCTTAGTCCAGAAAGAGAAGGAAGAAGGAAGGGAGGGAGGGAGAGAGAAAAAGAGAGAGAGAGAAAGACAGAGAGACAGAGAGACAGAGAGAGACACACAGAGAGAAACAGAGAGACAGAGAGAGACAGAGGCAGAGAGACAGAGACAGAGAGAGCGACAGAGAGACAGAGAGAGACAGAGAGAGACACACAGAGAGAAACAGAGAGACCGAGAGAGACAGAGACAAAGAAACAGAGAGAGAGAGAGAGAGAGCAATGGGGAGATGGGAAGGATATGGGGGTGAGAATAACAGTTTGGAAAGTCCGGTTGGAATGTGAGGGTAGCCAGCTATCCACAAGGACAGAAAACACCTCAAGTCAACAGCTCCTAGCTTATCCTATCCCAAGGAGAGAAAACCACCTTGCTTTATTTTGTTTTTCCTCACAGACAAATTCAAGACACCTTCTTCAAAGAAGCTCTGAAAAGTTTGAGACATTTAATGTGTCTTACACCCCCACTACCTAGTTTAACTGTTAGTGTGATCCAGGACAGATGAGGGGCTCCCCACCCCCACGTCATAAATGAGGAAAGTGAGGCTTGGTGAGGTAATATGTCACTTCTCCCCTAATGACAACAGAAGGATGCAGCATCAGGTGCTGGGAGTTGGGGGGACAAGGCCACCCTATGAAGATAGAAGAGCAGAGGAGCAAGTGTCCTCCAGGACCCATGAGGCCCAGCCAGGCTGCACTGGGATGGGAGGAGTTAAGTGCCACACTGCAGAGACAGTCATTCCAACACCCCCCCCCCTTCCTTTTCCACTCAGTTGACCTTTAAATTACGGCATCAGCTGCCTTGCCAGACACACTGTGATTTCCCTCACTCCATCTGCCGCGCCTTTCCCCTGGCACAGTTTCTGCTCTCCCTCCCTCCTCCACACTCTCTCCTTCCCATTCCACTGCCCAAGCTGCCTCTCTCCAAGTCCCATTCACAAAATCCCAGCCTTGCAGGCAGGCCTTGCCACAGGTGGCATCTGGGCAACACTAGACCTGGTATTCCCGACCTCTCTACAGCCTCTGCCTGCCCAGAACCTCTGCCCAGGCTACCCTAAGCCATCCCTATCTAACATACACCTTCAAGGGACCTCTCTCCTTCATTGCTCCTGTGGACCCTTGTTGTTTCCAGTTTACCCTGAAGTCTCTAGCAAAGATCTTGGCTCTCTTAGTGCTCATTTCTATTTGGTTACAACCCTAAACACACACACAACACACACAAACAGCACACACACACAAAACTCTCTCTATGTATGTGTGTGTGCACGTACATGTGTGTGTGTGTGTGTGTGCATGTGTACTTTTGCCACAGTGTAGAACACAGCAGACATTAAATCTTATTGGTTTAATTTTCTTTCAGGTAATAGTACAGGCTTTGATTAAAAAAAAAAAGCTATGGAAAAAGTGTTAAAGAGAAGTGAACATTAATCAGGGAGCTCTGATGAGAGGAATGAAAGTGTTTTCCTAAGAGCCCAGCATGTGCAGCAGCTGTGTGTGGATATTTAAATGACATTTTTCATATGTTGCCGTAAAAAAAAAAAATCTCTTTGAGTCGATTCTGGAAATATATTCCAATTTGCTACAATGCCAGTGGTTTTAAGATTATTTAGAAATAAAATGTGTTTATGATTTCGGCTGTACTTTGTGTATTTGCCGGCTTCGGGCCCCTTTCCTCAGAGGAGGGCCTTACTGATTTCTCAGAAACTCTGGCTTGCAGGACAGAAGCTGTGAGACTGGGGGCCCTAGAGACAAAGGCTGGATTTCATTTTCTCCATGGCCTTTGGCTTGCTACCTCCCCCTGCCCGTGACAGGGGGCCATTATATATTAGGAAAGTTTGGGGTTTTGTTTTGAGAAAGAGAAAAAAGACTGCGTGTAGTTCTAACTCTATATACATAGATTAGGCTAACCCTGAACTTGGAGTGATCCACCTCTGCCTCCTGAGCCCTGGGATGGCAAGTGTGTCCCACCATGCCTAGGTGGTAAAACCTTTTGAAGAGATGTGATTTATGTTGTCAATGAGACTGGAGAATCCTGGACTCCCTTAGAAGCCTACTCTTAGAGAGAATGAATCTCAGAGTCAGCAGCCCCTTCTAGGCTTTCCAGTGTGAGAGCACTGGTCCCACAGGGGCTGTGAGTGTCAGCTCCTATTTGGAGTCAGTTGGGATGGGAATTGTCTAGACTATGCCCTCGTTCCCTCTTCCCGGGATCCCTTCCTCAGGCCTCCTAGGGCTTTCCAAGCTCCTGCCCTCTGAAAGGCTGGCTTCTTCCTCCTGACCTAGCCATCTTTGGGAATGTTGGCAAGCGTAATGCTAGGGAGAGGAGACTCCCCAGAGGCAAACTTTGGACAGTGCATACTAAGGTTTTTCAGGACTGGGTCTTCTGACCACGGGTGAAGCCAGGCAGCACTTGAATAGGATTCCATACAGGGAAACCCATGCAGACCTCCCTCAAGGTCAGGAGGACAAATGTCTTGGGGGATGTTCTTGTCCTTCACACCCCTCCAAGGTTGCATGGCCCCAAGGCTTGCCTAGACTGGCCCAGGGCCCTGCTCAACAGTTGGTTTTGTCACCACTGACCAGTGGGGGGCACACTCTCCTTAGTTTTCTGTCTTTGCTGGGCTTGTTGTTTGGACCTGGAGGAAAGGGTTGGGTGCTGGGTCCCCATCTCTTCCAGGGACTTCTCAGAGGACTGTGGTGCATCAGACCCAGTTTGGCACAGTCTGCCCTGCCATTTCACAGACTCTTGCACTGCCCCGCACCCTTACCTGCCCTTCCCAAGAGAGCACATTTCCAGATGGAAAAGTTAGACTGGAGGAGGGGAGACATCCATGCAGATGGAGGTAGAGGGCCCCCACCCCCACCCCTTACACACATCTGTCCCCTCCTTTCTAAGCTTATTCTCCTCCTATCCCATGTGCTCACACCCAGATTGTCTGCCAAGGATCCTACCTCTAAGACTCTAGCAGGACTCCTTTGTGTAAGCCAGCTAAAGGTCTCCTTTCTGTGCATCTGGCCCCAGGGAACCTCATAGCTGCAACTTGGGGAATGTGTCCAGGTGCTTTTGTCCAGCCATGGCCCCTGTTCTTTGGGCTGGTTGTTAAGGGGACAGTGGGGGCAATACTGGGAGCATGCGGGACTCAGAGAAGATTCTAGAAGACCTACATCAGGTGCAAAAGGAAAGTCTATGGCAGGACTAGCTGGTGGGTTGCATTCAGAGGATGTGCCAGCTTCATTCTCTTGTCTGAGATGATTTGAATGAGTTATGAGAAGAGCCTATTGGTTTCAACATCTCAAAGACAGAGTCCATGGAAGGTCAGGGAGATGAGCTCTTTGCCTTCCCCTGGAGACAGTCTGCCTCTATGAGATGTTGAGATTTCCTGCAACATCTAGGAAGAAGAGCTAAGCGCTTCTCTGGAATGCAAGGTGGAATCTCAATGAGCTTTGGAGAATATGTGAAGATTGGTTCTTTATTTGGAAGGGATGGCGGTAAGATGTCATTCAGCACTCACCAGGAATGGGCAGATGGGAACGGGAAGGACCAACTAGAGAGATTTAGAGCCACAAGAGGTTTCCTGAGAAAGTGACCAGAGATGGGTGACCAGTAATGTTCTCACTTTTACTTCGGGCTCAAGTAAATTTCAAGGCACAAAAGCTACTACTAAGGTGACATGCCCTACTGTAGTTCTTCAGGCCTTATAAGGGACTTGTGGTCCTGGGTTCAGTCCTGTACCCGGAAGACTGAGACAGCGTGTGGCCTGTCTCATATTTGCTGGGAATTTCAGCAAAGTCCCTTTCCTTAGTTTTCCAAAAGAAAGTATTTTTTTCACTGTGAAAATTCTTTTGTGAGATTGCTAGCAAGCTCAATCACCTGGGTGAAACTCAGGTTTTCCCTTTTATGAGCAGACAGTGTAGTAACCTCTCCTGACAACAAGGTTGAGCGGCGAAAGTGGAGAAAGGGTAGTATGTGGTGGGAGCTGGCTCTGGGAGAGCATGAGGATGGAGAGGCTGAGATGCAACCGTGGAGTTGGGTAGAAGACTGATAAAAAGGAGGCAAGAAGACAGGAGAGGGACAAGTGTCTACCTGAGCCCCATGGCTGACATTGTGTCATGGCTAGCCCGAGTTATCCACAGAGTTGACAAGTCACACATTTCCTGTGCTAGCCTGCGCCTCATGGGGGAGTCAAAATCCTATCAACTGAGAACAATGTTTTCTAACTTAGTTGTCTCATGCCAGTCAACTCATTGAGAGGCAGAAACCAAGTGCTAGGGGGTAGTTCTAATGCTTTAGCACAGAACTAGGTTGTGGTTCTGTTTGTAAGTGCTTTCTTAGTAACATGCATGCTTTATCCTTAATACCATATAAACCCAGTTCAGTAGTGCAGGCTTAATCTCAGCACTTGGGAAGTGGAGGCAGGAGGATCAGAAATTCAAAGTCAGCCTCTGCTACATAATGAGTACAAGGCCAATCAGGGTTACAGGAGTCCCTTTCTGAAATAATATAGGGTTTAGGGCTAGACGCCCTCTTTTGACTTCTGTAAGCACTGCACCCATGTGCACAAACCCTTATAAACACACATAATTAAAAATAGATCTTAAAATGGTGTTTTCCATGCTTCAAAATTATTTACTAGCATTCGTTTCTTGCTGAAGTACTTTTTAATATGTCTGTTTTGGAGGTGAATAACATTTGATTTACTAGTTACAAATGTTCTTTACATATTAAGAATATTAACATAAAAGCCTGGGATTTGTGAGGCTATATCTCAAATAAATAAATAATGCCTACCACATGTGGGAGTTTTTGGACATGCCTCTGAGCATTTATGAGAAGAGAGAGGGAGGAGGGGGTCTTGAGCCCTGGTCCTTCACAGCTCTTGGAGAGTAAGATATTCCACTAACCTAACTCTCAATATGAAGATGAAATATCATTGTCAGCCCTGTCCCGTTCGCATAGTGATACAGCTGCCCAGCTCTCTGATGCACTTGCCTTAATGGTGGGTTTTTAAAAGACTAGTTAATCCTTTGGTTTCCTTAGGACACAGAGGCAGAGGAAGGCTCCAGTGAGAGCTTCATTTCAAAGATGGAAGCACAGATCCAACAGAGCAGACAAAGCTGAAGTGTGGCAATTGAGGATTGGGAAAAAATGTCCAATGATAACGTCACTGGACTGGATGTGACTCCTGCTGAGAGACATGGCTGAGTGTCTATCAGCCAGGAAGGGCATCTCAGGATAAGTTGGAGAGAAACAAGCTGTGCCTGGAATAGTCCACAGGGAGGAAAGGAGGGCATTTCATGTAAGTATCTCTTCCATCTTGCTTTTTCCAAAGTCCATCTGGTTGGGAGCTGTCTTACCAGCGCGGCCTTTCTGTTCCTTCATCCATGGCTCGGGAAGCAAGATCCAATTCAGGGCATACCATTGCCTCTTTCGAGTCTGAGAGTGAAGCAGGAGGCTGAGCATCCTTCAGGGCAGCTCAAGTGGCACAGCCAGGATGCAAGGAGAGAGCTTGCTGTGTTAGCCGTAGGGAAGAGGCAAGTGGCTGAGCATCTAAGCATCAAAAGAGCCATACAAGGAATTAGAAATAAAGAGGGTCCCCAGAAGAGAGTCATCATCTTGAGGTCATGAAAAGTCACCAGAGAAAGAATTATAAGGGAGAAGAAATAAAGGCAGAATGGAAGTTAAAGAAAGCAAAACAGAAGGATTCAGTGCCTCTGGACAGGACAGCCCTCCAGTTCTAAAAGCTACTCACAGGGTTGCCTCGTGGTGATAGAGCACGTTCAGTTAGAACACTCTCAATCAATGTGTGCATCTTGTTGTAAAGAACAGCTGTCTCTCTCTTCTTCCCATGCCCACCTGTGCAGCACATTGAGAAATGGCTATAAATTCTTCCTTCTCCTGAACCTTGTTCTTACAGGGTGATTCTGTAGCTGTCTCTTAGAGCTGAGGTCTTCCCTGCATTTGAATGGGTGTTGACAATGTGATTTACTTGAGACAGTGGAACATTAGCAAACCTGGTACTAAAAAAGGCTTGGAAAGGACTTTGTGCATTGATCCCTGACCCCTGCATGTGTGAGTTTGAGCTAGCCTCTTGGATGATGAGTTCATGTGAATATGACTTCAGGAAGAAAACCCAGTGTGTCCTATCAGACAAATGTGAGGGTAACCCTTTCTATGCCTAGTTGTTGCCGGACCTGTCAGCCAACTATAGCCACAGGACAAAGCCCTGTGCAAATGAGCTGAGCTAGCCCAGATCAGAAATTTCCCAGCTGTCCCAAGAACTAATGGGTGATAGTTCTTCAGCTTTTTTGTCTTGAGGTTGATTATCATGCACTTGAAATCAACTAAAACAACTCAAATAACCTATCATGTATGCTGGGTAAGGGCTTTCAGATCTGATCGGGATTTTTACAGACTAGTACAGAGAAAGTAAGCAAAGAAAGCAGATAACTTTTAATGTGGCTAGGTAGCCACTGGGCCATTAACAAAGATGATTGGTAGGACGTCTAGACATTAGCAATGGTAACAGTAGCCACGGTAGTATTGATTGTAAGCAATAAGAAGATGGTGGTTGGTAGTCAGGGTGTCAGGTAAGGATGGAGATGTTGACTGTTCATGATAACACCAATGGTGTGGGTGATGGTGGTGGGGGTGATTGAGGTGACAGCAATCATAGAGGAGATGTTAATGGTAACAGTAATGGTGACTTCTGATGGTGGAGGTGATGATAATGGCAATATTGGCAACAGTGTTGATGATGGCAATGATAGAGGTAGGTTTGGTAGCAATGGTAATGACTAATGGTGGAAGTAATGGTGACCATGGTAAATATGGCAGGGCTGATGGGAAAGGTGACATTTATGGGATGGTGGTGATATCAACAGCAAGCTCATTTCGGGATGTATGTACTGCCTGAGACTTAACACTTGGGAAGACCTAAGTGATGGTGCCCACAATCATGTGGTCAGCGTGCTGAAGAGCATCGTGTCGTGGCAAATTAGTGATGACGCTAGCCTACAGGTGTGCCTATTACTCATGATCTTCCATTTAGCAGGACTCCAGCCTGGCTCCCAAGCAGCTGAGGTTTCCTGAGTGTATTGTGTCTTTTTAGAGTTAAGAGGGAGCCTGTGTGTGCTGCTAGGCAAGCAAGCTGCTGCGTGGCATCCTGGCCTTCTGAGTGTTATTCTCTACGCTGGGAAAGTTCAGACTCCTAGTCTAATATCTTTCAAAGCAAAGTCTGATGAACTAAATCAAGGATAGAAGAGGACAGATGAAGAGCCTGCATCGTCATCAGGATGCCTTCCCTCTGTGAAGGGAGAGTGAAAGAAAAGGCCCCTGGGACATTCAGAAAGATGACCTGCTGGTTGAGAAAGGGAAGGACACAGCTTGCTTCCAATAGCCAGAAGCCTGGGTCTCTAGGAGCTTCGAGGCTCTGTTCTGGAGAAAGCCTCACAAGAGGGAGAATGATACAGGCTGGAAGTGTCCAAGTCCCAGATGGCCAGGGCAGGCCACTGAGGCCATGAGTGGGGAAGCCATCTAAGGGTTTAAGGCTCACTCTGGATCAACTTGGCATCTCTACCACATCTGCCAACATAGGTGGGAAGAGTGAGCTCTGCCTTGGTGAGGCCCCAGCCACTCTTAGAGTGTGAACCAGTAGAAGGGGAGAGAGTGAAAGGAGAGGCTGATGACAGGCTCCTGGCGTGAGGACCAGTGTGATCCACAGAGCCATGTGGAGGTCAGACATGGGGAGGCCAGGGGAGGCCAGAAGTGTCCAGCTGCAGTGCAGCTGTTTTCAGTGACCGGTCATCCAGACCTGGCTGAGATATGGGCCTGCTGCGGTTTTATCACCCAGAGCTGGCCCTGCTGCTGGTTGGCTGGATGTGGTCTTTGCCGCGCTGTTCATTTCTAAGACTCTGCTCTGAGAGCAGATGATGGGGTACAGTGCAGGTCTGGGAAAGGGTCCCCCCAGAGGGCCATTCCTGAATCATGTCCTTGAGCCTAGGACAGGTGTCAGGGAAATGGAGAGAGAGTAGAAGAGGAAGCTGCAGAGATGGTTCTGTGGATAAAAACACTTGTATAAGCACGAAGACCTGAGTTCAAATCTCAGCACCCATTTTTGTTTGTTTGTTTGATTGATTGGTTTTTACTTTTAATTCTTGGAGTGATCACAGGAGTGCTTATAACCCCAGTGATGTGAGAGGAGGAGACAAGAGGGTGGCTGGGGCCTGCTTTAGCCAGGTTTTGGTCAAAGTATAGCCTGTAAAAAGGCACCTGCCCAAAGGTGGCAGAGAACTGAGCCACCGTTAGTTATCAAGAACTGTGCCCCACTGTGTAACTGGGTCCTCCCAGGCAAAGGGGCATTTTTTTCCTGTCTCAGGGAGACTTTCCAGGCTTGTGGGAGCCTGGGTTTAACTGACTTTGGGGATGCTTCGGTCACTAGCCATCCTGGTCTTGGCAGGAATGAAGAGATTCTGAAGAGTCTCCCCAGCTGCAGCTAGAAGTGGGTTGGGGTAGGTGATGGCTTCAGCAAGAAGGCTGCAGAGAGACAAGACAGGGCACACAGAGGGAAGACAGGGTACATAGAGGGAAGACGGTGTCCCCTGGAATTCTATCAAAGTCAAAGGGGTTTCCGCTCTATAAAACAGCTTCTGCATTCCACCCACACTTGCGAGGCAAGCTATACCCTTGCCTAGACTGCATCTTGGGCTAGAATTTTTATTCTACTTCATAATAAAAAAATAATGAAGGAAGAAAATCATAACTGGTAGTACATTGTAATTACTATACTCAGGAGGCTGAAGCAGGAGGATCATGAGTTCAAGGCCAGCCTGAGTTACATAGCAAGCCCCGAGAAAGAAAGAAAGAAAGAAAGAAAGAAAGAAAGAAAGAAAGAAAGAAAGAAAGAGGAAGAAAAGGAGAGGGGAGAGAGAGAGAGAGAGAGAGAGAGAGAGAGAGAGAGAGAGAGAGAGAGAGAGAGAGAGAGAAGAGAAGAGAGAGAGAGGACATGCCCTAGGTATTCCCAAGGCAACCGATGCTACATCATTATCTACAAGCTTCATTTAGGCCAGGAGAGCACAAAGAAATGGCAATGAGATCCACACTGAGGGCTCAGGGCCCCAAAAGGCCCTTTTTTTTTAGGCAGAAGAGATTCTGAAGCAGTGAATTCTAGAGGATGACTTAGAATAGGGTCCTCAAAGGCCTCAAGGTCTTCCAGCCCACAGTGGGCAGCAGGCTGGAAAGCCCTCATGGTGGAGGGCAGCAGGGTAGGTGTGTCTAGTGAAGATCAGAGTTATGAGTCATTCTATGCTCAGGACAGGGTAGTCCAAAGCCGAGGCTGGGGACTTCCTGAGGGTGGCCAGTCCCTAACCTGAGTGTGCTGTGAGTATGGACCTGGCTCCTGGTCCTGTCTGCTCATAAGTGAATGGAACAGGTAGTGGTGACACCATTTTAAGTGAGAGGGGACACAGTATGGAGCCCCAGCTCTCTCAATTTCTCAAATTCTTTGCACCAGGAAGAGGTCTGGGGAGTTACTAGATCAATAAGGAGGAACTCCTCTGAAGTGGTGGGCTCAGGTTGCTACACAGGAAGGCATTTCCCTGGTGAGGTGTCCCTCCAGTGTGGGCTGTTAGAATTCTGTAAGAAGCATGAAGTGGTCTTGAGAGGAGGTAGAAGGACAAGGACAAGGAATCCCTTGAGAAATGAAAGCCACAGTCTAGATAAGGAGTAAAGATTCAGAAGGGGTGGGAGAAGGGACATGGGAGCTCAGACCACCTTGGTAGCTTCTCTATCACTCCTTCAGGTCTTTGTGGAATGCAGAGAGGAGCACAAGGCTACCGACGCCCTGGGATCTGGAATGCTGGGATAGAAGATCTCCTCCTCCCATGTTCTGGGTGGTGAAGGCAGGAAGTGGAAAGTTGCGTTATCTGGAAAGCCAGCAAGTAGGGGGTGCTGGGTGTGGAGAGGCTGTGGTGTGGGGCTAGGGTACCAACTCCCTTGCCAGTGTTGATTAGATTTCAGAAGCTGGGCTCAGTCAGGTATTCCTTCGAGACTGACAGCTTCTACAACCATGGTGATCCCTGAGCATCCTTCCCCTCATCTGGGAATGAGAAGCCACTCTGTGGAGTCCAGTGAGAACCTGTGAGTGTTAAACCTGTATCCTGCAAGCCGGGGCCCATCCCCAAGGCTGCAACAAAGAGTGGGCGCCCAGGACAAGAGACAGGCTGGAAGCCTCACTCAGGCAAGTAGAACAGGGAATCACATGATTTTTGGCTGGCAAAGTAAAGCAGTCCCTGGTATGAGAAAATGACGTTTTGGGTGTTTACTAGATCGATAGGGAGGAACTCCATCATTTTGAAAAGACAATGACTACAAACTGGCAAGTGACCAAGAGGAGAGATGTCAGGTGTCTGGCCAAGGTCTTTCCTGGTTGTTTCTCATCTATCCATGGACACTTTTAAAATCTATTCCTTTTATGGTAGGCTTAGTTGCTGCACATTTATATGTGTTTTCATTCATGAATTTATCCATTCATGTATCCATTGATATTTTCATTCATTCGTGTGTTCATGAATCTACGTATTGGTGCATTCATTCAGTCATGGATTCATTCAGAAATTCATTCAGTCATTGTTGATTCATATATTTACTCACTTATGTACTCATTTATACATTTACTCATTTATTTATATATTAAACCACTTATGAATTAATTAATGTATCCATTCATGTATTCTTTCTTGTATTTGTTTAACAAATATAGTTATTCATGGTAATATGGCTGGAGGGACTTGGGATAGGTCAGTAAACAAGACACATTCAGATCCCTGCCTACATGGGATCATATTCTTGAAAGAGCCCAGACAGTCAGACATAGGGTAGGCACGAGGTAGCCAAGAGTCAAGGAGCAGAGAGAGTCTGGGGCCTGTATTACAAATATTTCTCCTTTAGAAAGTCTGGACATTGAGTTAATGCCAAGAGAATCCCTAGGCAGAAAACAGGCTTGGTGGATACTGAGTCCCAGGCTTGAAGTAGAGCTAGTTAGCACACTGTGGGCACATGGCCCAGGCTGCGGCAGGAGGGGCCTGGCATGTTACTGTAAACTTTCTGTTACAAATACCAGAGATAATCACCTTGTAAAGAGAACCGGTTTACTTTGGCTCACAGTTTCAAAAGTTCTCCTCTGTGATTAGCTGGCCCTGCGGTTTTTTGGCTACTGCCTCACCCCATTGTTTTTCAGCTACTGCAGGGCAGCCCATTGTGGTGGAAACATGTGGAAGAACCAATCCACTCACCCAGGGCTGCAAGGGGAGAGCAATTAGTCAGGGGAAGGACCATGATTCCACAGCCCCCCCTTAAGACACACCCCCAGTGACCCCGTACTGAATTCTACTCCCAAACATCCTTCTATCTCTTCATGGTACAATTCTCAGGATCCAGGCTTCACTTCATGGATATTTGACCAGTACTCAGAATAAAAATCACACCACTCTTCCTTCCTCTTGTTCCCTATGCTGGGAGAAGAGAGGGCCTGGAGCTAAGGAGCTATATACAGAGCAGGGGTTGGGGTATGACTGTGTGGTCTGAAGACTTCTCATCCTCACAGGGAGAAGTTGTTCTGGGAGTGTGTCTCAGGTCAGTGGACACATCTGTGTTCCCTGCGAGGCCCTTGTCCTAGAACTCTCCTACTTGCCTTATTTTGTATCTTGGGTGCTCTGGCAACTACAGTTTTACCTTTGTAACCAATGTACCTGAAAGGTGGGAGGCCTGCATTTGCTTTCTTTAACTCCTAATGAGCACAAAGAATCCATGACTAGTGAGAGAAAGACTGAGCCCAGTATTAAAAAGACAATATTCGAAAGGTAATGTCACAGAATGCCAGTTTGACTGAGCCAGTCACATCTGTCACAACGCAGGGACCCAGGGAAGGACCAGGGAGGAGGAATAGCTTGCTCTTAGCCCCAGGTAGGCATGGGAAAGAGAAGGAACTGGTAGGCCAAAGTTCTGTGGTCTCATGGTCATGATTGAAGGGATGCTGTATGCAGAGGAGGAGGGGGAATATGTAGCCTGCATCTTCCTCTGTTCCTCTCTCCTGGCTCCTGGGGGCCCTGATAAGCTGAGAAAATGCAGGGAACAAAGTTTCCTGGTGGCCCCAGTCTGCAGCAGACAGGTGTGGATAGAACATGCCTTAAATCCCTAGCCCATGTTATAGGCTTGCATGGTCAGTTTGGGCTGGTTGGAGTCCTCCTGTGGTGTGAGAGGCTGGACATGCTCAATACCACCCCAACCTCTGTAGTTCCATCTCTTCAGAGCTTTCTGTCTCTCATTCCAAGTCTCACCCTTATTTCTAACACTTTTGCCTCTCCCCTTTGAGACCCTTTTACCTAGGTGCCTCTACTTCAGCCCTCACCCTACCCCTTCTCTTCTTGATGAACTTTCTTGCAAATCAATGGCCAATCTGCATGGTGGTTGCCACACATGTCCTACATAACCGGTCTCTAGAGATCATCTGCTTGGTTTCTTAATACATGCATGACCCCTCTGAGATGTGCTGTCCCTCTCTCCCAGTCTCTGGGTGCAGCTCAGACTCCTGGCTGACTTTGCTCCTTGTCACATTCCTGGCTGTGAAAGGGACTTCTTCCAAGGCCCTGGGGAGATGACATGAGTTTGTTTGTTTTTCTCTTGTCTCCACTTCAAGGGCGGCACTGGCAAAAACAACACTCTGATGACTTCCAGCTCTTCCCGCCTCCATCCTGAACATGTGAAAGACCTCCTCTCTGAAGTGTCAGTTGAGGGAGGAGGAGTGGAGAGACTCTTCTTCAGGATGGCCACTTGCTCCCACTACTCTTCTGTGAGGCAAGTTACAGTGTCACCTGCTGCTAACAAGGCTCAACCATCATGCTCCTAGGAGAGGCAGGGAGACTACAGCTTAAAACTAAATGTTATGAGGGCAAGCCTCTACCCAGAAGAATGGACCTAATAGTAATAGAACAGATTTGAGCATTAGGAAGCTTTCTCAACATCCTTCCATCCACTGGCTGAGAACAAGCCTACCTGGAGTGTTTTCCTGAACAGGTGAACTATGTTGAGCATTTAAAACCATGACCTAAGAGGCTTCATACTTGGGTTGGAGATATGGCTCAGTTGGTAGAATGTTTGCCTAGCATGCAAAAAGCCTTGTGTTCAGTCCCCAGCAGTACATAAACTGGATGGGATGGTGCACATCTGAAACCCCAGAACTTGGGAAGGGGAGGTAGGAGGATTGGGAGTTTATTTTCACACTTGGGTACTGTTTGCTTAATGACAGAAGCAGTGGAGAAAGAACTGTAGCCAGGGCAGAGGGGTCTTCTCTGTAGCTTTCAAAGATGGGATTCCTGGGGCCATAGAGACTTGTGATTGTTACAACTAAGGAATGGAAGGGTGTGTAGCTTATTAAAACCTCAGTGTACAGGCTGGGTGAATGATTGAGCATGCCAGAAATGCAACCTCTCTTTCTACAATCTAGCCAGAGGTGGAACTTCTATCATGGGCTTGAACCTGCAGTTGAGGCCTGATGAGTCCTGCCTAGGTTCCCAAAGGGAAGAGAGTTAAATTGACTCAATGGGCAGAGCTGAACTTTATTCCCAGGAGCCTTGGTCATAAACTGCAGAGAAACTCAGAAACCATGGAAATAGCAAGGATATTTCAAATGGCAGAGATAAAGGTCTTTGAAGCAGTATTTGGAACCATCTTCCACAGAGACTCAGAGAACAAAGAAAGATGAGCCTCCCAGCTTAATATACTGAAATAGAAGCTAGTATCTGAGAGGGGGGGAGAGAGAAAGAGAGAGAGAGAGAGAGAGAGAGAGAGAGAGAGAGAGAGAGAGAGAGAGAGTCAGGTTCTTGGACTTTGACTAGGACCCAGATGTTTACTGTCTTATAAATCTAAGTTGTGGTTGCAGAGCTTCCTCAGGTGCCTGGTCCATGTTGGTCATGGTGGGCAGTGCCTGGATGGCAGGTCCTTACAAGGCCATTTCTGTGACTCTTTCCTTGTGAGATATAGTACCTCCTAACCTCATCAATAAATAGCCCAGGTACCATACCACCTCCCCACGGGGTAGCCACTGCTTATCATGACCCAGCACCACCGTGGAGCTTCCTGAGACTGCTGGGAGTTCAGAGCAGACTGTGGAGAGCCGGGTGAGATTGGGGTGACCAGGACAGCCTTCTCTGGGTTTATGAGGATAATGTGGAGTTTGGATGTCGGAGAATAGACAAGTTGATCGTGATTGTCAACCTGAATTGATTAAGAGTCACCTAGGAGATTATTAAGGCACATCTCTGGGTGTCTCTGTGAGGGTCAGAGAGAAGAATCATGAATTCTTGGGCCCAGTGATAGTTTAATTTATTAACATGTTAAATGTAAATAGAAGCCCATGGTTCAGCAGTAGAGCATTTGCCTCACATGCAAAAGGTCCTAGATTCAAACCATAAGCACTGGGGTTGGGAGGTGATAGATGGTAGGAGTCTGGATAGCCAGAGAGAATACATCCTTAGGGACATATCTTAGAAGCTGCATTGTGTTCTGACCTCTTGTTCTCCACTCTGCTTCCTGGGCACCATTATGCAAGAAGCTCTGCTCTACCAAACCTTCCTTTATGGACTGAACCCTCTGAAACCATGAGCTAAAATGGACCCTTCCCCCATTAGGTCGTTCACCTGTGTGTGACATTTTGTCACACCACCACCAAGTCTAACTAGCTCAGGTGTCACGGAAGGGAGCTGACAAGAAGGAGCAGGCACTAGAATCAGTTTTCTTATGGCACTTTATTTTCTCCTGGTCCATGTGTTCGTGTGTTTCCTGTGTGCCTTTCTTGGTGTTCATTGTTCAGAATATAATCTTCACTTTTTCAGTCAGTCTATGCATTTAGCATCTTCAATGTTATTGTTACACTGTAGGATTCCAAGGGTACAGCATGAATAAGAACCACTCTCATTTTCAGGAACCCCCAGCCTAATGTAGAACTTGGAAACCTAATAAAACTCTCCTACCATTTCCTGTGATAATGGAAATATGTACCTATGCCATGTGAAAAATGTTAGCCATGTGTGGCTATGGGCACCTGCAGTGTAGCTAGAACAGCCAAGGACTAAAACTTCTAATCTCATTAAATCATAAATAATTTCTGTTTAAGTAGTCATATGTGACTAGTAAAAGCCTTAATAAATAGCATTAGTTCAGTGGGAAGAAATAAATAGGTAAGCCACCAGGCCATTACATAGGCAGATCAGGGCCTCATCTATGGTCTATTCAAGAGAACAGAGATGATGTAGCTGGGTCGACTTAGAAACTAGGAAGTTTTCCTTTTCCCAAATAAGGGGACCTCTGAGTGGAGTCCACAACCGTGAGCAGGACATAGTTGTTGGTAGGAAATGTGGTGTGGGGGTTAGAAATCTCTAACTAGTGATTCCTACACTTTTCACAGACTTCCCGCTGGGATCCCCCCATAGGCTAACCAGAAGAGCTGGGCTTAAAAAAGGGCAGGCAGATGTGCTCTGCCCAATTGCCTGGCTCTCTGCCCTCTTCGATCTCTAGGGGTTAGGTGATGACAGATGGACTCATGACTCTCCCGAGATGAAGGGATCCAAGGAGCTGAGCTGACCCTGGGAATGATGACTGTACCCAGGGGAGAGGGTGCGGGGTGTCTGGAGACCATCTGGAAAGCTGGGAAGCATTTAGTGGAAGAGGTTACCAGGAGCCAGTTCCTCAGTGGACGCCAAGACTCCCTTGGTCATTCTTGCTCTCTCGGCCATATGGCGAACCGGGGGTACAATTCTCAGGGCTCTGTTGGGCAGCTGGAGAACAGTTATTGTGGAGTCAGGCCTTTAAAACATCATGATGAGAACTTCCCAAAATCCCTGCTGCATTAGAGACCTATATGGTCAGCTGGTAGGGTTCACATCACATCACCTGCATCAGACCTAGGTACCTACCCATGGGTGATGACCAGTGTGTTGGAGAAAGAGTTTACAGAAATGGAGATTTAATTTCCGCATGTCAGAAGTAGAATTCTCAATCTTCTCTTTAGCAGGCATCCCTCCCCCAAATGGAAGCTGGAAATGATCATGGATTCTCTCCCTTTCCTTCTTTCCCACAGTGTCTTCATCTTGAGCAGTTTTGTTGATTCTCACTCTAAAATTTACTTCACTCTGTTTTTCCTGACATAATACTGACCCATGTTTCTATAATTTCTCATCCAGGAATTTGTCTCTGATCTCCATTTTCTAGGCTTTGGTCTTCTGAATGCATATAAGTCGATGTGATTTTTTTTTTTTTAAGCATCAAGTTTTTGCTCACTTGTCTACAATATTTTCAACATATTGACATTTGTCTCAGGATTATAGGCCCTCTCTTTGTTATGGCTCAGAGGACCCACACAAGTAACTCCCAAGCCATCTTAGGAGTCATCCTTCAGGTGTCTCCTCCAGTATTCTTATTACACTGGTCATTTAGATCCTCAAATAAGCCAAGGTTTCCAACTGCCAAGTCTTGGTCCATGCTGAGGTCTCCTTTTGGTTTTCTTGGTGTGGCTTCTTCTCACCACAGCTGGATGGACTCTTTCTTGTCTTCTTCCATAACCCACTCTTCCTTTGTTTTATTTTCTTTTGGAGCAAAGATTTTCTTGTTGGTTGTCTGTCTCTTTCAACTTGGTTAAAGGGGACATACGACTATGCTAACCATGTTACAGCCAACAGTTGCTTGACTGCTTTGAACACAATCAAGGAACAATAAGAAACCAAATAAATATCCATTCAAATATGATAAGGCTGTGGAGGTGGATCGGTAGGTAAAGATGCTTGCTGCCATGCTTGATGATCTTTGATCTCTAAGACCCACATGGTAGAGGAAGAGAACAGATGCCCCTCCCCCCACTTTAAAATGTAATAAAAATGTGATGTGAATGACTGTTTTTCCCTTTCTCAGTCTTGCAAGCCAGATTTGTTCTCTGTTAGGAGGAGGACGGCTCACCCCAAAGACCTCCAACACTGGCTTCAGCTATTACTGGAATTGGCTCTGCTTTTTCCCACCCTTTCTTCACTATATTTAACATAAGTCAGCTTTTTCTAGGACTACCAAGGAACTGTGGATTTGCAAGAAACCCTGGCTTCATTCAGCTTTTTGACTATGCTGGTATGTCTAAACACAGGGCCAGTAGGCATGAGTAATCTTTGTCCAGGCTGAATCTAGCCAGGATTTTCATAAACCTGGACATCAGTAATGGGAGAAGACCAAGCACCTGATCCCAGAAGCTTTAGGCCCATCCATGGACAGGGCAATTCATTCTTCCTTTTTGAACTGTCATTCCAGCTTTATGTAGTTCTTTTCTGAGTGTTACACACCAGCCCCTGGTATATTATGATATTGAGGAAAAGAGCTAAAGTTGACTATGCATACTGCCTAGCACAGAACCTGTATAACCACTGTATATCTCTCTTCTCTGTTGTGAACCTATTTGTCTTGTTACCATCATGGCTATTCTGGTAGAAGTCATGAAGTAGAATTGCTTTCTCAAAAACTTGATTTTATGATTATTACACTGAGTCCTTGCTTAGTAAATAGTATCAAAATTTTCCCAACTGGTTAAATAACACTAAAATTAGGGAATATTACTGTAATAACTTTTAAACTAAGATTTGAATCCTAGACAATGCAATAGGAAGTAGCTTGTGTATAGGGAATGAAGAAATATAAATACCATTTTTTTTCCAGATGATATTGTCAACTCTGCATGACTGAGTGACCATTGTTTCTTCATTATTTTCATTTTTGGATCCATTCATTGACATCACTTGAGGATCTATTCCTTCACACACTCTTGACCCATGTGACCTGGATGGTCCTCCTTCTTTAGCAGCAAGAGGCAAGCATGTGATCCCAGTCTAACAAATCAAAACCCTCTATACTTTTAGGTTATCTGGTGATAGACATGTAACTAGCTCCATTAGTTTAAGAAGAAATTTAATTTATTCAAAAAATGGAAGCTATAAAAAAAGCTGATGTAAATACTTCTCGATGTCAGTATTTACATTAGATTTTCTATTTTGAATACAAAAACATTTTTTCTTTTACTTAGGGAGATTTACCCTTGTAAATTCAAAAATTTAAACACTCCTACCTGATACATCTATATAAAGAAATACATAATAAAAAACAGTTAAAATAATATGAAAGGTACCTCATGGTGGCTAGATAGAAGATAAATATATAATTATCAATAACTTTCCTGTAGGTTACTAATAAATAGAAAACAAGTGATTTCTCACTATCAGCAAAGGCCATAAACTCCTTAATAAATACCACATAGTTGTCTAGAAGCAATAAACCACTGAGTGCCATAAACACTAGAATCATTGGAATTAAGTCAAAATCATGACAATGCCATGCAAATTGGATGAAATATAATCAAATCTAGATATGGGGGAGAGATTATGTGATTCGACACATAATCAATCATAATTTGGTCTTGTCTGCAAGACCAAATAAGAGAAAAAGCATAGAATATTTTGTAGGAGACTTATCCAATCAGATAATCAGAATGTTCCTTAAAGGAATACTAGTCAAAACTGAGATGCTGGTATAAAAACAAACAATAAGGAAGATTCTAGAAACAGAAGTGTATATATCCAAGAATTTAATATATGATAAAAGTTCTATTTCAAGGCAATGCCAAGGGAGTAGTTCATGTAAAATATAGAGTTGGGGTTAGTCCCCAACCTTTTGAGAAAAAAAGATCCCTCTCTGTCATTCTACACAAATGTTAATCCACATGGTTTAAATATTTATAAGTCAAATTGTATAAAGTTAGGATGAAATATCTTTTAATAAAACAGCTTTACTATTATTTTATGATGTGGGGTATTTAACCTAGGTTCTTGTGAATGCCAGGAAAGTGTTTTATCACTAAGCTTGTCCTTAAAACTTTTTAAAAAAAATTTTTTTTATTTATTTATTATATGTGAGTACACTGTAGCTGTCTCCAGAAGAGAGTGTCAGATCTCATTACAGATGGTTGTGAGCCACGATGTGGTTGCTGGGATTTGAACTCAGGACCTTTGGAAAAGCAGTCAGTGCTCTTAACTGCTGAGACATCTGTCCAGCCCCTGTCCTTAAAACTTTTAAAAGATTAACTTTATTAAAACATAATTTAGGGGTACAAAAATGTCTTAGCAGAAGAGAATGGTTTTTAAGCAAGCATGAGGACCTGAATTCAAATCCCTGGAACACATGTAAAATAGCAAGGCTGTGAGTATCTGTGACCCTAGTGCTATGGGCAGGGTAGAGAAGGAGGATTATTAAGGCTCATGGCCACTAGTGTAGTTCCAGGTTCAGTGAGTGATCTTGTTTTGAAGCAATAATGCAGAGAGTGACAGAGCTAACACAGTGTCCTCATCTGGCCTCCACACATATGTAGGGACACATATCCACACATGTGAGTACACTCATACTACAATGGTACTCCCCACCTTGCACACATACATACACACAGATACATTTTTTAAAAAATAAATATAATTTATGTAAAAATTACTCACCTAATGTGAACAATTTAAACACACACACATACACACACACACACACACACACACACACAATTTATCTTAAAACATTTTCAGGTGTCAGAGAGATGTCTTAGTGTTTAAGAATGTTTGCTTCTTTTCCAAAGGATATAGGAGCAATTACTAGCACCTGCATATGGTGGCTTACAACTGCCTGTTAACCCCAGTTCCAGGGGTATCTAATATTCATTTCCAGTCTCTTTGTGTACACATGTAACTAGATGTGGAGCCTGTGATCTCCATACTCAGTAGACTGAGGCAGTCGATCATAGGTTCAGAACCAATCTGACTTAAGTAATAAGACCCTTCCAAGAAGAAGAACAGGAGGAAGAGTAGAAAGAAGAGGAAATGGAAGAGGAGAAAAAGGAATGACGAGGAATGGTTATATAAACATTCATATATAATGTTTATTCCATGACCATATGTCTTTTATATTCACATACAGGTAGAGTTTGTGGGCCATTCAGTAACTCTATTCCTGTCTATCTTCTGAAGACATGGACAACTATTTCCAAAGTGGGATTGATTTTACATTAATTTTGAATTCTTGACAGCAGTATTTGAGGCTTCTGACTCTTTCCTCATCCTTCTTTGTCTGTTGGCTCACCATCATCAGAGAGCATGTGAAGTGACTTCTTACCAGGGCTTCCATTTCCCTCTCCATTCACGCTCTGAGTGTGTCTGCCTGTGGTCGCTGGCCATCTGCATATCTACTCTGGAGACATTTATTTGGCCCTTTTGTTTTTAGTGACAGTCTTGATGCACCATGCATAGAAGCTTCAAAGGAAACTATTCAAAGGTCCAGTTACATTCAGAATTTAAACACTTGAACTTTTAAAGACAATACAAGCTTACATGAGTCAATAAATTCTTTAGCTCTATGACAAAAATCTGAGAAAAATTGAGGAAGGAAGTTTTCACTTTGGCTCATGGTTTGCCTATAGTGGTGCTGTCATCTTTGAGCCCATAGATGAAGAAGTCATGTGTCATTGTGGAGCATGCAGATAGGAGGCAGCTACTCTCCTTATGGTGATCAGGAGCTCTTAATGTTCTCTTCAAAGGTATTACTTCAATGACTTAACTTCCTTCTTCTAGGCCCCACCTCCTAAAAGTTCCACAGCCTCCCAAACAGCATGTTGACTTGAGGACCAAGATATTAACACATGAACCTTTGGAAAATTTTTAAAATTTAAAATTAATCAAAACCCATCTTCTCTTTGGCTTTAGAGTGTTGTCTAAACACATACAGCAAGAGCTAATATTAGCTCTGCAAAATTCTCATCAGTGGTAAGCCACAGACACTAAGCAGCTGCACAGTCATGATGGGGACCACCAATGCTACGCAAAGAAATGTGTTGCTAAGCTGAGATGGGAAATTAGGCATTACATGTGTTCTTGTCTGACTATATTTCCAGTTTCCAATATGTCAGCTGAGAAGCATCTATAAAGACAACTGCAATACGGAATCTTGATTGTCAATCTGAATGGGTCTAGAACCCCGGAGGACACAGCTTCTGGGCATGTCTGTGAGAGTTTCTAGTTCAGGATAACTAAAGTGGGCAGCACTGTTTCATGGGCTGGTATCTGAGGCTGAATAAAAAGAGAACTCGAGTGAAGCACCAACACTCATCAGTCTCTACTTCCCGACCGTGGACACAATGTGATGAGCTGCCTCCCACTCTTGCCTCCATGACTTCTCTGCCATAATGGGACTCTGTACCCTCAAGCTGTGAGACAAAATAAATGCTTTTCTCATTATGTTGCTTTTAGTAGGTATGTTGTTATAGCAGCATGGAGAGTAACGAATGTGACATCTTGTAAACAATGAAAAAAAAAAAAACCACTCAAAACAAAATGGGAGAAAGGGGAACAGTGAACACACAATAGAAGTGCCAGTAGTTAATAGGCAAATGAAACATGCCCAGTCTGACCTACAGACCTGTTACGCAAATTAGGATAGTAAAGAGGCTGGGGTGTAGCTCATGGTAGAGCATTTACTGAGCATGCGCAACACCCTGGACATGAACACAGCTCTGAAAATCAACAGTATGCATAGCAATGACAACACACACACACACACACACACACACACACACACACACACACCACATAATGCACTCTTCTTTTCTCTCCCGCACTCTCCCTCCCCCTGCCTCCCCCCCTTGGGATTGCAGGGAAACTGGAAGCTATTTTGAACAGTTGTGTTTGCAGTGGCAAAGATGTGGTGGCTGATAACAACAAAGAAAAGTAAAGTTGGAAAAGGTGGTTTAATTCTTTTTGTTTTCTTCCACATTTCATGGGGACATGCATTTTTGTGGCTCTTATGGAAGATTTTCAAGACAATGGCTGAGGACTTTGAGGCAACTATCTGTAAGGGGTTGGCCCTCTGGAAGGAGCAGTTGGGAGAAAATCTAAAGACTAGCTCAGCTGCACGCTCTAATCCTGCTTGAACCTCTGGCTCTTGGCTTCTATCTGGTGAGGCTGTTCACACACTTGCCTGCTAAGTAGCTTTATAGTATGATGCTTGGTACACCACTCCACAGACTGAGTATGGCTCTCCACTCCTCATTGCATATGTTTAGAGAGGTGCAAAGAGTCCTGCAGACTATGTGACCCAAAGATTAGACTCCTGAGGGAGCACGGCCAACCGCAAGGGTGCCCCAAACAGGACTTACATTACATAGCTCTTCTGAAGCAAACATTTTTGAAAGGTGAGTGAGAAAATTAAAACATGCTAAATATGTTTGTGGACACAGGACACCATAATATTTGTTACAAAACAACAATAGCAATAACAAACTTTGAAAAGTACCATATAGAAGTATTGGGGAAGACAAATATAATAATTGAAATAGTGGATGTAATAGGCAAATACATAACAGAATGAATACAGCTGAAGAACTGGAAAATCAGATGAAGGAAGTAATTCAGAAAGTAGCAGGAAAAGATGAAGGAAAATTGAGAAGAAAAGTGTATGAACACAAGATGGAAGTGGTAACAAGGAGAAGGAGACAATCCCAGAACCAGAGAACAATAGAAGAAGAGAGAAAGCAGGAGACAAACTCTGTAAACTTGGAGAGATGTTTCTTAGAGTTGAGAAAATAACCTTGGACTAAAAGCTTGCTGAAAGGCAAACAGAACAGAGAGGAGAGCTGTAGGGGAATTTAAGACCAGCAAAAGACCCATCTGTGGGAGAAAATCCTTTCTCTACTACATTTCAAGCATAGAAAGAAATTTTTGTGAAATTTTTTAAATTAATAGAATCCTTGTATTTTTTATTGTGACAAAATATATATAACCTAAAGTTGACCATCAGAGCCAGAATTTAACGTGTACCTCAATGAGGTCCAGCAGATGCGTGCTGTCAGGCAGCTCTTACTGCATCCTTCCCAAACATCTTCGTTTCACGGGTTAAAAACTTTTTACTCCCCAATCTCTCATTTCATACTCACAGTCCCTGGGAACCACTGGATCTATTTTCCATTTCTGAACTTTTTTTTTGACCTTAAAATGCAGAAGAGCATCTTTAGTTCCCTGTGAAGCAAGAGTAAATGATGACCAGAGTAAGAGTTGTTGATGGCCTCCTGAACATCAGCCAGAGCCAGAAGATGAAAGGGAGACGTTTACATAATGGAGGGAAAATTCTGACGACTTCTATTTTGAACCAAACTGTCACTGTCATTTGGATGGCAGCAGACACATGAAAATGCACGCACATGCACACACACATGCACACACACACACACACACACACACACACATAGGTTCAGATAATCATAGTGGGTAAGGGGCTTTAGCCACACCTGTCAACCTGAGTTCAACTCCTGAGACCCACATGGTCGAAGGAGTCAACTAACTCTCACAAGTTATCCTCTGATCGCTATTTACACACTGTGCAATGGGTGTGTGCATGTACAATAAATAAATAAGTAAATAAATAAATATAAAAGCATATTTGAAAGATGCATATTGAAAATACCTCTTGAAATGATTAAGAAAGAAACTAAAATCAAGAGGCTCTGCACATGAAAAAGTGACCAGAGCTTTCAATGCATTTCTTTGTTATTTATTTATTTAGACATTTTTAGATAGGGTCTTTAATCCAGGCTGACCCTGACCCTATATAGCCTAGCACAACACTGAACTCATGATCCTACTGTCTCTACTTCCCAAATGCTGGGGTTACAGGTGTGCACCACTATGCCCTGTTTTCTTGCTTGTTTTCTGTTTTATTCTCCCCCCCCCCTCTCTCTCTCTGTGTGTGGTGTATGTATGTGTGTGTGTGTAAATGTATGTATGTGTGAGTGTAAGAAAATGTGTGAGCAAGTGTACATGTGTGTGAGTGTATTTGTGATGTGTGTGGAAATGTATGTGTTTACATGTATATGTGACTATATGAGTGTGTGTGAGTGTATGTGTGTATGAGTTAGTGTGTGTAGGAGTATATGAGTGTGTGTGAGCATAAGTGTGTATGTATGTGTGAGTGTGTGTATATATGTGAATGTATAAGTGTGTCAGTATATGTGTGGTGTGTGTATGCATGTCAGTGTACGTGTATGTGCCTGTGTATGTGAGTATGTGAATGTGTATGTGTGCATGTATGTGTGAGTGTATGAGTGGTGTATTTGTGAGTGTGCATGTATGGTGTATGTGTGTTTGCATGTGTGATTATACTGTGTATGGGAGGTGTGGGTGTTCCTGCCTGTGTGTGTACATGTGGAGACCAGAGTTTGGTGTGCAAAGCCCTCCCCACGACCTCTCTCTGTCTAAAGATTTACTTATTTTATGTGTATGGACATCTGCCTTTGTATAACTGTACCACATATGCCCAGTACCCTCAGAGGTCAGAAGAGAATGTCAGATTTTCTGGAACTGCAGTTACAGACAGTTGTGAGCCACATGGGTGCTGGAAGCCAAGGTCCTCTCCAAGAACCACTCGATACCTCGCCTGCCCACCCCAGCTCTCTTGACCTTAGTTTTTGACAAAGGTTTCCCATAGAACCTGTCTGGAGCTTGCCTAGTTGTGCTAGCATGGCCGGTCAGCAGATCCCTGGGGACTCTTTGCCTTCGCAGCAATAGGATTATGAGTATGCAGTGCACACTTGGCTTTTCTAGTAAGTCATGGGGGTCTAAGTCAGGTCCTCGTGCTTGTGTAGGAGATACTTGGCCCAGTGAGCCAGGCTCCATTTGGGCTTGTTTTAAATGACAGACTCAAGACACTGCAAAAATCTAAGTATCCACTACAAGACAGATGGAACTGGAAATAGAATTTTGAATGGGAAAAATATTACCTACAGTTCTCCAAGTTCAAAAGCTAAAATTTAAAAAGTTAAAAGCATGTAAGTATGCAAAAGATTTTTGAAAACTGTTTTAGAATTTTAATGTAAACTTTACTTAAATATCTTATCTAAATGTATGTATTTATTTATTTATTTATTTTTGGTTTTTTGAGACAGGGTTTCTCTGTGTAGCCCTGGCTGTCCTGGAGCTCACTCCATAGACCAGGCTGGCCCCAAACTCAGAAATCTGCCTGTCTCTGCCTCCCAAGTGCTGGGATTAAAGGCATGCACCACCACTGCCCGACATCTAAATTTATTTTTAAAATGACATTTTCTAAAGCCAAGGAATGATCAGGCCCATGATTGCACAGAGTGGTCACTTAGAAATCAGGGATAGGGAAAAGAAATCCAGGTAGTGGTAGTGGTCTGACATGTGTGGCAGTTAGTTGCCTGTGGTATCTATTTTCTTCAAAGTAAGCTGACAACGCTCCCAGGCCTCCGAGGAGAGCTGCCTGTGAGCCACAATGCACCACAAAGCACGAGGTGTTACTGTAGGTTTCACATCTAGAATCATGAGGAAAATGTTCAGGGAATGAAAATAGTCCTAATCATCTGCTTTATTCTCCTCCTCCTCTTCTTCTTCCTCCCTCCCTCCTCCTCTTCTTCCTCCTCTTCCTCTTCCTCAGTATCCTGTCCCCTTCCTCCTCCCTCTCTTCATCTTCTCTTGCACATGTGTGGCATGTACAGGTTCATGTGATGAATGCACATATATGTATGGGTGTGGAAGCTAGAGCTTGGCATCGGGCATCTTTCTCAATTGGCCATCACCTTGTTTATTTTTACTCAGTCAGGGTCTCTCTCTGTACCTGGAGGCCACTTGACTCAGCTGGGCTAACTGACCAGTGTGCCTTGGGGAATCCTCCTGTCCCTGCCTCTCTGGTTCTGGGCTTATGGATACATGCTGGTACACCTACTTTTATTTGTTTATTTTTATATGGGTGCTGTGGGGCTGAAAGCTTCACTGCTGAGCCTACCTCCTCAGTCCCTCATTTACTTTCCGGAAGTGCTACATGAACTTGACCTGGTCTAAAAATGAGCCTCCAGCCTGGCTGTCGTAGATCACAAAGGATGTGGACCAGTGACTCAAAACAGGAGGGTAGCACACAGTCAGTTTGGTTTGGAAGCTGCAGAGCTTAGCTTTGAAGGCTAGTATTTCCACTTTGCAGAGGAGCAACTGTGTTCTGAGTACTTAAGCTCTCTAGATGTAATGAAATGATATATACACACATTGATGGAGCTCAATAAAATGATAAAGGATAGCTCTTCCAAGTGCTTACTTGGCACACGTGTGAGTTTAGAATGTAATAATGAGAACAAGGACCACAGTGATAAATTAAATAAAGACAAAGAAACATTCTTACAAACAAACAAACAAAATCCTGGGGTGTCCCCTGTTGGGTTCTTTGACCGAGGATTGTGAATAGGCTCTCTATGGCCCAGATCGCTTGCCTTGGGTTTTACCTTCTCTCTCCATTCCTGGTAAACACTTTTGAGGAAAGTCTGGTTTTATTATGGATGATTGAGAGGGAGAAAGGGACTTGGCTGGAAGAGCAAAGAATGACACTGCCTCACAGCCTAGCCTCCTAGGAAGAGGTAAATCAGTCCAGGGACTCTGAGACACGAGGAGTAGGATAGGGATGGATAGCATTTGTTGAGCCCCCCACTTAGCTAAACCTTGTTTATATTGTCATGCTAAAGCCCAGAAAGCAGTGTTGGGTAACATTTCATCTCATTTGAAGATTCTAGAGCTCAGTACCAGGGGCGAAGTCAAGGTTTCCCACAGGGGCAGTTGAACAAAGGCATTCACAGATAAGCCCTCACCAGTTCAATTTAGCAAGCCTGGGCTCTGTAGTAGAGAGCTTGCCTGGCATGCCTGAGGCCCTGGGTTCCATCCCCAAGACCACAGGAAAAGAAGGCTCAAAGAAAAAAAGTTCAATGTTGGGTTCAGCCCCTAGTACCTTGCTCCTCTGGGTCTTACCAGCAGGAATCCTCCTGCCTCACCTCAGTTCCAAAGCTCTGGGCTTCCTGTGTTTTGTCCAGAGACACCTCTACCCACAAAGTCTTTGGTTTTGTTCCCATGAAGGGAACAGAGGTGTAAATCTGCCTGCCATGAACTCCCCCGCCTTCTGGAAACCGTGCTCTGGCTCTCTTGGGGTCACCCAGGCACTCTCTGCTGTTTGTGCTGGGGTTTCTGGGAGTTTCCCACATTGCCTTGGGTTTGCTGTAAGGTGGCCTCTCTGTGCCCTGCTGCCCCTGCAGCTCCCTTCCGGCAAACCCTTGGGAAGATGCCAGTGTCCGTTCTCCCAGCCTGTGAAAACACCATAGCTGAGGTAGGGGTCTGATTGGCAGCTGTCTCCCTGTGGAGGGCCAGACCAGCAGTGGCGTTAGTCATGGGGTGGTGGCCACTGACTGTTGATCAATGGTGTTCTTGGCTTCATGCTGGCTCCTTGGTGACATCTGAATCTTTGTTGCGCTCAACGCTTCTTTTGTCTTCCCGCTTTCCTGAAATAAGGACCGACAAACAATCCGAGAACCGGAGCCACATGTCCCCAAATGCGTGTGGCTCAGCGTTGGTCATGTTTTTCCAATTATCCCTTGTTCTGAATGCCACAGTTAATACGCCTGTGCACACTCACACACATACTCGGGACAATTTTTAGCCAGACATTCAGGCTCCTTTTTTCCCAGAACCCTATGGGTCCTTCAGGACCTGCCCCACCCAGACCTTCAATCTTTACTCCCGCCCCCTGCAGCCCCTGGCCCCAAGCTCACCCTGCTTTGGCACGCCATGCTCTCAAGACAGGAGGAACTTATTTTAGTGTTGCCTGGAACGTCTTCCCATCTCATTGCTTTTAAATCCTGCCCATCTTTCTGAGTAGCAAGCAGCTCTCCAGCAAACTGTCTAAGGCCAATGCTCAGGTAGCCTCCACCACAGGGCCTGGTTTTTACAAAGCCCATCCTTGGTAAAGCCAATCTTGTTATTTAGCTTTAAAAGGGTAATATTTGAAACTTACAACAGGAAAGGTATATTTGATTGGAAATTCAGATGCTACAAACTAAAGATAACACACCCAGCATGTGTGGCTCACTGCTACAGTCAGCACTAAGGAAGCTCTGAAGCGGGAAGATGACCTCAAGTTCAGGCCAGCTTGTGATACGTGGTGAGTTCAGGCTAGCCAGAGCTATGGAGCAAGCCCTGTTTCAAAATAAGTAAGTGATAAACAATTAAAAATATAAATTGACACTCTGGAGAAATGGCTCAGCAGGTAAAGGTACCTGTCACCAAGCCTGATGACCTGAGTTCAATCTCTGGGAGCCATGTGGTGAAGAAGGGAACCACTCCTATAAATTGTCCTCTGGCCTCCCAGGTGTGCCATGCCATGTATGGGCACCTGCACCCACATAAACACAGCCAAGTAAGAAATAAGGTAATTTTTAATGTATATAAAATCGATAATAAAATAATAAAGAAAATAAAAACTGACTCTTCGCCTCTAGTTAGATACCATTCGTATCTATTGCTTGTTTCTGTTTTCCCTGCAGTCCTTGAAGGAAGGACTGTTCCCGTATACACACATGAAACACACAGACTCGCTATATATAAAAGACAGAACTGATCCCGTCCTTGCATATGGCTTTATATGGGCTTTCTCCCCTCAGTCCCTAGTTCTATGAATGTCTTCCCACAAAGAATTCTCCCTTTTATAAATGTTAAAGGACTTCATGAATGACCACATAGGAACCTTATACTCTTGTGTGTGTGTGTGTGTAAGGCTGGGGGAGCATTTTTATTATTGAAAATTTCAAACATGGACAAGCTGAAACAGTCCAGTAACTCCTGTGCACGCCATCATCTCGTTTCAATACTGAAACCTCCTTTACTTCTATCTCACCTACCCCTGCCTGTTTGTCACTCCTGCCCCCCAGCAGGGAGGTTAAAATCTAGACCCAGATGGTGTTTTATTTCCCTGAAAACAGCAGTTGTCCTGAGCGTTGCCGTTTGAGGACGCACAAGACGGTCTTCTTTCAAGACCCCGATCAAATGGATCTGTGTTTCATTTGTGATGGCAACATTGATGATTTGAAAAATAGTCACACATCCATGTGCACGTTGTATTATGTATTCAGCCTGTGGCGGAAGCTTGTAGGGCATATGGGAATACAGATCTCTTGCAAGAGTTCCAGCCCACAAGCCAGGCCCTGCTGGTCTGATCCACTAACTTGGGCATTCCATCAAACCTTGACTGTGTTTTCCTCCAGTTGGTTCACATATGTGAGCTTTCTCTCCCAGTTCCACCATATCCCATGGTCTTGAATCATGGCTTCTGTCCTGCACACAAGGTCGTATCTGTCTCACTGTGGCTTTCCATCAGGGGCTGCATAGTCCTTGGGGGCCTTTTGATGCTCTCGAGGAAATGGGCTTCGAAGGAAGAAGGGATTCCTTGGTTGCCACTACTGAGGATAAGTTTCAGCTCTTTACATTCCCAGCCTTTTCTCTCCTTTCTTTCTTTCCTTTTCTTTCCTTCCTATTTCCCCCTGCCCCAGCTCCATGCTCCCTCCTTCTCAGACAGGTCTCATGTACCTGATGTTGTGAGCCCTGTGCTACTTCTATGACTAGAACCTCACTATATAGTAAAGGATGACCTCGAACTTCTGAATATCTTGCCTTCATCTCCCAAATAGTGGTATCACTACAGCTGGTTTACGCTATGCTAGGGAAGCAGGGCTTTGTGCCTTCTAGGTGAATACTCTACAAACTGAGATACAGCTACAGCACTCTTTCTCCAGGCCTCTTCTCTCTTTCTTATTACACTGCCTTAGGGAGGAACTGTACAGATCTGACAGGACGTGGGGAATTAACATCTGAGCATCCTTGCTGACTTCCCACACATAGGCTGCAGGCAGGTTTAGGGGCTGAATCCTCTTCCCTCCTTGCCCAGTCTCTTTTCTTCTTGGTCTTCTGCCAAGGAAATCATAAACAGCGATAAAATCAAAGAGAAAAAAAATGGCAACTTAGTCTCTTCTAAGTACCCATTATCTATCTATCTCTCCCGAAAAGTGGCTTTTCCTACTCCCTGCTTCCAAGTCCTGACTACCTGAGGAGCTGTCCCTGGTGGCAGATTGAGTGTATATCCGTCTGACTATCAGCTTGGAACGGCCTGTTCACCCAGACAAGGGCATACCATGAAAGATCTGATTATTTCTGCGTCTGGGAGTCATGCTGCACCGTAGATGTGGGAGTAGGCAGGAGGCTAGCGAGACTTCTGGGAAAGGTCAAGTCCCAGGAAGTGAGGGAGAAAAGAATGTGACATTCAAGTAAGTCTACTCATTGTGAAAACTGAGCTGGGGAATGCCCAGTTCTGACTAGAGCGGATCTTGCCTTGAGAGACAGAAAGGTGAGAAGATCCAAGATGGCTCCCTGACATTACTAAACCTGGAGGAGGAGAAGGTGCAAGGGCTCCCTGGCATTCCTAGTCTGGAGAAGGAGAAGGTCTAACATGGAGTCCTGGTGTTCTCTAGTCTTGGAAGACTTCTGGGTGGTCATGCCTGTTTCTATGACTTGCTCTGAGACATGAGGACAACATCTTCAGTGTATTGGAGGATTCAGTGTTTATGATTCTAAAGCCAAGCCACAGCCATTTGGTTAAATCTGAGCTAGGCTGATGTGTGAGCCCCATGCTATTTAAATACCATGTTTATGCTAAATGCATACAGAATCTATACTCATTTATTATTTGTTTTTCGTTACCACCTATCTGTCACAAACTATGATTTACTTGCTTATTTACTATTTTCTGGATAGGCTCAAATGGGCCAGGCTGGCCTGAAATTCGCTAGGTAGCACAGGCTATCCCGAATCTCTGGGACATCTTGCCTTTGCTTTTCAAGCATTGCAGTGGTGTGGATCCATACCCAGATCTCTAACTCCCTCATTGTCTCCATGTCCTCTGCTTCTCACATGGGCCCACACCTAGCTCAGAGCTCTGCAGCTCAAAGATCCGCAAGTTAGGAGGGAGAAGGAAAGAGGTTGAGAGAAAAGAGACTGCAGCAAGGAAATGATCAGCCACCAGACAGCCCCGGACAGCAGCTGTCCTCACCTGTGTGCTAGAAAGCACACATCTGCCGTTTGCTGCAGCAGCAGCCAGAAGAATCGAGCCACAGCACAGGGCTGCTGAGCATACAAGATGCAACATGGACATCTGGGGAGTTCAGAGCCATCTTGAGAAGCTCAGAAACGGCGCAAGAATCCCAGATATTCTAGTTTTCCACGCCCTTAGCTTAGTAGTCTCACACCAATGGCATGTGGTTGTCACACGGCATGTGTGGGCTCGCACACATGCTTCATCATTCCAATCAGCTCTCCCTGCGCTTCTTATGAGGAGCATTGATTAAGCACTTATAGTATGTTTAACTTTAGACCAGGGCCTTTTGGTGATGCAATACAGTATTGCTCCCTCTTTAAAAGGTCCTAATATGGAGACTGGAGATCAACTTAAATCTCTAAAAACAAGGAAAAGAGAGACTATCTAGAAGGTTCGGGTTCAACTTTGACATCTAAAAAAGTCTGGAAGGATCTGGGAGCTGCATCTTGGAAAAGAGAAGGCAGGGTTCATTGGCAATGAGGGGAGGGGGCCTTCTGTAACCACTGAGAAGAAGAAAGGTGCCCGGCTAGCTCTGAGGACAGGGAGAAGCTGCGTCTAGGTGAAGGGCAGATGCTTAGTTGAAACCCCTGGATTAGCAGGCCTGTGACAGAGAGCATGCTCCAGGCGCCTGTGTCAGACCACATCTGTAGGGCACTTTGCCTGGCATTTTTTTTTCTAGGTAGGAGGGGAATTTGGGTTTGCGTGTATTTTTAGCTTTGTCTTTTCCACTCTTTTCTGAGCAATGACTGACTCTAAGAGCTTTTAGCCTGAGGTCATCTGTTTTCCTAGTCCCTGCTCCAGAGAGGCAGATGCCAGCACCACCACCTCACCCGGAGGCTGCTGCCGCCCCGGCACTGACCCCAGGAGAGCAACGTATCCTGGACCACAGGAGCAGCCTGTGGGAGGCCGTCCCTGTGGCAGGCGCAGCAGTCCTGAGTTCTGCCAGGATGTCACCACTTACTTCTGGTGTAGTCCTACCGGAGAGTTGCTGTGGTCCCCATATGCCTGTCTCTAGTTTCCCTCATGGCCAGGGTGAGAAGCCTGCAGAGGGACACGGAGACACAGGGACACAGGAAGAAGATCCAGCCTTGGGATTACATCTGTGGGCCTCACCCCTGGTCACAGATGGCTCTGCCCTCCATCTCGCTCTGTCCTTGTTGCTAGCCCCTTGTCCTTCCTGCCACCATGATGGTTGTTTTCAGTCTCTGTTTTCCTCATTTAAACCACACGCCCGCAGCCACTCACTCGAGTCCATACTTCTAAGCCGACAGCCTGGCCTGAAACCTGACTTTTGCCCTAGGCCCACATTTTTTTCAAGTCCCTGGTGGACACCACTACTGGGAAAACATGGTCCAGTACAGTTCTCAACCTTCCCTCCAGACCAGAACTCCTTTCAGCCACCCGTTTCTGCCAGAGGGAGTCTCCCTGAAACCACTCTGCTCCAACTTTCTCACCTAGAGAGACAAGAGAGGTCCTCTCTGTTTCTCCTTTGCTTCTCTGTCGCTGGGGTAAACACCCTGAGCAAAAGCTACTTGGAAAAGAAATGTTTCTTTGGTATTATACTTCTGGGTCACGCTCCATCACGGAGGAAAGTTAGGGCAAGAACCTGAGGCAGGAATCTGGAGGCAGAACTGAAGCAGAGACCACAGAGGGACACTGGTTGACGCCTTGCTTCCTCTGGCTAGCACTCAGCCAGTTTTCCTTTTCAGTCCAGGATCACTTACCTAGAGGCAGCACAACCCACAGTAGGCAGGGCCTTCCCATACCAATCAAGTCAAGACAATATCACACATGCCACAGTGGACAATCCCTCAGTAATGGAGACTTCTTTCCTGATGACTCTTGTTGGTTTCAAGTTGACAATGAAAAGCAACCAGGACAACTTTTCAATACACCTTTTTGTGTTGCTAATGTATCTTCCAGTCTAATCCGATCTAGCTGTGACTGGGCCACAGGAGCCAGGCTCTTCCTATCCTACAACTCTCTAAGGGTACTTGACATTTCTTGTTTCAGCAAATCTCAAGACCTCTGTCTGGCTTCAAGCTTCTTCCATGCCTCATTTTCTCCTGCTTGCCTTTATTTCCAGGCACGTCCAAGTTAGCTCTGAGTACAGCCCAACTCAAAACTAAAAATTTACTTAAAACAATATGATTTTTTTTTTATATTTGGTTTGTAACTTGATTGTGTTGAACCTCATAGGTGACAGTGTCATGCAAAATAAATGTGTTTGCAACCTGTAGACCATGAGTTGGACACTCTTGTATTTAATATGTGGTCCAAGACACTCATTCCTCACTTGAAGTCATTGTCCTGTGGTTCTCCCCTGCCATCTGCAGGCTGTCCTCCCTTCAACCCTTCAAGCCCTCAGCAAGGATGTCACTTTCCAGGGGCAAACTTGACTTTTCAAAGCATGTAAAACATCCCTGCCTGGAACTGTCCTGAGACAACCTTTATGGTACAAAAGGAAAGCAGCCCCATCATTGAATGTTTTCTCTGTCAGCTCTGTTTTCTCCAGAACAGTGCTACCCAACTTGATTGCCCTGTTTACTTAGTTGAAATCTTTTGAAAAGTACAGAACTTAAAGGAAGTAGACCTGGGAACGATTTGTTGAGGAAAATGCCTATGCATGATACAGGAGAGGGATTTGGGGTAAGTGGAGACAGCCTTCAGATGGTGTGGGGATCTGACCCCTGTGGGGAGGAAAGGAGGATGGCTGGAGAGGAGACTGCAGAGAGCTCCAGGAAAGTTACAGCAAGAGGGGTGCCTGAGCAGTCTCAAGTCACCTGAGGGTCTTGTGTTTTCAGAAGTGAGCCAGCATCTGTCCTTCCACTGTGTGGGGATGGAATGGCCCTTGGGAAGCCTGACTCCAAGCACTGCTGAGGAATTAGCAGAGCACAATAGGAGCTCCTATCCACAGGCTCGTCTCACAAAGATTCTGATCACTACAGTATGCATGCTAATGAATAAAGATTTGAGCACACTCAAACTCTAGTTCCTTCTAGGACTGAAAATTAGTGCAAAAATTACTGGCATGAAGCTCTTTTCCCAAAGAGAATTCTTTAGGGAAAGGGAATCTGAAATCACCACCACACTAAGCCAGAACCATTCTTAGCATCCTAACATGCCATCCCACTACCACTACCACAGCAACCATTATCATAACCAGCATCTCTACCACTGCCACCACCACAATAACAACAAACACCACTGCTACCATCACGAACACTGCCATCAGCATCACTACTACCCGCGCCACCACAACACCATAACAACCACTACCACAAACATCATCACTACCACCTAAACACCATTAACACCACCGCCATCACAACCACCATGGCAATTACCACCACAAATACCAGCAGTACTGCCACCACAAACATCACTGCTACCATCACAAATACAACCATTGCTACTATCACCACCACTAACTACCACCATCACAAACATCACCACTACCACCACAAACATTACAACCATCACTATTACCACCAATACCACCACCACTAGCATCACCACCACAACCATCACCACTACTGCCTTCACAACTGTTACCACCACCATCGCCATTTATAATTACCACCACTCCATCATCACCACCACAGTGATAAGCACTATCATTGCTGCTACTGCCATCACCACAAACACCATTCATAACTACCACTTACAGCCAGCACCACCATTAGTGCTACTGTTGTGACTGCCACCAGCAGGACTGCTCCCATTACCCACAATGCCCACATTATGAAATCGTAGAGTACAGTATGGGGAAGAGGAATATGGTTGCAAGAGCCAGTCCCTGGTTCTCCATCTCACTTCTGTGTGACTCTTGCTCTTTTCATCTACACAGATCTCCACTCTTTTTTGCTTAATGAATGGCAACTATTCTGCTGAGCCACACTCTCCCACATGAATGCAAGTGGTCAAGAGTAGCTGCCAATTCTAAAACCAAACAGTCAGTGGCGCTGCCTCATGATAGACCACAGTCAAGGTTTCATGAAAGCAGTGGTCATGGTAGCTGCAGAATGGGAAGTGACCTTGCCCTGATTAGAATATCCAAGGGCAATAAAAGAGATTTTATATCTTAGTTGGTTCCTGTAGGAAGCAATAAATGCCTTGCTAAACTCAAGGATGAGTTGAGAACTTGGAGCTCAGGCATTAACTCATACCTTCAGAGGCTTAGAAGGGAAGGGCTGCCCCCAGCAATGGTACAGTCTCATGAGCTGGGCCTGGGATCCTCAGTCACCAAGTGTTCTCCAGAGCTGCTGGAAGAGGACAGTGGCTAGGGTGGAGCCTGTCTGGATGGGGACAGGAATGTTGCTCGAGTACAGCTCAAGGGTGAAATGAAGGCCATAGACCCTGGGTGATGACAGAGGCAGATGCTGTAAGCCAAAGTCCCAGCCACATCTGGGCTGATGATTGCACAACCTAGCTGGTTGGGCCTTCTGACGCCCTGGGGGATGGGTTGGCTGGGAGATTGGAGGAGGGTGAGCTAAAGGCCTTGGGAAAACTCATCACCTGCCCATTGGGCCTAGTGTGTCCCCTTTCTCTTGAGGGGACCTTGGCTGAGTATAAAAGCATGGGGTTCATTGGAGAGTCAAGCCTTTCCGGTTCTTAGTTTTCTCTTTGTTCTGCAGCTCTATGACTCCCATGTTCCTAAAAAGGGAATTTCCACAGTTCCCTTCCCAGCCTTTCTGGGGACTAGGCAGGGATGGAGGGTTAACTGAGGGGCAAATGGAAGATGGAAATTCCCTTAAAGTTGGCAGTAGTAGGAGGTGCCATGGATGAGCCTGAAGTCTAAGCTGTAGTTTCAAGCCCATTCCAGGAAGAAGGCATTCTCTGTGTTACTCCAGCCCTGAACCTCTCCATATCACGCCTTAGCACCTAAGGACCTTTCGTTCCCTAAACTGGAAAACAAACAAAACAAAACTCTTGTTCTAGCTTTATTCTGTTGTTAACACCATGACCAAAGGCAACTGAAGGGAGGAAAGGGTTTATTTCAGTTTGCAAGCCACAGCTCATCACTGAGGGAAGCCAGAGCAGGAACTCAAGCAGGAATCTGGAGGCAGGAACCGGTGGAGTGATGTTGCTTACTGGCTCATGCTGAGCTAGCTTTCTTATACAGCCCAGGACCACTTTCTCAGGACCTTGTTCTGAAGTGGGTTGAACTCTCCTACATTTAGACAACCAAGACACACCACAATATGCCCTTAGGCCACTCTGATCTGGGCAGTCTCTCAGATAGACTCCTTTTCTTTTAGGTGACTCTAAGCTATGTCAAGTTGACAGTCAAAGCTAAGGAGGACAATTCTGACCCCACTTAAGCAGTCCACTTTCCTGTTGATCTGTACTGATCCTTCCCTATGCAGATGTAACTTACAGCTGGGACTCAGCCAGAGGGAGGCAGAGCCTCCAGCCATCACTGGGGTCCAGACCATGTGTCCCTTTAAGAATGAAGTTCCCATGCCTTCTTAGCAGGACTGGAGTTCCTGAACCAGTCAGGGTAGAGTACTCCAAACATTGAGGACACACAGGCTGTCATCCTTATTCTCATGGTCAAGGAAATACATGTTGATGAGAGGGGCTTTTCCATGGGTGTCTGTTTCCCACCACGAGTACAGGTACAAGGCAGAGAAAAATACTGTACTTTCTCTATTCTTGATGTTATAGAACATGATAAGCACTGTTGATATGATGAGCTTTTGTTTGGTGAGGGTTTGGGGATCCTTGAAATGGAAGTGGGTAAATAGGCTGCAAGACCAAGCTCACTTATAAAGGTACTTATTTTTGCAATATTAAGATTGAACATGGGACCTGCTTATATGCCAGGTAAGTGGTCTATCACGGAGCTACATCCCTGCTCTCTCCTTGCTTGTCTGTTTTGAGACAGGGTCCTGATAAGAAGCTAGAACTGTTTAGCCCAGGCTGGCCTTGAACTTTCTACCCTCTGGCATCAGCCGACGAGTAGCTGGGATGATATGTTTGTACCACCAGGCTCTGCTCAAGCTGCTCCCATCCACAACACAATGTTGGGTTTCCAATACGGAGCAACATCTCTTAACGCTTGAGTTTCTTTCCGTAACTTGGAGGGATGTGGAAGGGTCCCTGTGGGATGTAAACTAATCTATTTCTTTTCCAAAACCGTATTCCTAATTCATTCCTCTTTGGAGTGACAAACTACTTGAGATCCCAAAGAGGACTTTAAAGGATACTTTCTGGCTCTGTTCAGGTAGATCTAGGTGTAGAAATCCCTAGACATCACCCCATCCCTGGGCCCCTTTAGGGAGCAAAGAAATGAGTTTCTGGGGTTTAAATCATCTCCCCAGAATCCTGACTTTTCCAAGAACATGGACCTGCTTAGATTTGTTTGTTCTTTCTTTGAATGAAAACTTGATACCCATTTTTTTCCCTTTCAACAGGACAGTATTCAGATCCTTTCTCATCCAGATCCCCCTTTATTTGTCAACATCCTGTTTGACTCAGTGAGCTCCAGTGAGCACCATACATCAAGGGTACTGTGGCGCCCACAGGATCTTCCTCGGTGATGACTTCCACATTTCTCATTCCATTTGTTTTATACAGAGTTTGTAGTCAATTAAAATTCTCGTTCCTTTTGTGCATCCTTTTCCTATATCATGGGCATCTGGATTTGGTTGGGTTTTTTGCACGTCACAGATTTTGCATTAAAGGATAAGTTTTTAGACACTTGGTTTTATTAGATTCCCTTTGATCCCAGCCACTATTAGTTTCCTGCAATTGCTATAACAAATTATCCCAAGACAAATGGCTTAAAAATAACACTGAACTCATAGCTCTGGAGATCATGAGTCCAAAATGGATGCCATGGGATGTTTTGCAGTTATTTTCTCAGAACTGCAAACATTCCCTTGACTGAAGGAAGGCGTGAGGCACATAAGATTCAGGAAGCTCACAAAGCATACATGATTCAGAATGCCTACTTCCTGAAGTTATATAAGCACTAACCAGTTGCTGGGAGAGATGACACTCAATGGTGCTGCCTACACCTTAAGTAGCAATGAGGCTTTTATGAGTGGTCACTCATGCTAAGGTAGGCTTTTCAACGATTCGGCTGTCTTTGAGTTACCCATTCTCCTGCACTGAGCTCCAACATTCGATCCATCAAAATGGATACAGAAAGACAACTGCAGCACATTTTCTCTTGTATATAGATATTAGATTTTAATTTTTATATATGCATATGGGGAGGGTTATGAGTATAGGTAGTGAAGCTAGAAATAGGACCACAGGAAGGAGAAAAACCTTTTACTTACTCTTCCAGTCTCATCCATTTATATACTGTATTGTCATCATGTCCATTCCCAATGGCCCCATCACTTTCCCAGTTCTCCGTAGCATCTGCTTCCAACCTCAGTGTTCCTATTCCCTCTCCCTAGCTTGTAGCCCACTAAATCCAATGGGCACTGCAGCTGGACAGTTGACTGGCACTTTGGACTCCATCATGAGCAGATAACCACAGCTGCAGTGAGTTCAGGAGTCTCCCAAAGACAGAGTTGCACTGCAGTCCTCCCCAGCTCTGCATCTTGCACTCTTTCTCGCCCCTGTTCCTCAATGTCCTTGAGCCCATGTGAAATCCTGTTCTCATCCCTCTGTACATCCATTCCTGACCTTTGCCTTAAAAAAGAAAGAAAGAAAGAAAGAAACCCACCCGGTACATCATAGCCCATGCTGTCCGTTCCTGTATCCTAGGTCTTTCCCAGTACAGAACATTCTAGATTTACTACCAACCCCCAGTCCCCATGTTTATTTTTCCAGGAGGTTTCTCTGGTCACAAAAGCTCTGGCAAACTTATCTGAGAGGAGCCCAGAGGCAAAGCCCCAGAGTCAGCATTGCAGCCATGGGAATCACACACGCTAGTGACAGGCAGAAGCCACCAGCGTTGGCTCAGCCTCCTATTTGGAGAGGAAGCAAGAACTCTAGAAAGAGTCGAGGTAGCATGTCTGAAAAGGTTGAGGTCAGGCTAGAGAGGGGAGGAACAGGGTGTGGGGGAGCTCAGGGGGAGGCTGCACCTTGTCTAAAGTTTCACCATGGCTGGTGCTGTCTGCAGAAAGGTGGGGGATCCGCAGAACGTGATGGTATGGGCTGATGTGTACTAAAGCATTTTCATAAAAAAATATTTATATATATATATATCACAAAAATGGGCTGTGGGGTAAGATAAGGTCCCTCTAAAGTGAGCTGAGATTGTGACATAATTCTTAGTCACCACCAGGGTGCCTTGTTCCTCATCATCTTACAGATGGACAGCGAAAGGCTATGTCCTGGATGGACAGCCAGAGTTACCCCGGAGTGTCTATTGTCAACTTATAGCCACCAGAGGCTGGGCTTCCCTGGCAGGACTGTGGACTGCTGGTTTACACCTGAGGAGGGTTGGGAGCCCCTGGGTGTCCTGAACCCACTGGGGACAGCATTGGCCCTTATCCCAGGCCTGTTTCTGGGGGAATCCAGGATCCTGGGCATAGACTTCCCTTCTCTTGGACCAGGACTCTAGAGCCCTCACGACACTTTCACATATGTGTATAATTTCGTGGTTTATATTGGTCGTTCTCTGTCTTTAATTAAATTCCTTTTGAGAAAAAAAATCCATCTTCACAAAACCAAGGGATTAAAATTTTTTTTAAGTTTTGTTTTTGATTTTTGTTTTTTGCTCCATCTGTGCCATGGTTTGGAGCCTTTTGTGACTGATGTTTATGTTGGGGAGAGGAGGTACCTGCCTATGCTATGAGAGGGAGGTGCAGTGGGGTGCAGACTGAGGTGACAACATGAGACAAGACAGGTGACAGAACCAATGAGAATTCCTGTCCTTTGAGCTTATGTCACATACACCCAGATACTCATCTACAGAGAGCTTCCCAAAGTATCAAGACCCCCAAAGCCCTCAGCTCCCACCTCCTTTGGTTTCCCTCTGTTCCTCATCCTGTGTGGTCAGATCCTAGCCTGGATGCTCTACCATCAAAGGCAGAGAGACAAAACTGGCCTGTCGCACTGTATTTGTCTTGGGAGAGCTTGTTCCTAGGAGGGCCTCCTGAGCCTCCCCAGCCAGGAATAGCACAGAGTCTACATGATCAGCCCGCCCACCTGCCTGCCCGCCAGACCTTCTGAATTGCTTGTTTTTATTAAAATTCTTTTTGCACGCGCAGTCCGGGACTGGATGTGGATCTTGGATGAAGCAGCGTGCAGGACCTGAGGAGAGGAAGGCCACAGGCTTAGTTGGCCTGCCATTCCAGGGTAATAGAGAGTGGAAGCCCATGAAAGAGACCCAAGAGTGATGTCCCAGAGCTGGACAGGGCATGAGACCAGAGCCACAACAGGCAGGCTTTGGCTGGGCCTGAGCTCCCAGCCTCCAGAGGTACAGTGGGTGCTAGGGAACACTACAGGTGCAGGAGAGTACTACCCCATCCTCTCAGCTCTACCCGCAGCCTCCTTAGAGAGAGACTGCCTACTTGGTACCATTGCCTGGCCCCAAGCAGACAAGTCACCAAGGAGGTATGGCTGCCTTGGCCCTTTCTGGGTTTTCCCATGTGCTGGTCTGGTCCCTGGCTCCAAAGCCCAAGTTCCTCAGGGCTATGGGTGTCACTTCTCCAGGCCCAGACATTCTTTGTCTGGGCTTGGCAGGGAGCAATGGTCCCAGACTGCAGAGTCAAATCTATTTTGCATGGTTGGGCTTCTACACAAAATATTCTCTACCTAACACTCAGTCCAATTTACCTGGAGACAGACTTCTTTCTTGCCTTGTTATGTTTACCTTCCTGGGCACCCAAGCCAGTCCTTCTTTAGAGAGGTCTTAGGTGAGGTAGAAAAAGGATGGCAGACTGGTGGCATTAGGACTTCCCAGGCAAAGTGTGTGCTTTCAATGTTAGAGATGAAGGGCCAGGGCTGTGTTCCCAACAGTCTGGGCTTGGTGCTCTACTGGTGTGACACTACCACCACCACCACCACTACCACCACCACCACCACCACCACCACCAC
>NW_022196903.1:77880734-77916309 GCF_008632895.1 Mastomys coucha
GAGAGAGAGAGAGAGAGAGAGGGAGAGAGGCCTACCAGCTTGAGTACAGGGTGCAGGGTGGGAAGGGGAGCAGTTTTCAAGACAGGAAATCAAACATTCCAGGATCCTCAGCCAAAGTCTCAGCGAGTGGAAAAGCACAGATTCCAAGCTGGATCCTATGGAGAAGAGGAGACAGGGGAGCTGAGATGCTTGTCCCAGTCCTGGGCCCTCCCCTTGGGCAGAAACTGTGTGGTAGGTACAGCCAGTATACTCTGGTAGAAAACCATGGAGAGCCAGCACCTTCCCAGGAAAAGGCTGCGAGAGAATCCCAGTTCTCAGTGTGTGGGGAAACTGAGGCACAGTGAGATGGAATTTGTTCTAGACAAGACCAAAGTGTCAGTGTAGAAGGCATATTAGTATAGGGGGATGATTAGGGTAGAGGAGGTGAGCCTGGTGCAGCCCTTTTCCCATCCAGGAGAGCTGAGGCTTTGGGTAGCCAGGATGATGATGTCATGAGATGACGTGGTATGAGGAACACAGGCCAGCCAAGACTTTATCTTTGTCCCTTCTTGGCAGGCATGCTCCAAGCAGCAGGGCTTCTTCGCCCTGTCATCAGGCATCTTGCTGGCCCGACTACAGGTTGGGGACTGTGCTGGCCTGGCCTAGGGAAGCCTGTGAGTCACCAATGCCACCAGCTGCCTACCCCCTGTCAGGTTTCTGGAGCCAGAGCCAGGCCTTTGAGTATGCAGCCTGCAGGGGGGTATTTCACCAGGGGGTTGGGGGGAGAGGGTTTGATGAGAGCCCATGCATTTGGAACCTATTATTTAATCACTAATTTCCTCCTCCCGTCAACCCCTTCCACTTCGTCTCAGCTTGGCGCCCCCGCCCCAGATTACATCTCCACGTGGCGCTTTGCAGTGATCCTTGACAGGGCTTCTGTGCTGGGAGAAAGAGAGGGTAACCATAACTGTAGCCCAGGGATGTTCAGTCTCCAGGTACAGAGAGGAGACAGTGGTCCAGACCTGGATCTGCAGGGCTGGAGGATGCCAAGGAGCCCAGAGCACAACCCCAGGAACTTGGGTATGAGCTGTGCCCGCACAAGGAGAATGTTAAATCTGGTGTCTTCTAGAAGCTCAGTTCAGTCCAGCCAACACCCAGAAACTTAATGCCTCTGTGGCCCTGCCTCCTTGAGGAGGAGTGAGGAAGCCAGCCCCATCTTTAGTGAAGCTGAATTCAGTTCCCTCTAATGTGCTGAGGACCTCAGAACCTTGTCTTGCCCAAGCTTAGCCCAGCACCAAGCGTGGTTCCCCTGCCAAGACTTCTAAGCAATTGAAGAATAGATTAGACCAGGACAGGTTGGGGGGGGCTTGTGGGGACTGACCCAAACATGGGAGTTGTCAGGACATAGGAGTAAACACAGGAGTGGTGAGGCAGAGGTCCTCTCCACTTACCGTTCATTCCCTACTCAGAGACCCGAAGAGTGTGTGTGAGCTGTGCTTGCCCTCATATTCCTGGGGTGGGAAGAAGCGCAGTGGAATCAGAGAGGAGAATGAGAAATACTTATTTGGTGTCTTGTGTGTACCCAGCCTTGATCACATTTGGTAGTGTTTATAACATCATCAATCACCATCACCCCTCCACCATCATCATCACCATCACTGTTACCATCACCATCACCATCACCATCACCATCACCATCACCTTCATCCCTGCCACTGCCATCAGCAACAGTACAAACAGTAGTACTAGCTTTTGTAGAATGCATTTATGTGCCAAACCATGTCCTGGACTCCTTATACTGTGACCATCCAATAGACCTGTGAGGTTCACTTGATGCATGCTTACTTCAAATGGGTGTGCTGAGGTTCCTATTTGGTGACTCTCAGAGTCAGAAGTGACAGTAACAGGATCTGATGATCACACTTTCCCCAACATCTCAAGGGCTTCTGACCACAAACCTCATGAACTGAGTGCAGGTCTGTCCTTTGAATTTCCCCTCAGACCCAGAAAAGACTGGGCAGTCCAAGGACATGCAGGAAAATCTCAGGATGAGTTACAAGAGGGACGAAGGGTCCCTTTGCCTGTGTCCCCATGCATAGTAAGTTCCCTTTCTCAACCTCCACCTCAACACACAATAGCTTCTTCCCAGGCCCATCCCATCCTGATACTCCTTGTCCCTTCTCTTGGGCCCCCATTCCATGGGGATTGAGACCCATCACTTGCCCTGTGTTTTCCTCCAGGTTCCTAGAGATGAGACTTTGCTCTCCCACCTGGAAAATGTTTAAAGGGAGACAGAGGTACAGGGACAAGTTGAGGGGAGGGTTGCAAGGCGTATGGGCTTCTACTGTATACCCCATTGCCTCCCACCATGTGTGGGAGTGGGAACCTAGAAGGCAAAGCACATGTTTCTCAGCCACTCACCACACCCATTGCTAATTGCCAGAGGAGCCAATGGACAGATGAGGAGGAGGTGGAGGAAGAAGGGGTGGTAGTAGTGGTAGTGGAGGTAGAAGAGGTGAAAGAGGAGGAGGAGGAAGAGGAGGAGGAAAAGGAGGAAAAGGAAGAAGAGGAGGAGGTGGAAGAGGTGGTGGTAGTGATGGTGGTGTGGTAGTGTGGTAGAGGTTGTGGAGGAGGTGGTGGTGAAGGTGGAGGAGGAGAAAGAGGAGGAGGAGGTGATAGTGGTTGTTTTTGAGTTCTACCCAACAGTCCTAGTACAAGATGAGTCCCATCTCCCACTCCTGCTATAGATGCTGAAGCCAGGTACTTCCTTCTTTGAAGGAAGCTGAAATCTAGATTTTTATAGCTGCGGCATGGCTATCTGAACAAAACCAGAGACACTCAGCCTGGACTTCAAAGCCAGGGTGAGGAAGAAATATTGTGATGGCAGCAGAAGCAGCCTCTGGTGTGAGGAAAAGCAATGGTGTCTGGGCAGGAGTACCAGGGGCTTGCAGTTCCTAAGGTCCCCTCTGCAGCATCTCTGGCTGTGCTCTGTCTTTCTGGGTCCACCTTTCTGTCCTTGTTTGCAATTCTGGGGGAGGCCAAGTAACCTTTCTCTGCTTGGATCAGCTTAAGTTTCTGCTATTTTGAGGGGGTCTCAGAGCCTTTCTTCACTGGCTCCCTATAGGTATTTTGGTATCTATTTGGCCTTCAATCCACACACACAGAAACAAGACATGAGGCTGACCTTCTGTCTGGCTCCAGTGCTGGCCTCCCACTCAGCCACACGCTGTTTCCTAGAAGGGCCTAGGATGAAAATGAAGATGTGTGGTGTATGAACAGATGACCTTTTGGAGGTCAGAAGCAGGGCTGAGTCCCAGACTACTCTTTCACAAGAGGTAGCATCTGTGTTCAATATGAATCATATCAGCATAGTAAATACTGCTCTTTGATAGTTGTTACAAAGGTCTGCTGAGATGGTTAATCACAAAAAAGCACCCGAGGGGATGTTCAGCTCACAATGGCACTAACATCTATTCATTTAACTACTATCCCTGGTTTTCCCTTCTCTTCGCCCATACTCTTTGCCACAAGAGCAAAGAACAACAACTCTTTGTTGTTGTTCTCACTATAGGTGGCAGAACCTTTGCTAACCTTCAACAATCTCCATGACCCTGTGGCTCATGGGACACTAGAGATGAGATGTTGGTTGCATATCTTTTATCCAAGATGCTTGGCAGAGTTTCAAACCCTGAAGTTGTTAAAACTCTGGAATATTTGCACATATGTAATGAGATACCTTGGGGACAGAAGCCAAGTCTACACACAACATCCATTTACACTTCACAGGCTGTAGACACATCAGCTGAAAGTAATTATATACGATATTTTAAATGACTTTGTACATGAGTCAAAGTTTCGTGGTATGGAATTTTCTACTTGTGGTATTTTGGCACAAAGAAAATTTTGGAATTAACTTCTTTCTTTCTCTCTCTCTCTCTCTCTCTCTCTCTTTCTTCCTTTCCTTCTTTCCATTTTGGATTTCAGATCTTTGGATTAAAGATACTCAATCCTTACAAGCAGAGATTTGAAATCCACTTTCCCAGTTGACTCCACCTCCGTGGGATTCTATCAGCAAGACAGGGGCATTCATTCATTAGGTAGGCACTAGTCCAGAGGTTGGGGTGGGATTGGAGCAACAAAACAGACCCACCTGAAGCTTGGAAGCTACATCCAGACTATCTGCAGTTGTATGACTGAGAAGAGATGATTACTATTTTAAATTAACATTTTTAATTTTTGAGATGACTTGCTATGCAGCACCCCCAAGGCAATTGGTGACTGATGTGTTCACTGTGGAGGAGAGTGATGACAGACAGTACAGAGATGTCTGAGTCTGGTTTCTGCCCTGCTATGAAGACTTCTAATCTATCTATTGTTTGGCTTTGCTGTCCTTGTATTTCAAAACTGTCCTCATCATTGCCACCTGGATCCTGCACCTCTGCACATGACAGTGGCATTTAGGCTGGGGAGCAGAGGAAAGGTGAGGGGTGAAGGACTAGGGCAAGAGCTACCAAGGAACACCTGTCAGTCTGTAGCTGTAGTAGGCTTTCCTAGAAGCTCCTTGTAATATATATATATATATATATATCTTCTTGTTCTGCTTTCATTGGCCAGAATGATATTTCAATGCCACTCAGTATGCTGGGAGTTCTAGCAAGCTGCATTGTCTCTAAAGTACTTTTGTTCTCCCAAATGTGTGCATGTGGAGGTCAGAGGAAAACCCTGGGTGTCATCTTTAGGAATGTCATCCACCTCCTTTTAAGACAGGTTCTCATTGGCCTGGAGTTCACCATTCAGTCTAGGATGACTGGCCAGTGAGACCCAGAGATCTGCCTTTCTCTGCCTAACCAACACTGGCTAGCAGATGCATGCCAGCAGGCTCGGCATTTGTATATGTGTTCTGGGGATCAAACTCAGGTCTTTGTGTTTTTGAGGTAAACGCTATAAGGGCTGTCTCTCTAGCTGGTGACTGTTAGTAAATCTATGTCTTCACTGAACTGCCCCGTGGTTCTGATGGTAAGGAAGTGAGGGTGCCCTGGTTGATCAAGAGCCTTCTATATTCCAGAGTTATTGCTGAGGATGGATCCACTCGGCTCAGGGATGCTGGCCTGGTGTTGAGGAGAGAGGAAAAGGCAGAGGAGAGGAAAAGGAAAGCATGCCCCTTGCTGAAGTCCTGCATGAAGGGATGCCTCAGTGGGCTCTGTTCTACCAAATGTGAAGTGTACCTGGAAGCCATTATTTCCTTGGTCCCTTTCCAGGCCCCACAGTCTGAGACACAGCACTGATGAGAGGGCCTATTCCGGATGAGTTAGATGCAGACCATGGCTTTAAAGCTCATAGAGATCTTTTCTTTTGCACTCAGAGGCAGTATGCTGGCTGCTGTTTGACCTCCGTCCACTTTCTGTGACTCAGAGATAAGGTGCTTGTGGTTTCACCAAATATCTCTCTCCTCATGGTGGTTTGGGTCTGGTCATGAATGAGACCTGCAGCAAAGGGATAGGTTTTTCTAGATATGGAGTCCACTTCTGGATCCTTGTTTTCAACCTGTACAGTATGTTCCTGTTCTGGACCCTCCTCCTGCCTCCCTTTTCCTCTGGCCGCAGACTATCACTTCCTCCATGCCTTCTGATAGAACCTGCATCTGTCTCTGGTCTTTTTACTGAAGCAGCCCTTGCCTGTAGCATAAACACTTTGTAGTGAGTGACACAGAAATTCCAGGAGAAAGGCACAGGTTGGACATGAATACTGGGATGAATGACTATGTCACAAAGATACTGAAGTTCTACCACTTACATTCGTGGCCATATATTTCTCCATGTATGTGTGCATGGTTGTGTTTGTGCAGGTACATATGCATGCACAGGTATATGGAGGCCCTATGACAACTTTGAGTGTCACTCCTCAGGAGCTGTTTTTGTTGTCTTTCACTGGGACCTGGGAGTCACCCATTCAGCTAGGCTGGCTGGATAGCAAGTCCTGGGATACACTTCTCCCCTTCTTCTGTCCCTCTTCCTAACACTTGGGCTATAAGCACATGTTCCCATGACCAGTTTCTCTCTCTCTCTCTCTCTCTCTCTCTCTCTCTCTCTCTCTCTCTCTCTCTCTCTCTCTCTCTCTCTCATGGACTCTGAGGATTAATCTCAGGTTCTCATATTTTTAAGGCAAATACCTTAGTAATTGTACTATCTCCCCACCCCATGGTGGCCATATATTTCAGTATAACATGAGTAAGGCTGGGGAAGCCTAACCTAGCTAAAGTGTTATTCCATCCTGAGCTGAGGCAGGGGAGAAGGGTAGAGACTGAGGGATGCAATCAGCTCATCTTGACATCTTGGTATCTGCTGTGCCGGGCGCTGTCCTTGGTGCTGGGACCCAAAGCAGGGACCAGGTGTTCCTTGGGCACTGTCCTGGTTAAGGGGCAGCCAGAGTGAGGATAGGGAGATCAAGGAACCCCAAGAAAGGCACCAGTGGTATAAAGTATGGAGAACTTAGGAAATGTGTTTGTCTGGACATGTGGTAGGGGTATAAAAGAGTCCTAAGGATCAGTTGCGATTTTGTGGCCATTCTTGGGACACTGGACTCTGTCCTGAGAACTGAGGACTACCATTGATGAGTTACAATATCAATCAGGTAGTCATAACTAAGGGATGAAGATAACTATAGTTGTGATTTAAGAAATATGTGTAAAGAAGGTCTGGAACCCTAATGACATTAGGTTAGGGAGCTCTGTTTGGCTTTGGGGTGTGTCAGGTTCCCAGCAGAGCTAGGGGTTAAAAGAGAGAGGTGATCAACAAGAGAAACCACTGAGTCTGCACAGCTTTCAGAGTGGCATGTGTCTTAAAGCAGAGGCCAGAGACCCTGCTTCTCCTTCCAAGCCCTCCCACTACTGTTCCTTGCTTGGAGCTCAGGCTTAGTGCTTCCCAGAGGGAGACTACAGTAAGCATGAGGACACAAGTCTAGAAAGGAGACTGGGATGGGCCTAAGCTTCAGGCTGGAGTGGAAAGAGACAGAAAGACCAGATAGGGAGAAGGTTCAAACATTACAGACCCTTCATTCCAAAAAGTTTGCCTACCACATTCACCTCCTGCACCCGCTGAGCCTGCTGACCTTCTGCTCTCTCTGGGTTTTCTGAGAGGCCTTAGAAGGGTCACCCCATTATGGCTGTCTGCCATGTTCTGGCTCTAATAGTAGCTATAAATCCCAAGCAGCCCCCTATGAACACCCATCTCTAACCTGCACTCCTCACTCTGTTCTGAAGCCAGACAGGATCCCTTTCTCAGCCCCTTAGTTCAGGGCCTCCCGCAGATCCCTACCCATGGCCTCCCTCTGGCCTTCAAGGCACAGCTTCATTTTCTTTGGCTGTCTTCTTTTCCTCTTTCCACGTACCTGGTTGGCTTCCAGGATCAGCCGAGGTTCAGACTTGACTCCATGGAAATAGAGATAGACACAGTCCCCCCTTTTTTATTTAATTTAGTAAAGAATAAGAAAAAGAAAGAAATGAGAATTCTTGGCAGAGGTGGTACCTTCCAAGCCAGCCCTAGGAGACCCCACGGAAGATGCTGGAAGTTTGAATGAGAAATGGCCAGCAAGCTTCTCCTGTCCAAGCGCCAGTGTCCTCCCCACCTCCTCTCGGGTCTCCTGCTCTGGCAGACTTCAGGCCTTACACTGCCCTCTGCCTCTCACCTCCTAGGCGTTCCCTTGCTCCCAGCCCCCCCCCCCATGGCCATAGCCATTGCCAAGCCCTGGCACTGACACATGGCTCAGCCCCTGCCTGGGGCCCTCTCGGCTCCAGTGACCTCTGGATGCCCCTCCCAGGCCCACCACACACTGTGGGCTGTTCCAGCTGAAATTCCCTTGCACCGTGGAAAGAGGAAATGAGAGCAGGGGTGGGGGCAATGAATGGTGGAAAAAAAAGAAAACGAGATGGGACTGAATCCTGAAAGAGAGAGAGGACTGAATCTTGAAGGAGAGGGAGGACTGTCCTGAAAGAGAGGGGGTACTGAATCCTGAAAGAGAGGAAGGGCTGAGTCTTGAAAGAGATGGAGGACTGAATCCTGAAATGGGGGGGGGAGGATTGAGTCTTGAAAGAGAGATAGGACTGAGTCTTGAAAGAGAGGGAGGACTAAATCCTGAAAGAGAGGGAGGACTGAGTCTTGAAAGAGAGGGAGGACTGAGTCTTGAAAGAGAGGGAGGGCTAAATCCTGAAAGAGAGGGAGGACTGAGGTGAGAAGAGAAAGCCAGGGTTAGCTAGTCATCTGGGGACTCACTGGGGCCATGGAGGGAGCTTATCAGGACAGACCCATGAGAAATCTAGTACCTTCTTTTTATAGCTATATCTAGAGTCTTGCTTTGACCTACATTTGGGCCTGCCTCTACCCTGCTTCTTTTGGAATGGGAATTGCTATCCACCAGGGTTTGTTAAAACACCCAGGGACATCTGAAGTGCTGAGGAGGCAAGGAGGACTGTGTGGGCTACCCAGGACCAGAGAGTGGGGTTCACAGAAGGAGCCTAGATAGAGTCACATGCTCTTGTAGTTTGGCTTCTCTTCACTCCCCATCATTCCCTCCCAGATCCATGCATCCCACTTTCCACCCTTAGGGCCTTTGATGCTTCACTAGCCTCTCTCTGCCTGCCCTGGTGTGTGTGTGTGTGTGTGTGTGTGTGTGTGTGTGTGTGTGTGTGTTTACTTATATGTGGCTACACCCATGCATGTAGGCATGGGTGCATGAGGAGCATATTCAATTTCATGTGTCATTCCTCAAAAACATCTACCCCATTATTTTATTTTATTTTATTTTTGTGTGTATGAGTGTTTTGCCTGCATATAAGCATGTGACCATGTGCATACCTGGTGCCTGTGGTGGTCAGAAGAGGGGGTCATATATTTGGAACTGGAGTTATGGATGGTTGTGAGCCACCATGCAGGCACTGGGAGCCTTTGTAAAAACAGCCATCTTGTTTTTTGAGACAGTGTATTTCATTCTCATTGGGTTAGACTGGTTGCTCAACAAACCTTAGGGGCTCTCCTATCTCCACCCCCCCATCTCTGGAATCACAGATGTACACAATAATGCATGGCTTGTTATATGGATGCCGGGGAATAAAACTGAAGTCTTTATGTTTAGACACAGTCATTTTATCTGCTGAGCCAGTTCCCCATTATGTGCTTTCTGTGTGTACCTGCTATGCTATTCCTACAAGATATTGGCTCTCTGAGACGTGCTCTGACCACCCATCCCTGTTCTCAAATACACCATTCCCTGGCATGGTTGTCATGTGGGTGAGAACAGGCCATGCTTGCTCTTGCCCAGGTTGAGGCCAGGTCACTAGATAACGGCAAGGTCATGTCATGCAGGAGCTGGCCTGCAACCGAGGGGCCCAGAGAATACAGCTTTGCACCGGTAGCTCCCTCATGACTTCTGATGGAGAGTACTGCAGGGTAGAGTTAGATGAACTAGCTTCTTCTATGGTTTTGTTGTTGGTGGTGGTGTTGTTGGTGGTGGTTTTTACAGTTTTATTATGACATAATTTACATGCCATAAAATTCATTCCCAGCATCAGTGTCATTGGTGACTTTAGTAAATTCACCCTGTTGTGCAATCCCCACCACAGCCCAGTTCCAGAAGTTTCTGTCAGCTGCTCAGCTTTCCCAGGATGAGGACTCTCCTTCCCATCCTAGTTACTCAGCATCTTCATCATAAGTAGGATCATTTTCTACTGCGAGAGAAATTAAATTGAGTCATTTTCACCTCAGTGTGAATTAATTGACCACATTTATTTCTTTTATAAACACATTAAGTAAATAATTAGTGCTGTTTCTAGTATTACTGGTAGAAACCTTAGCCAGGAGCAGGTCCCTGTGCTGAAATGGCTACATTTATGAGGCTGAAGGGACGGCTCAGCAGGCAAAGCTTTTGCCTTGCAAGTTTGAGGACCCTGAGCTCACCCTCCTCCAGAACCCATGTAAAAAGTTCAAGTGTGTTTGGATGTGCTTGTAGTCCTAGTGCCGAGGAGGCAGAGAGAGCTGGATTTCCAGAGCTCCCTGGACACCCACTCACTTGGTGAGGAACTGGCCAGTGAGAGGACTTGTCCCAAAAATACAAAGTGTGTGTAATGGAGAAACAACAGCTGAGGCTGACCTCATACATAGGCCTCTGTACACACACACACACACACACACACACACACACACACACACACCATGTCTTCAGCACTTCTGTTTCAACTCAGGTAAGGAGCATGTCCCAGTCTTGGCCTGACCCAGACAAACCAGAAGGCTCCTTTATCAACTATTGAGATCTTGATCTCGAGTTTGGATTCCCATCTGACAAGAAATAACAGGTATGTGCATGAGTATGCATGTCCAGGTGTGGTGTACTTGAATGAATGAAGATGTGTGAGTCAGGCTAACAACCCAGTTTTGAATCCAACTGGAGCAGCCCACCCTTGGGAATAGGGGTCATGGCACAGGCGGTGACTAGGCTGACAGTGAGGAGGCAGGACTTGGGGCTGGTAACAGGCTTCATTCAGACTGCTTGAGAGAGAATGCTGCCCCAAGGCTCTTCCCCATGCTTTATGTTCCTCACCACTGACACAAACAAGGATATACCCTAAATTCTGGATGTATAGACAACAGATATTGAAAGGCTACAACCTCTTCTGTACTCCAAGAGATGGAGAAGTGGTTCATGAATTCTTCTTTGGTCCGTGATGAAGAGAAAGAAAGGGGTGGGTGATGATATGAACATGGTCCCCAAAGCTTTCAGTTTTCATTACAGGATTTATTGTCAACAAGGTATCCCATTTCTGATAGGGCAGTAGCTAGAAACAGTTTTTGCCATTCTTCATTGAGTCTAAATAGTGTGATACTGGCCCTCATTCAACCAACCAACCACCTATCTGTTCTTCTCTACTCTGTATTCCTCCCTCTCTTCCTACTTCTTCATCTATCTATACACCCACCTATCTGTCCATCCCTACTTTTCTCCATCCTTCCCTCTCTATTTCTATCCCTCCCCTCATCCATCCATACCATCCCTCCATCTAACCCTCACATCTATCCATTAATCTATCCATTGCCTTTTCCATGTATCCATTCCTTTTGTGTATTTGTCCCTTATCTATCTAACCATCTACCTTTCTATCCCTGCTTCATCCCTTCCTCCATTTATATATCCATTGACATGAATCTGTTCACTGAAAATGTATTGGGAAGCTACCAGATGCTAGGCCTTATAAATACAATGTGAGGAGAGTCTAGTTGTCTCCTTCAAGGAGCTCACAGTCTGGTAAAGGAAAACAACGAGAACACACATTCATAGCTGCAGAATGCATTTGTGTACGTAGAAAGAGAGTATATACTGTACAGAGGACAATGAACCAGGGTCACCAAATGATCCACAACGAAGGTGCTGCCCATGAAAAGACTGCTAACGGAAGTAGTACCAGATGAAAAGCAATCGTGGAACAGGCTTCATTGGTGGCAGAATTTTTTGCAAGTAAGGCAAACCTTTGCTGATTCTGGGGATTGCAGGTAGGCAGGAGGATGACTGGGTTTCCATCAGCTCCTTGCATGCTAGGGGAAGCAGACAGACAAGGTTTAGACTCAGAACACAGGCAGCAATGCCACACAATTGTCCAGCCCTGTGAGAGTCCCCACTGGAGTTGCCAACTCTGCCCTTGGAGGTTTGAAGTTACCTAGATTAGTTTTAGTTTATAACACAGGGAGGTAAGAAATGGGGGGGGGGGCGGAATTTGTTCAGACCAGTAAAAATGTACCCTGGAACTGTGCCTGCCTCTGGACTGACTGGTGGTTGGGAAATGTTGGGCTAGAAGATCTCTAGCATTCCGTGAGGCTAAAGTTCCAGCTGTCCTGGTCTACAAGCTGCAGTGCAAAGCCCCTTTCACCGAAGCTGTGGGTGAAACCATGCCAGACCCTGAGTGAATACAGATCCTACATATCTTCTAAGAGCCCAGGTGTCCAAAACTAGGTTCCTGACCTTAGGGCTCTGCCATCTGGAAAGCAAAGCAGGTCTACCCTTGTTCTCTACCCTCTCAACAGTAGCAGAGAGGATGCACAGGGAAAGGTATGGCTGTGAGTTCATTTATTTGACCCAAGAAGCCAGGTTCTGTCCAGAGACAAGACACCCACAGGACTCCACACCTGGCTGTGAATATGGCCAAAGGTCCTCTAAATTGGATTAAGTGTTGCATCACAGGCCTTTTCAAACATGTTGATTGACTACCTAATATCTAAGTACCATGGGCTGTGAAGGATATTGAAGATGCTAGCAATAAGAGAATGTGGAAGTCTTAAGGGTACCCCCATTTCTGTCGGCATCTTTTAGAAGATAAGCATGGATGAGCCAAGACCTTTTCTTGATGAGAGGAACCTTCCCTAGGAACAAGCAAAACCCAAGATGTGACCATCTAGACAGCTAATAACGCAGGATTATAGTGCAACTATCATCTCAGTCAAGCCAGACCACCTCTTCAGAATGTCTTTCTCTGAACCAATTTACCTTCTTGCCTGGTTCCTCTTCTGCTTCCTGTGAGGTTTCCATGAAGCTGTTGTCACAGTGATACTAAGCTGCTGGGATTGAATGCTATGTCTCCCCCAAAGCAACCAGTCTCCTGCCCTATAAATTCCCCAGAGCCCAGGCAGTATGATGGGATAGGATGAGATGAAGATTGGCTCTTGGTAGCCAGAAATCAAGGTTACTTCATAGATTAACCAATCACTGAGCTCTCCCACATTGCATAGTGTAAATTGAGAATGGTTCTGTCTCCCATGCTTCTTGGCATACCAGAAGGGCTAGATTGGAAGAATCCCTTGAAAACCACTGATGGCCCCTTTACCGACTTATTTGGAAAGGTATCTATCTGTTCAGGGAAGAGAGGTAGAAGGAGAGACGCTTCATATATGCAGTATCCGAGCTGCCCATAATCCTGCAGTAAATAACCAGATGAGATTTCCAAAAACACTGCCCACTCTGAGCTACGTTTTTCTTAGCTGCCTACGTGGACAGCTACCTGATTCCTTTCAACGAAGGTCGGGTATGAAAACTGAGGACCATGTAAGCTCTCGGCCACCACTACTCTGTTTACCACAAGGCAAACATGGTCTGGGCAAGATTGTACTTTGTCTTCAGTGATACGGATTATACAGGGCTGGTTGGTGTAGAACACTGTCTACAGCGTGTACTAGTCAGCTTTTTGTCGCTGTGACTAAACACTTGGGAGGACAACTTAAACGGAGCACATGTTTGTCTCGTGGGTTCTTTCTATCATTGGTGGACTCCATCGTTTTGGGCTTGTAGCCAGGCAGAAACGTAGCAGAAGGGCCCGTGGGGATGGAGGAAGCTGCTTCACCTCGTGTCGTGTGCATAAGGAGCTCACTGAAGGTGCTCACATACTCTAAATATTCACTTGTAAAGTTTCCCCCAGCTGTGTACTTAAGATCTGTGCATTGCTAATAAATAAAGAAAATGAAGGAAAATAAAGTCACGCACATCAAAAGTACTGTAACTGCCACCACTGGAAGAAATATCATTAGGCAGTGATGACCACTGAGGGCCACTACTTGTCCAGATGACCTTTCTGTGTGGGTTGTCAAATGTCATTTATTTTATCAAGACTTGTTACTGCAGAGTTAGTTAGAGACCTCAGCAGGTAAAGGCACTTGCCACCAAGCCTGACAATCAGGTTCAATCCCTGGGACTCTCGAGGGAGTGAGAAGCAGAAAGAGAGAACTGATTATTACAAATCATCCTTTGACCTTCACATGAATACTGTACATGCGTGCACATATGTGCATGTGTGTGCACACACACACAAATTAATTAAAACTTGAAAAGATCCTTTACTGGAGGCCATTGTGAAAGGTGAAGAGGCTACTGCTGGTCACAAATGATGGAATCCAGAGCAGTGTCTGGACATGGAGATATCCACATGGGCCCATTGTCTTCTCTCCAGTGTTGGATCACTGGTGTAGTTTTCATTTAAACTTCATTGATAAGATTTGCGTACACCCAAGCCATCCCCAGTGGTCTTATTCTGAACTTTCTCCATCCTTGATTTCCTTGTTGCTGGCTTATGTTTCCAACTGTCCTTTGTTTAGAGACAGAACAAGGATGACCCCTAGCTACCTGTGGAGGCCACCGGCCTGCTGCGTACGTTCACTGAGGTCTCCCACAGGATGCTTTTTCTGCCCTAAAATCCTCTGTGCGTGGCCTGCCTCCTTCTTTTCCCACCCCTGTACTTTCCCCAAACCACCAACCTTTTCGTAGTTCAATCTCTGTAGCTCAGTCTTTTACAGAATTTTATGTAGTTAGAATCACACAGGATATGCATATCCATTTCAGTTTAGTTGTTCAATCAGCAATGGATGTTTAAGGTCCCAGTTTTTCATGGCTTGAAGATTCTTTGGGTTTTTTTGGTTGTTATTTATTTTGAGGCAATGTAACTACAGGCCTCCACCCACACCAAGTTCCCCAAAATAATGACTCTGAGACTTTTTATATATGAATAAACACCTAGGCCAAAAGCCTTAGATCCTTCCCTGACTAGCTTATAACTTAAATCCCGTTATTCTAAGTTCTGTCACATGGCTGGTTACCTAGTCCTTAGTTACACGCAACCATCTTCCTCTGTCTGTGGGGCCGAATCTCCTCCACCAGTACCTGTCTTTCCACTAGAGTCCTCTCTCTATACTGGAACTTCCACCTCCCTATTTCCTGACTAAGCTAATAGGCCAATAGCATTTTTATTGACAGGGGATTCTTCCATAGAGTACAAGAGATTCTACAAGACAAGGTCTCACTGGACAGCCCAGGTTTACCCAGATGTTGCTTTGAGACCGGTTTCAGATCAGGCTGGCCTCAAACTCCTAGCACCCATCCTGCTTCCATCTTTTGAGCATTAGGTTACAGGTGTGTTTCCTTCTGTGGATCAGCTCCCTGTTCACCACTATGGTTTGACTATATTTTCTCCAAAACTCACATTGAAACACAATTTCTCTGGTGGTGACATTAGAAGACTGGGCCTGCCGGGAGGCCCAGTGAACTATAATCCTACAGTTTGGAAGCAGAAGCAGGAGGACCACGAGTTCATTATGAGACTGCTTCATGCCTCCTGTCAAAGAGCTGGGGCCTCTGGAGGAAGAATCAAAGACACAGTGGCTCTTCTCTGTGATAGGGGGTGGGGTGGGCAAACTCCATCATCCTCCTGCAGGATGCTGCTGCCACTCAGTCAGAGCCTTTGCCGGCCTCTGCACACATTCTGCTTTGCAGTGTAGAAAGTGTTTAATGGCTTCTCCCAAGTTCATCTTGCAAAACTGAGAACTGTGGTCAGGTCTGTGGGTGTGCTATTCATGCTTGTGGGGATGGCTGCTCCCCTGGAGGGTTCCTGCAGGGGTATGGTATACCTTAAAAAGCCCCCCAGTGCTTTGTCTGTGAAACCTTCTCTTCTACACATTCTCCATGTCTACTACTATTTTGTTCACAGCATTGAGAATTTTGAGTGTAAATCGGTAGTAAAGATCATGGCATGGCTTTCTTCAGAACTCTGAGTCTGTCCACCTGTCCATCCATCTAGTTAATCCCCTTGGAGGGTCAGATCTCGATGAGTTTGGACCAAGAATCCTTCTCTGCTTCTAACTCAGCTTTCTTGGTCTCAGCATCCCTTTCCCAAATCGGGAACTTGGAGTCAGTGTTCCAGGATGTGTTTCTGTGTTTCTAAGGGCTATCTAATGCAGTATCATCCAGCTCTGAAGAATTAAGGCTAATTAATGCAAGAGAAAGCAAGAGCTGTGTATGCCAAGACACACTGGCCTAGAGAAGAAAAACCTATCTGGGAAGTGAGTGGGGAAAATGATGGCGAAGCTTCTAGGCCCATCATTACTAGGGTGCGCTGTCCTAACAAATGGCTCTTTTTCAGGGGGGAGGAGATGATCTCCCTTTCTTTATTCTCTTTTGTCACAAGATCACCCTCCTTATGGCACTTATAGATTTTGTTGTGAGCCAGTAGCTAAGGCTCAAGTTTTCAGTGAGAGCATCAAGACTTACAATCCTAGCATTTAAGAAGTAGCAGGAGGAGGGTCAGGAGTTTGAGGTTATCCCAGGTTACATGAGACTCCCTGTATCAAATAAAATAAGACAATGCAAACAGACAAGAGTGATACCTTCATGGGCTTAGGAAGCCCTGAGATGTCAAGCTAGAATATATTTTTTTTTCCCGAATAGGTGCAAGATGCTGAAGACTTAACTGAAAAAAGAAAGAAGACAGACTAACAGAAGGACATGGAGAGACTTAAGAGACCACAGCTGAAAACAAGAAAATCTGAGAGAGGTGAGAAAGGCAAGGTGGGAGTGGGTAGACCATTTTGAACTGCTATGGTGCCTGCAGAGGTTAGCTGGGCTGGAGGGAAGTAGAAGGGGCTGGGGAAGAGATGCACTCTGCTACTGTCTGAGATGACACATTGAGTTCCAAATGTCTTCATGGTGTCTGCTGCCCACACATTTTTACCACTCAGATGCCCAGCCCATGCAAATATAGGCGATACAGTGGCGCAGTGACATGGGGATACCACTAGGTGGCCGCTGGCTCCAAGCTCTGAGTTTAGAGAGGAATTCCTGCCCTGTGACTGGAGCCCATTTCCTCTGCTCCCTGGAGAAGACAGGATGGAACTGCAATGGAAGGGCCTCAAAGTAGAACACAGCAAGTGTGCAGATATGCTTTGTGGGAGCGGATTGTTGCATGTCAGGACCAACTGCTGCCGAGGGCGGGGGCTGGCCCAACGGTTCTCTCTTAAAAGCAGCAAATGGAGTTAGAGCATGTGGTTCCAAAGCCAGCATCCTTTGGTTGTCAGGGTTAGAGATTCAATCCATGGTCAGCACCAAGGATATGAGATCAAGGTTTATTTGAGGTCAGGCTGGGGATAGAGTTCAGATGGTAAAATACTTGCTATACAAGCCTGAGGGCCTGAGTTCAAGCTCCAGAGCCTGTGTTAAATGCTGGATGTGGGAGTGTGTTTGCAATCCATGTGCTAGGAGGCAAAGACAGAAGGATCCCCGGAGCTCACTGCTCAGCCAGCTGAGCTTAACTGGTAAACCCCAAACTCCAGTGTCTCAAATAAAAGCTAATAATAGCTCTTGAGGAATGACACCCAAACTTGACCTCTGACCTACACACACACACACACACACACACACACACACACACACACACACGCACCTAAACACACACATGAATATGCATACACATACATGCACATAAAGGAATGGATCCATGGAAATTTGGAGTGTAGTCTCTAAGGAAAAGGAATCAAAACCAGAGATACCATCCTGGAGAGGGTAAGCTTGTCATGAGATTTTCTGAAGGTGGGAAGGTGGGTGGGACTTCGAGGGTCTAACCAGAATGGCAGTACACACAGCATTTAGGAATAGTGGACAAATGAGAAGGAAGGCAGCAGCTCCCAAATGATGGCACCTCTTGGTCAGCATTTGGCTCATCCCCAGGCGCATCCTGGATAAGAGGGCAGAACACAATTACCTGAGCTCAGGACTTCCTGGAAGTAGAGGAAGTCCTTTATTACGTCTGTCCACAGGCACTTCTCCACATATTCCTGGCCTAGAGTGCCCCAGGCCCTGTGTCTGCACTTGAGTATGCCAGGACAGGAGCTGGCGCCGGGTGTGGTGGACACAACCTGGAAACAGGGAGCGGCTGGTGGAAACAGCATGGATCTGGCACATGCCCACAGCCACGCCCAGCCTGTGAGCAGGCTGCAGGCTGAGCCATCCCTGGGGGAAGCCAGAGCCTTGAAACACAGAGTTGAGGGGCTTTTGCAGCCTAAGAATACATTTAGAACTCTACTGACTGCTGGAGCCAAGGTCTGTCCTCTGTGAAACTTGACATTTTCTGTGGTATGTGTGTTGTATAGCTCTGCTTTCTTCCGCGCTGGCCAGAAAGCACTGCTCTTGACACTTGCCTTGTGTCCTTCTGTATCTGCCAGCAACCTCAGACTTCTATGAGAGGGTAGCTTCACTTGTCAGTCCAGGGGTCTCTCAAGAGAGTCCACCCTCATCAGCGCAGGGTTCTCGGAGAAAGCTCTTTGCTGTCAGTAAGGGAAAGGGAGCCTCCTGGGGAACTGCTCCAAGAGGATCCCTCCCTCAGGAATTTCTATCGGTGTGGAAATCAGTGAAAGATTTTCAGCTTAGGTTCTCTAAGGGATGAGATCCAACAGGGTGGGAATCCCAGGAAATGCCCCTGGCAAATATAAGAGCCTGAGGATGCCTCTTCAGTGAGGTAGGTTGGGGTCCCCAAGTAGATGCCCTCAGCAGTCTGGGGTTCCTGAGGGTCATCACCCTCAACTGACTGGGAAACTCATGCCAATTCCTGAAATAGTGAAAGAAGAATAGATGTGCCAAGCAAGAACCTGGGTCAGGTTCAGATCAGGGTCAGCAGAGGCAACCAGTCCAGAGGCCATGGAATTGATGCCCACAGTGATCCTGCTTATGAGACGCCCACTGGTGGTGGGAGATGGTGAGAAGCTGGGGTTGGTGATAGTTGCTGGTAGGGGTGTTTGTTGTTCTAGGCAGTGGTAATGACGGTGACAGGATTATGGTGAGGGGGTCAGAGACTCAGAGTTAGGAGAGCACATGGTTCTTGCAGAGGATATGAATTTTGTTCTCAGCAGCTATGTCTGGTGGCTTATAGTCACCTGTAACTTCAGCTCCAGAGCACCTCTTCAAACCTCTGCCAGCACCTGCACTCATGTAAACACACACACCACACACACACGTACACACACACACACACAAAACACACACCCACATACCCACCCCCACACACATGCACACACACACCCACACACCCACACATACACACCCACACACACACACACACATCCACGCACATACGCACACACATGCACACGCACACATACACACACGCACGCATGCACGAACACACACACACATACCCACATCCACACACACACACATGCACACATACACGCACACATACACACATATGCACACGCACACATGCATGCACACACACACACTAAACACACACCCACACACGCACACACACATACCCACACACCCACCCACCCACACACATACACACACATGCACACACGCATGCATGCATGCATGCGCGCACACACACACACATACATACCCACACACCCACCACACACACACACACACGTGTACATCCACACATCCACTCCCCCCTCTCTCTACATGTGTATGCATATCCACATACACATATATAATTATGATGAGGAATGCAGAGAAATGCCAGTGGCATGAGCTAGAAGGCATGGAGGGCAGTCATTGCATAGAAATGGTATAAGACAAAGGCAGTGCTGGGGTTCCAAGAGACCTGCTACGGAAAGAAGAGTTCTGGAGCAAGGGGAGTAGAAAGTTGGGGTTCACAACAGCTGGGAAAGAATCTAAATCACAAAGAGGGAAGCAAAATCTGTTTTCAAAAGCAGTCAACATTGGGCCTGAAACTGGGACACCAGGAATGAAATTCAAAGTTGTGCACCTTACAAGTCCTCAAGAAGCAAGGGAGGAATGAGTGGAGGCAAACGGCCCCAGAGGGAGGGGAGAAGGCCCTCAGACATGGAGCCTGGCAACGATGGGTGTGATGGTAGGGAAGGTGGAACTGAATATGCACACCCTAGGGCCAGAGCCCCATGCTGTACCTGACTGAACAGGGAAGGACTGACAACCCCCCTGCCCCCAACCTGTTTCCAACTGGGGAGGGCGGAGCTATGGAAGGATGTCAGAATCCTCCAGAGAACATTTAATAATAGAACATGGTGCATCCTGGGTATTCTGACTCAGTTTCTCCAGGGTGGGGCTGGGCATAGGTATTTTAAAATATGTTCCCACAGTGTTTTGGATCCAAACACATTCTCTCCTCTCTCTCTTTCTCTCTCTCTCTCTCTCTCTCTCTCTCTCTCTCTCTCTCTCTCTCTCTCTCTCTCTCTCTCTCTCTCTCTCTCTCTCCCTCTCTCTCTCTCCCTCCCCCTCCCTTTCTCTCTCTCTGTCTCTCTCCCTCCTTCCCTTCCTCCCTCCCTCCCCCCCCCAACCCCATGGGACTGCCAGTTATTTTCAGCAACGCCACTGCTGCCCCAACCTGGGGTTATTAGTAGCAAAGGCAGGAGAATCTTTCCATGTCGTCACCTCTCCACCTGCCACACCCAAAGGGTCTTGGATGGTCTGACAGTCAGGACATGGAGGCTGGACTGTAGCCGGGACACAGATGCCTATTTCTCAATAAGGATCCAATGCTAGGGCCAAGGGGGAAAGGTATTGGCATCCAGTGCTTCCTGGCCCTGCACAACTCTGCCCTTGAGAGGAACTTTGTGGTGGTGAGGTTACAATGTAGGAGGAGGTGGGGGAATCCTGTATTTAAGAAGGAAGAAGGGCTGACCTGGGGTTGATAATGAGAGTACTGTGCTGCTGAATTCTGTGACTTTCTTTGTGACTCTCTGTTGAATGACATCCCTTCTAGGCCAGTTTTTCTCACTTTGTGTTCATGAAACCCTCCCAGGCCCCAGACCCCATGGGGCCTCTTCTTTGCTAGGGTCTTGGCCCATAAGCCCTGAGTCTGGGATTAGATGATGTACTTCCCAGCTGTCTCATCTACATCAGATCTGCAAAGCCGCCAGGCAGTGGTGGAGCACACCTTTAATCCCAGCACTTGGGAGGCAGAGGCAGGTGGATTTCTGAGTTCGAGGCCAGACTGACCTAGTGACAGTGAGTTCCAGGACAGCCAGGACTACACAGAGAAACCCTGTCTCGAGAAAAACAAAACAAAACAGATCTGCAAAGCTCAGAACAACCCTGGCACAGTATCTGCCCTTCTCTGTTCTGGGACCACCACTCCCACCCCCAGCATGCTACATCAAGTATGGTGATATATTAACTGTGTAAGTTCAAAGCAAGAAGAGGGTGAGTGTGCTCCAGAGCCCTGCAGTTCAGTCCCCATGGCAAACACTTTCCTGGCTCTTAGGGGCCTAACACCAGTGGGGGTGGGCATGAGGACAGCTCATTCCTGTGACCTTCTCTCTATCACACTATGCAGACCCTATGCCCTGGTCCAATGGCAGTGTCTGAGACCACCTGCCACAGAACATTGCCTACCTGGTGCCTACCTCAGGCTGCCAGAGGCTTCTCTGAGGTGCTGCCTGGTCTATGTGTTTTCCTTAAGAGCTGGTGAGGAGGCCACCTCAGCACACTGGAAAGATTGGCACAGAAGGTGAAGGGCATGACTTCAGTTGATCACACAAACCTTCCTGGTGGGGAGAGAAGTAAGACAGGCCTTGGGTAAGAGGCCCACAGACCAGAATGGTTCACATTGAAAATAAGAGGATCTAAGGTGAGAGAGTAAAAGGTGAAAGGCTCTGAGACTAGCTTGCTTTTGAGGGGAGACAGGGACCCCAGGGGTTGTTGAATCCTAGCTTTAAGTTAAGAAAGAATAGTGTAGCTGGGGACCCAAAACAGCAACATTGTCAAGGGAGCTTTTCAACCTCTCCAGCCAGTGGAACCTTGGTATCTTGAGGTAAGGCCAGGAAGCTCCTCCGGGTGAGAACGGGAACATGATGACTGTCTACCTCTCATCCGGGGCCTGAATGGCTTCTTCTGTCTTAGTCCTCTGTCCACCTGCCCATTCTGCTGTGAAGGACTCATGTTTGAGTGTGTGGTTGCTTAGGACTGGAGGGAGAAGGAGAGTTTCTGCCTCCTGCCCAGTGGCTATAGTAAGGTGTTAGAAATCCTTGCATTCAGGGCTGAGGAGATAACTCAGTCAGTAAGCCGCTTGTACAAAAGCATGAGGACCTGAGGTTGGTGCTCAGACAGGCAGGGTGGTGAGAGGACAGGCCAGGTGTGGGCTGGGGAGATGGTTCAGTGGCTAAAGCACTTGCCCTATAAACATGAGGCCAGAGCTCAGATCTCCAGAGCCCATGTCTTAGCTTGTTTCCTGTTGCTGTGAGAAAGATTGCAACCAGAAGCAGTGTGGGGAGGAGAGAGGTTATTTGGTTTACATATCCCAAACATAATCCATCATCGAGGGAAGCAAAGGCAGAACCTTGAGAAGGGCAGGAAAGTAGAGATAGGAACTAAAGAAGAGGCCATGGAGGAACACTGCTTAATGGCTTGTTCCTCACAACATGCTCAGTTTGCTTTCTTTTAAGGCCCAGTCCAACCTGCCTCCTGGTGGCATGGTCCACAGTGCGCTCAAGCCTCCCATGTCAATCATCATTCAAGAAAATGTTGCACAGATATGCCTACATACAGGTCAAGCTGATAGAAGCATTTCCTCCAGTGAGGTTCTCCCTAGGTGACTCCAGTTTGTATCGAGATGACAGAAGACTAGCCATGACAGCATTCAGATGTCAGATGGGCATGGTAGGGCATCTGTTATTGTATCACCCAAAAGGCAGAGATAGTCCCCAGAGCAAGCATGCTGGCTAGGCTAGCTGTATAGGTGAGCTCCAGGTTCAACTGAGAGCCCTTGCTTCAAGAAATAAGGTGGAGAATGAGTAAGGACGACTCCCACCTCAACCTGGAGCCTCTGTGTTTATGAGCATCTATCTACACACACACACACACACACACACACACACACACATACACACACACACACACATTTCTCCATTCTTATTCAAGGGACAAGTGGAGAAGCTTTTAAAACATTGGTCCCTAGCAACCTCAGATCCGGACTAGGAATGATAAGTCAGAGTACCTCTGGGGTGAATAGCTGTATGAACACAGGCCCTCTCTGGTAATTTGGAACCATTTTCAACTCTTTGGGAACCCACCCAGGGCGTGAATCTGCTCCCATCCTTCTTCCTTCCCTTTGTGGCCATTCTTCTTCACCCAGAGGTCCCCATATGGGAGACAGCACTTAGAACCACACAAAACTGCACAAAGACTCATAAACACACACACTGAGCAACTTCATCTGCAATAGCTTCTAACTGGAAACAACTCAAATATTCACCAACAGATGTGTGGGTAAATACATTCTGGTATATCCATTCAGTAGATCATTAGCTGGTAGTTAAAAGAGCTACTGATTCATGCAATAGCTTGTGTAGATCTCAAAATAATTATGCTGAATGAAAGACTCCAGGCTCCAAACAGTACACAGTGCCAATAACACAAAACTCTAGAAAATATAAACACATTCATGGTGACAGAAAGCAGGACCCAAAACAGGGATGGGGCTGGGAGGAGTGCCTCTCTGTCCTCAGCACCTCTGCAGGGCTCACTAAGCAGCAAGCAGGCAGTAAACTGTCTCTACAGCCATCTGGAGAAGGGCAAAACAGTGTGATAATCCCTAAGCTGCTAGGATCCCTGGAAACCTATAGAAATAAGCTTTACAGAGAGCTCTAAATGTATCCTAAGGGTTTGGGTCCAGACTAGCTTTGAGATGTTAGTGGGGGTGACTGCAAACCAGGATGCGGTGGGGAAATATATTCAAAGTGAGTCTGCAATGGGTCAGAGATAGATTAGAGGGTGACAGGGGTATCCTGGAGGTTTCCTGAGCCTCTCCGTACCATCTTCTTATGATGCTTACCTTGTCCCTAACCAGTTAGAAGTAGGAATAAGGATGCAGAAACGCCCTAGCCCCTCACCAGTCTCCCACGAGCTGAGTCAAGCACATGACTTTGGAGATCAGTCTAGCAAGTGGGGCTCCTCTGGACTCCATTATGAACCTTCATTAAACTCTTGTCCTTGGATGTTCAGGTTTGGACAAAGCTGTGGAGAAAGTAGTAAACAAGGCCAGCAAGAGCAGGGGTTGTTTGCTGAGTGTGTTAATGACCGACCTGAGCTGGCCCTGATGGTCCCTGGGGACCAGGGGAGTGAATCAATAGGGAAGAGTGCAGACCTTACTGTGCTCCTTAGGGACAAGCCAGCTGTGCTCCCCACACACAGGATGGCCTTGGGAAGCAGAGACAAACTGTGTTGCAGGCTGTGTGTGGCCACAGCCGGCCTAGCTCATGACCTGCCCCTAAGTCCCTCCTCAGCCAGATTTCATGAGGTACGGCCTCCGTCCAAGGCAGACCTGCCACCCACCCTGAAACATCAGAATTCTATGATACTACCGAGAGCAGCTGTCCATGGGCAAGGAAGGTCTGTCTAGTGACTTTGTCCTGACATGCCCTTCCCTGATGGACTCACCATGGTCCCCAAATCCTTTCTTCTTTTATATAGACCCTCTCTTGCTTTCCTTAGATGCCCACTTCTAAGCCATCTTCTTTTGTCTATCCCCATCCCTCACTCCAGACAGTGGCTCATCCCTTGTCATCTGTGAGTTCCATCGAAGCAAGAAACAGCAGCAAGGGAAGGAAATGGCTCTGTCACTGAAGTGCCTACCGTGTAAGCATGGATACCTGAGTAAACCTCTACAACCCATGTGGAAAGAGGCAGAGACAGATAGCTTCCTGGGACTTGATGGCAGCCCATCTGGTTGAGTCAGTAAGCCACAGGTTCAGTGAGAGACTCTATCTCAATAACTAAGGAGAAAAGCAATGGAGGAAAATACCCAGTATTGATACCTTGGCCTCTGTAGAAACATGGACACACACACACACATACACACACACACATACTGCACATATGCACACATGCACACATGCATGCACAAGGCACACACTCATGCACACACACACACTTCAGTCATCATTAGCCCCATCCTGTGTGGCTGGGACCCTGCCCCTGCACTGTTCTACTTCTTACTTGATTTTAAAGTGGAACTATTATCCTAAAATCATGAACTCCTCTTTCTCCAAGACTGCTGTTTGGTTAAACTAGCCTTAGATAGCCCCAAGGACTCCGTCACTGGAAAGATGGCTCCCTTGAGCTTTCCAGGGCGAACACATTCACTCTACCTGGAGATCCCTCTTTTTACCATCTCCCTGGAGGCTAAGCCTGGTGAAAAGATTGATTTTCCAGTCACCTTCACCACCCTGGGAGATCCAAAGTCATTTCTTTCCTGAAACCCACCAGTGTCTGTACACAGCATATCCCAGGCTGCCAGGTCCTTCCCCGCTGCTATGATCTGGAAGAGGAGAGTAAAGTACCCATAGCAATCTGTATGTGGAAGGGCAGGTGGAGCCTAGAAGTTGTTCATTTGTAAAGTGAATGGCTGTGGAAAGCTGGGGACACAGCAGGGTATGTGCTCCTATGAATGAGAGGTGTCCCTGCCAGTTCTGAAGACGTTCTGGAAGGCAAGATCTTGAGCACTCGTTACTTTTCTCATGGCTGCACCTTAAGGAAGGAAGACTTTATCTTGGCTCATACTTTGACGGTACAGTCTATCATGGTGGATAGGACATGGGGGCAGGAGCTTGAGGCAGCTGGCCACATTGTACCCAGGAAGTTGGGAAGCAGAGAGAAGTGAATGCTGGTGCTGAGCTTGCATCTGTTTCCATGGTAACTCTAATCTCATCAACTTGACAATCAAGATAGACTATCATACCCTGGAAAATTCTTCTTTCCCCAGCTCCTTCTACACACTTGCATGTATGGGCACAGCTCAGCCATTGTGCATGCCCCTCAGTAGGACATGAGGCCTTGTGAGGCTTGGTGACATCTGACAACTCATAACATAGCATATGAAGATCCATCTGCGGCTCTCTGTTTGTCCTTCTCAAGTAGAGGGATGGGCTTAAGCGTGTTGGGGGCTTAAGATGTCAGGGATAGATATTGGAAAGATGGGTTGAAATGTGTTGGCAATGTCAAAGTGTTCATAAGAGAATCCCTGAGCTCTAGCCATGCCAGCTGCTATGGTAGCCTAGGCTCAGAGGCTGAGGGATGGAAAAGCCTGGTCCCCACCATCCTGCACTCTATTAGAAGAGGGAGGATGCTGCAGAGAAAGGTTTTGGACCAAAATGTTTTCCACTGGTGAATCAGCAGAGAGTGGTAACAGGAACCAGGCTTGGCCTGACCCCAGTCACCTCTGAGTCACAGCTGAGGTCCCTTGCTAATCTTAACCCCTCAGAGATGACATGTTGGGACTTGTCACCATGCCTTGACCACCAAAATACCCTTAAGGTTGATGTAGCTCTGGAAAGGCCTGGCTTATCCAGGCATGAGCCAGAGATTGGAATGAGGGCAGATAGAGCTGCCCAGGGAACTGGGCCTTGTTTTCAACATACCCATGACCTTGAGCAAGATGAGTACCTTGGTCCCTGGTAGATCTGACTCTCCCAGATCAGAGTTGAACTGGGCACTGAGAAGAAGGGAACAAGGCTGGAGACTGTAGGCAGCCTTAGACAAGGTCTGGCCCTACACTTATCCCAGTTGTTCCCCAAGTCCCCTTCCTATAATATAGACACATAGCCAAGGCTTAAGCATTAAACAAAACCATGCCAGCTTGGATAGAGTTGGCTTCTGATAATGGCATCCTGGAGCAAGTTATCTGCCCTCACCATTTCCCTGTCTGCATGTGAAGCAGACATGGTGACAGCACTCAGTTCAGAAGAGCATTGTGAGGCTTGAGGAAGTGGTATATTCTCAATGCTCAGGGCAAGATCTGGGCCATAAGTGAATGTTCCGTAAATCCCAGCTGTGGGCGTCACCAGGCTCCAGACAGAGAACGGGGCTAGCAAGGATGCCGGCTCTCAGTCATCTTTCCCTTCCAGTCAGCTCCCTGCCCCTGCATAGCTCAGGGTCTTGGGCTTGGGTTAGATAGCTCCTACCATAGAGAAAAGGGATTCAAGACATATATCCAGGCAAGCTGAACATAGATGAGCTCTGGGAGGCTGGAGCAGGAGCAGAAGCCAGCCATATGCTGAGGTTGGAGACAAAGGACCTCAAGTGGGCTGTAAGGCAACAGCCCGAGTCCTAGAGAGCAGGAGAGGCCTGCTCCCCAGCCTGTCTGTGTCCCAGGCTTCCACCTCACTCTGAGCAGAGAAACTCCCTTCAAAAAAACCTTCCCAAGATTCTGTTTTCATAAGCGTGATCTAACTAACCATCATATCAAACTATCTTAAGATCGTTGAATAGGGCTGGGAGGTGCAGTGCCTGCCTAGCATGCAAGAAGCCCTAGGTTTGATTCCCATCACTGCATAGACTGGGTTGGGGTAGCGTATCCTTCACTGAGAACACTGAAGCCCAGAAAGACCGGAGTAGGTTAGCCAGACCATTGGTTCCTCTCAAACCCAGTACTGGAACCCCTTGTCCCAGCAGTGCAGTCCTTGAAGCTTAGCAGAGAATGAGAACCCTCTTCTACCTGAGCTGAGTGTGAGGATGCAAATTCCCTGTCCTGTAACTTAGAGGTGGCCAGCAGGGATGAAAGTGTCTCCTCTGCGCGGGAAGATGAGCTGAGCAAGACTCTAAATAAACATGGAGTCTCTTGGGAGTGAGGGGAGCAGAGAGCCCCCTCACCTGGGGTGGAGGTATCACCACAATGTCACCTTCCCATCAGGTAGATCATGGGGCACCTGGAGATCTTGGGTGCTTGATGGGAGGGATACTGTGAACATGAGGATGAGGGTACTAGGGATGTAGTGTTGAAGATGGGAGCTGGCAAATGGCTGGGGAGTGGGGAGTGAGAGAGAAAATTACAATGGAAAAAGCAACTCCAGGAGGGACCCTAGATTTTTGCCCTCCCTCAAGTTCAGGACTCCAGACTATGGAAGAGAGCAGCTAAGATAGGAGGGAGGAGGGAGGAGAGATCCCTTGACAGAGGGAGCTTTGACTGGGGTCAAGGGAACAGCTGGGAATGCCACAGGCACATCTGGCTGCCGACTGAGGGAGGGTGTGCCTGTAGCCGGCTGGGAGCCAGGGACGTGGTGGAGACAGATAGGGCCCAGTTTACTGTCCAGCGGAGGTGTTGCGACAGGAAGGCGGCTGGGGAGGAGGAGGTTCCCAGGGCGGAAACAATTTATCTGGGGCACGAGGAGCAGCTGGAGAGAGAAGCCAACACGGTTTGCTTGTTTTCAAGGCCAAGCAGGACGTGAGGAAGGACTGGCCCATGCCAAGGCAGCCAGCAGAGCTGCCTTCTGCCCACGGCTGTGGCTCCATCAACCACTGACCTTCCCAGAGAAGAGCTGAGCTCTGATCTCTTCCCCATTTGGGGCTGCCTTCTCTCAGGGACACCCCCTAGACTGCATGCAGGCTTTGTCTGCTACCGAGGGCACTGTGAGTAGCCACCACAGTCCTTCTACTTGACAGCCTTAGGGGACAAGGGAACATCCCACTTTCCAGAGGGAAGAATAGGGTCCTGGGAGTATGACTCGCTTGGCAGAATGCTTGCCTAGCATGCATGAAGCCTTGGATTTGATCCTCAACACTTGATGGACCAGTAGTAATGCATGCCTGTTTTCCTGGCACTGGGGAAGTAGAGGAAGGATGATCAGAGATTCAAAGTTATTCTTAGTAAAATATGGAATTGTACGTTTTCCTGGACTGATGGAGACCCAGACTCAGCTCCTCACCTCTCTACCCACAAATAGAGATCTTCACCATTTGTTCAAAGCTGTACAAAAAGTTGGAGTTGTGGGAGGAACTCAAATCCAAGCCTGTATTATTCAGAGAACTGCTCAGATGTCCCTGCATATGCAGACAGACTGGGTCTGTCCTTCTGGGACTGTCCCTGACTCCTCAGCCTTACCTTCCCCTTAGCTGAGACCTCTCACCTCCAGGCAGCTTCCTCAGTGTAGCAGCTCCTCACACACAACAGTGAATGGTTGACACTGGCTTCCACCCACCCTGAGCCTCAGCAGCCACAGCAGGACACAGGTCACAGTAGCCATTGAATAAGAATTCCTAAACAGTGGAGGCATAGGGGTGGTCGGGACAAAGGAGCCAGCATCTACCACTTTAGAACACTTTGGGTTTTATTCATTTCCAAAATGGAAAAGAAAAAGCATAAAGATCCCGTTAGAGGAGTGGGGACTGAGCTCACCTCATCTCCACTTTTAAAATTTGCTGCTTAAACGTTAGAATGGTGGCCCCCACCCTTAGGAGTGCCCCCTTCTGAAAAGATGTCACAGATCTCATCTTGCCCATTCCTTAGAAAACACTTAGACCTCCTGTAAGTCAAGGACCCTGTCTTTTTATCTCTTTGTATCTCACCTGGGGCAGGAGAAAGAAAAGAACAAAACTCTCATACATGTCCTTTTCAGTGCTTGCAACAATCCTGTGGAGTTTCATATGTAGAGACTGAGGCCTGGAGTTGAACAAACAAACCTAAAGTCACACAAGCCAAGTCAGGAAGTGTTTTAATTTCAAAGCCCTGATACGGAGTTCACACAGTGCATTAAAGCTACAGAAATCATGCCTCAGAAACAAACAGCCTCCCATCTTACTGCAACAAAAGTAATCCCACTTAAGATTTACTTATCTTTTTAAAGATTTTTTATAAATTATATGCACGCATACAGGTCTCTGAATGTGTATGTGCACCTGAGTGTGGTCCTTTGTGGAGGTCAGAAGAGGACATCAGATTCCCTGGAGCTGGGTTTACAGAAAACTGTGAGCTATGCCCATGTGGGTGCTGGCAACTGAATTTGGGTCCTCTGCAAGAGCAGCAATCGATTTTGACCTCTGTGTCATCTCTGTCCCTCAAAATCTGAAGCTGGGCCTACCAAAAGACTCTCCTATCACCTTGTCTGGGCTACTCTGAGCTGGAAGTCACTTTTCCTGTCTCTTTACTCATTGGGAGCAGGTGGCAAACCAGTTGGCTTACTCTGAAGCCCTGCTCAAAGCTGTCCATATGATTCCATTCACCTACAGGGGGTTGAAGACAGGGAGCAGATGTTATTCTGGTAGGTTTCGCAGCCCCTGGAACAGCCATGTGAGACATAGATGCTGGGTCATTAATGAGCTGGGCATTGCAGGATTTTCCATACCTCTGATGTACTTAAACCATGTGGGACATTTGGGGACCCTTGGGTTTTGCAGCATTACACCGACTGCCATTACACTTAGCTCTGTCAACCGAGGTAAGCTTGGAGTTCAGTCTCAGACCAGCCTGAAAGAATTCCTATGGGAGGATTCTAAGGAGTCCAAGTTCACTTCGGTTTTTGCTTGTTTGTTTTTATGTCCTAGCTAACTCTAAACTGTCTATGTGGTAAAGGATTGCCTTGAACTTCGACCGCTCTGCTGCCAGTTCCTGAGTATTGTGATTATAGGTGAGCTCATGGTGACTGGTCTTTCTTTCCCTTGTGCCCCAATTCCTGACAAGGGCAGCATGCTCCCGCCCTGGTGAAATGTAAAGGGAGACACCAAGTCATGAGAACCCAGACCAATGCTATGATTCAGCTTGTCCTCAGACATGAGAAGACCTCAGCTACCACACTCTCCTCCTCCTCCTCCTCCTCCTCCTCCTCCTCCTTCTCCTCCTCCTCTTCCTCTTCCTCCTCCTCCTCTTCTTCTTCCCCTTCTCTTCTTTCTTCTCTTCCTGCTAGTCCAGCTTCACAGCAATGTCTTGATCAATGAACCTAAAGACATCTGGAGAGGCCATCTTTTCTATTCAGGTAGACACAGGAATGGAAATTTCGCTTACCTTTGGCCAGAAAGCAGTTTTATAAGTAGTACACAAATCTCCAGCAGCTATTTTGAGACCATGAGGGGATAAGCTGGATGTACGAAGACTGGTGGCCCCAAAGTGTGGAAGAATATAGTCCTAACTCCTTCTACTTCTGTCTACTCTCCTCTGTAGTCCTTCTCTGAATGTACCCTTCACCCTCAGTCACACATTCTGTCCTGGTGCGGCCCTTCCCCTCCTCGAAGGCCCTTCTCGTTCCTTTACACAAACCCTTGTTTGCCTGAAGGGAGCAGCACAGGACTTATTTCTTTTATTACTCAAACCAGTCAGAGCCTGATGAATTTGTTTTTTTTTTTGGTTTTTTTTTTTGTTTTTTTTTGTTTTTTTTTTTTGTAGTTCCATTTATAGCCCTCATTATCCATTTCATAAACTGTCACCTGGAAAAGAGCACAAGTTCCTTGAGGGGTCTTAGTCAACTCTGAATTTCCAGGATACGAGGCCAGGCAGAAGTTCTTGGATGTTTCCAGAAGAGTGAGTGCCCAGCAGTGTAGATTTGGGTATGGGTTCCTGTCCCAGTGATTTACTGAAGAGAGACAAAACTTGGCTGGAAAATAAGACGGCACACATTTATTTGATTACAGATTGAAAACTGTAATAGAATGCTGAGGGGTCAGCTAGTCTCTGCCCCACCCAACATCAGTCTGGTTGATGCAAAGGCCAGGTCTCAAGCATCCTGTAGGCCTGTCTGTAGGCCTGTCTGTAGGTCTGTCTGTAGGCCTGTCTGGCAAGGTAATGCTGACTGTGGGCTGAGATCTCGACTGAGTTCAAACTGGGTTTCTTTAAACATAGAGGTCAGGTGCGAAGGATAAGCCTTCCCAGAGATCCAGCAGAGGCTGTACAGACTCAGATAACCTCATGGCAGCATCACTTTCATCGGTCACAGTTTCCTTCTCAAAGATTGTCACAAAAATTGGCTCAAGATCAAAGAAAGCACACTCCTCTTCTTACATGTCCAGGAAAGCACACTCTGGACCAGAAATGTCCCCTCTGGTCATGTTTTTGGAAAATGTAGTGGAATATATTTTTAAAAGATTTTTTATTTTATGTATATGTGTGTTTTGCCTTCATCCGTGTTTGTGAACCATGTGCATGCAGTGCCCATAGAAGCCAGAAGAGGGCATCAGATCTCCTGGAACTGGAATTATGGATGGTTGTGCGCCAGCATGTGATTGCTGGAAATCAAACCCAAGTGATCTGGAACAGCAACATAGTGCTCTTAACTACTGAGCCATCTCTCCAGCCCTGCACTGGGGCCAGCTCTAGTCTGTTTTTCTCTCCATTGGTCTTCCACCTGGAAAGGCATACCTAGGTCTCCTGCTCCTGTGGTATGATTCTTTGAGTGTGGTTTGTGGGTTGGAGAACTAAAGCCGATGATGAACTGACAGAACTGGGTTCATGACCCAGCTGAGCTACATTCTGATTTAGTGAACTTTCAGGTTCTCTGGATGTCACTCTTGTCCTCCACAAACAAGGAACTAAGGACAACTCAGTAACACCAGGGAGTTAGTTGTACTAAGAACTTAAAGACCCAGGCTCAGGGCAATGATCTTGGACACCAGGACACAAGAAAGGAGTGAGTCTTGATTGGGGTTTGGTTTCAGATAGCAGAAGACTCCTGTGCTCTACGGGGTGAAGAGGAAACAAACATGGGAGCAAGATAGAGACTGGCCTTCCTGGATGTGAGGAAGCATTCAGGATGCTGATGACTACTGTAGTGGTCACTGGGAGCTCACCACGTCTTCCCAGTCCTCCCCAGACACATGCTTGGCCCCTGGGTCTGAGTGAACATATGGCTCCATGAACACAGGCCAGTCCCCAGAAGAGGCACAAAAGCCAGTCCTAGGGTTTTCTGCAATCTTCTCCTCTCCTATCACACTTCACAGGACATCAGGTTTATCTGACCATTTATTTGGGGCCCCAAGTGTAGGAAACAAGGACCAGTCATCCCAGTGACCTATTTGGATGAGAACTGTGTGTCACTCAATGATATGGCCCATCCTGGTGGCCATGCCTGGACACAGGAAAGTGACAGGAGCTAGAGTTACAGTAGTGGGCAGTTTAGGCTTAGGCTGTGAGATTGTCTTCCAAGCCTAATTTGTACTCAAAGTCCTGGCTCCAGGGAAGCCTAGGTAGTGTGACAGCAGCTCCTCAAGCTTTTCAGTAGCAGCAGGGATCATCCTGGGATGGATGCTGAAGGCCCATTGAAAATGCTCACCACAGCAAGTCGGTCCAGGGATGTCAGAGACATTGCAGCACAGAGGCTTGTGAGGAGGTTGTCAAGCTAAAAGGAAGTCAGAGCAGGACAGAGAAGGGGATTGATGTACAGGCTTTGAGGAGGTGGTGTGTGTGTATGTGTGTGTGTGTGTGTGTGTGTGTGTGTGTGTGTGCATATGTGTGTGTTTGTGTATATGAGTGCTCTGTGTGCCTGTGATCTACATGGTACTTGGAAATGATTTAAACACTTCTAAGGGTCTGGGAATGAAGCTCAGCTGGTAGAGTGCTTGCCCAGCATGCACATGTGGCCAGGTTCAATCTGTGGCACTGCTGAAATCTGGCATGGTGACACATGCCTGTAATTTCAACATTTGGTAGGTAGAGACAGGAGAATCTCAAGCTGAAGGTCATGCTTGGCTGCAGAACAAGAGGTCACCATAGACTACATGATACCATGTCTCAAAGAGGAATTCTACTCACAGCTGAGGAAAGGCACTGTGGTTGTCTTTTATCCAATGCAGTGTGAGCTACAGCGCTAGAACCATTTCCATCAGACTGGAAACTGTGTGGACAGGGATAGCTTCTCATTCACCTCCACCATGGTGCTGGGCATCCAGCAAACATCCAAGACATCTCTTGTGAAGAAAGACGCCTGAGTTGGAGAAAAAGACCCAATGTCCCTTCCCAGTGTGGTCTGATTAATCAGAGCCTGGTGGGAACGCCTCCTCCTGGGGTCTCAGTACTCTACTTCTCTTAACATGGCCCAAGATTATATTAGTCTCTTTGGCAGCCACAGCACACAGATGATTCATATTGAGCTTGAGGTCAACTGCAGTCTCTGGGTCTGTTTCACATGAACAGCTATTTAGTAAGGCAGGGCTTTCCCATCCATCCATATGCAGTTGATTTTTTGAACTAAATGCCTTATGTAACATTTCATCTGACCGGGTGATGGCCCCTTTTCCAGATTCTCAAGATCTACACAAATCCTGTTGACTCAGTGTGCTTATTCATCTCTTTACCCCAAGCCCTCCACCCCCAGTGCTACAGAGGACTTCTGTCTTTAGATGACAAAATGATTTAGCAAGATTGCTGAGAAGCTGAGATTGACTTGTGTCTTAGTGGAAATTGGGGGAAATAATTTGGTCAAAATGTCGCATCTTTACAGTTGTCTTGACTTGGCTTGGAAGTGCCTAGGAGACACACCTCTGAACATGTCTGCAAAGGAGTTTCTAGAGTGGTTAAACTAGGGAGAAGACCCCACCCTAGGTGTAGGTGACCCATTCCATGAGCTGGGGTCCCAGACTAAACAAAGGGGAAAGAAGAAAGGAAAATGAGCAAGCACTAGCCCCCCTCCCTCTGCTTCCTGACTTAGATGCAATGTGACCAGCCAGCTCTCAATCACTTCTGTTAGCATCCTTTCCCCCACCACGACACACTGTACCTCACACTGAGATCCAAGACAAACCTTCCCTTTCTTACTTTGATCTTTTCCAGTAGTTAATAACAACAGGCAGAGAAGCAAACCCATTAGCTATGTAGAGTTGTTTGTTCTCATATCCATTTTGTCTACAGAAACTGACAGAGACTGACATAGTAGAACAATGTAAGACATAAAGCAGCTTAGACTTCGAGCCCATGCCAAAGTGGGGAAGACTTCATCCAGGAGCACTTGCTCGTCACAAAGCTGGCTTGTGCTGACATCTTCATCCCACTTCTGGGTGACTGGAGACACTTCGTCACTTGATCAATTTCTATTGAGAGTCATGAAAGTGTAAATTCTGAGACCTAGTAACCCATAGCCATGCCAGCTAGGACTCCAAATTGCAGAAATGACAGTGTGGAGCTTTGTAAGTCCTTCTCTCTATGGAAGGACAATTGTGCCATCAAAACAGCTGAAAACCACCCCAAAGACCCCAAACAATGTGCTCTCACACAGGAAAAACCTGGAGAAAAAAAAATCAGAGACAAAGCAGCATTTGAGGCAAAGGTCAAATGAAGGCATTTGATGGCGGAGTCGGGTGCTTTCAGAGAAGGAAGTGAGGTGGAGTGTGGAGCTTGCCTCCCGTGAGTGGCTGATGATTTCCACAGGACTGAGCAGAAAGCTTCCTGAGGAGGTTTGTGTGAGATGCCCACTCCTCTGCACGTATCCCCACTTATCTGTGAGAGAGCAGCTAGGCATTCCCTAGGAAGCCTTTCAGTGTCCCCAGTGATATCTCACAGAGGTGGAGTGGAGGGCCCACAAAGACTGTACCCCCACATCTGCTTCCCAGGGCAGTACTGATGGGATAGAAATGCCGTGTGATGAGCCATGGAGGGCCGAATGCATCTGAGTACCGCAGCAAAACCCCAGCTCTGTTCTAGTGTAGGGGAGAGGTCTCCTCATCTCTAGAATCCAAAGTCCACCAGGAACATCCACCTTTAATTTCCATCTAAACTTTAGATTCTAAAGGCTTTCTGTAGCCACTGTCTCAGAGCCTGAAGCCCAGGGCAGGTCAGTCTGGGAGAGGCACCTGTGCTTCACACACCCACTGAGACCTCTCAAGATGTTTCCTGGAACCCATCCTCCTGTAGACAGTTATCAGGGATGCTCCATTCCCTTCTAAGATGGACACAAGGAAGGGCAGGAGCCATCTTTCTCCTTACCCATCCTTATGCATTTTGATGCTTTCTCCTGAAGTGTCCCTGAACCACTGTGTTTCTGGTCTAAAGACATGTGTGGTCCTTTGGTGAAAGGAGATTATTTCTATCCAGGCTATCTAGATCCCTCCTCCTTCTCCTCCTTCTCTTCCACCTTATTCT
>NW_022196903.1:77916319-77929229 GCF_008632895.1 Mastomys coucha
TTTCTCCACTGGAAAGCAATCTATTTTCTCAAGGTCCACCCTAAACAACTGGCTTTGGGGCCACTCCCTTCCTGTGACATTGTCAATGCCAGGGTGATAAAGCTCTTTTTTTTTTTTTCCAGGTCCCTATCACTTTCATTTCTGCCAGCATGTGCCTCAGAGTTGCTCAGCCTTGGGTGTATCCTACCAGTTCCTTTTTCAGTGATTAAGTTATCAACCAGGCAAGAATGCAGCAAGAGCTCTGTAGATGTCCTTGTGGCTAAGAGCTGACTTCTGCTCAGTTTGAGACTGCTGAGCTTGAGTTTGGAGAGAGTTTCCCTTACACCCTTCACCAAAACGGCCAGAGGTTTCATCAGCTCCCGAGGAGAGTCCCGAGGAGGAACTCATCAACGCTAGCTCTTGAAGCCAGTCTTGCGATCTGTTGCAAGCAGAGAGGAGGTCTAGTCAAGTTACCATCACTTTTTGGCTGTGTGGCTTGGGGCCAGTTACTCGGCCTCTCTGAGTTTCAGCTTCAGAGTCTGTGGATGCTGGAGCTGTCCTCCCTATTTTGAAGGACATTTGTGGTTGTTGTTAAATATTTTTTTTTTTACCCAGTCACCAAGTGCATGATACCACTGGCCATGTCTTAGTGATGGGAAGGTAACAGGTGTTCTGGAGGAGAGTGGTGCACTTTAGAGTCAGTGAATTAGACTGATAGGCTCTCACGGTGGTGTTTTGTGAGACTGATTTATAACATGCAAAGCACCAAGAGCCCTGATGGGCGGGCAGTGCTACTTACGCGCTGGCTTTGGGGGACATGCTCATAAGCACTGTGACATCAACAGGATGTGAAGCCACTCCTCAGGTAAAAGGGCTTCAAAACAGAGCGTGTGGCCCCAGCTCTGCTCGCCTACTGCACTGGAAGCCAAGATCCCTGAACGATCAGGCAGAGGGACCAAGCAGGAACACTCAAGTCAGACAGGTAAAGAAGACCAGCTGAGTGAAGCCAGTAACAAGAGGGTTGAGAGCTGACAACCTCTTCACTGCACATTCCGTGCAGGCTGCAGGCACTGAGGGAGTGCAGTGCCTGTGGAGGGAGCCTGGAGAAAAATAGGAGCTTGACTTCTAAGTCCTGCCTCACTTCTCCAGCCCCAGCACCTCAGAGAACAGCTGACAGCATGCAGTCAGACGCTGCCGGCCTTGCAATGGACTGCTGACTCCATACTGAAGTTTTCATCCACGCATGGGATATGTCTCTATCACAAGTTAGTGCCAAGCCCTCCGTCTGTTGGGGATCTGCTGGGTGTGGTCCCTGCACAGCCCCCCACGCTGTGGTCAGACCTGCTCCTGCAGCCCATACATCATCGTGACATGAAGAAGAGATCCTATTAATCATAGCACCTCATTTCATCGGCTACGGTACACCAGGGAGGAAGCCCCCACAGAGCTGTGGTGGTGGCTGGGGCTCAAAGACAGCAGCCTACACCCTGGGGAGAGTCCATCTGTGAGGGACAGGGTCCCTTTCCATCCCTGCATGGGTTCCTCAGAAAGATGTCAGGTCAGTCCTGGCAGTGGGAGGCTTACAGATCTCAGTACCATTACCTAAAGTGAGCCGTAAGTTTTATTTTATTTTATCCTTTGTTTAAAAAAAAAAGTCCCAACACACAAGATTGGTCTGTGTTTTTATTCAGTGTGTTAGGAACAAGATTCACATGCGGCTGCTCCCCAGTTCACCTCTCAGATCATAAAATGGCCAGTGACTGAACACAGGAGTCATCAAGTAGCTTTCAGGCCCCTCCCCCAACTCCTCAGAGCCACTTCCAAGGAGTCCAAGTGACAAAGTACAGGTGTCCTGCCGCCAGGCCCCTGATGGCCTCACAGCTTCCTTGGCCCGAGGCAGGTTTCTCATAACTGCAGGCCCACAATTGGATGTGACAAGTTGACCTAGGTTGACCTTCCCAGACTCCCCAGTACGTGGCAACTGCACAGCCACCCCCTCCTCAAGTGCTGGCCCTTGCCTGCTCCAGTGGTGACTAGGCTCTGGGAGGCCAGCTGGAATAAAGTCTGTCCACAGGGAATGGTCTGGCTTGGAGATGAGACAAGCTCTCTGCACAAAGGCTTGTCTCTCCATCCCTCCCAGAACTGTTTCCTATAAACCCTTGCCTGTATTTTGGGCCTATAACCTCTTTACTCAACAAAACATAATGACCAGGAAAAAAACAAATTTGATCCCAAAATACAGAAGAAGAAAAGTGAAAATAATAGATAATTCATAAATACATCCTGACTTCATCAGTGGGGTCCATTGCAAACTCATGGGATTTTCCCTCCATTTGAAAACAATTTGTACCTTAGATTTCCTCGCCTTGCATAGATTCCTGAGTATGAGGGTGGCTGGGAAGTCAGAGGCGATCGTAAACCGAGCCTGTAAACTGCAGCCAAATCATTTCAAAAGCAAAATTATAAAAATTCTTTCCAAGAATTTTATAGCAAAATAATTCTGTTTAATGTGGGATTTGGGTGCATTTTAATTCTTTTATATACTCTGGGGTGGAACCTACAAAAGTGAGACTGTCTGGTACCCAGGAAGGCCTCACATCCCCTGTCCCTCTTTATTCCCCTCTCTCTCTTCCCCCAGCTCTTCTTTTCTTCTTTCCTTTCGAATCCTCATCCTCTGCAGTTTCAAAGAACCATCCACCAGGTCCCTGCTAACAGTATTTCCTTATTCTAATAACTTCTGGGGGTGGGGTGGAGGTACACATGTATGTGCATACATGTGGAACTTGGAGGACAACCTTGGCTGTCATTCCTCGGGTACTCTTCACATTGTTTTGAGACACGGGCTCTCCACGCAGACCTGGAACTTGCCGAGTAAACTAAAATTGGCTGCCCAGTGAGCCCCAGCGACCTACCTGCCTTCGCCTCCCCAAGCACCATCATTACAAGCACATGCTGCCATGCTCTGCTCCTTTAAAACAAAAGGCCATGGGTTTTAGGAATTGAACTCAATTCCTAAGACAAGCACTCTATTGACTAAGCCAGCTTCTCATTCCCTTGGTGGGTGTGCACAGCACCAGGAAGGATCCCCACGTCCCCTCCCTGGGCCAGCAGATGCTTTACCAAATAGATAGCAAGACTGATAAGTATGTAGGTAGACAGACAGACAGACAGATGATGCTAGGTATAGTGAGGATAGCTAGATGGATAAAAAGACGATTGATGAATAGCGAATAGGTAGGTGTATGAGTGATGGATAGATGGACAGACAGACCAACGGGCTTCAAGCAAGAGCTTTCTCTGGCCTAGATACCAAAGCAGAGACTTCGACAATGACCATTGGTCTGATTCAGCAGTGCTCTGGAGTTTTCCAGAGCGGGTACATCAGGCTACAATCTCTCTTGTCTCTAAACTCTGTGTTATGAGGGAGCTTTATTCACTCACCAGCCGCAGACACCTGGGCCACTTAGTACCTTCAAGGAACACTGGCCTACTGAGCAGAGCCAAGTCCAGTGGACACACAGGTGTGCATCTGGGGTGGGAGTTAAGGTCGGCTGAGCATCAGAAAGTAGCTCCTTGCTGAGGTAGAACTTGACTGGGTTTGTGAGCCCTGCAGAATCTGAGTGGAGAAGGAGAAGAGCAGAAGCACCCTGAAGAAGGGGACAGGGACTCAGTGGCTCCCAGGGTCAGCCTTGGTAGGATTAGTAAAAGAAAAGGAAACAGAAGAGGGAGGAGAAAGGGCAGAATACCCCGAGAGGCTTGAGAGAACTGTTCCAAGGGTCTGAGTGGACACAAAACTCTGAGTTCTGATGCTACGATGGGGTTATATTCACTAGTCGGGGCTGTGTATATAAGGGGTAGGCCCTAGAAGAAGCACATGACCAAGTGTTTCCTGAGTCATGGACCATCCAGGTGTCTGCAGGTAACACATTAGCCTTGGCTTGAATGTCAGCCTGCTGGGTAAGTTGATCTCCTTGAGACCAGCTGAGTACCTGGCAGAAATGTCCGTCTCCAAGCCTGGGACCTCGGTTGATCTCCTTATGAGTAGTCCCTTCTTCTCTCCCTCTTCATTCCACACTCAGTTTTGCTAAGCATCCTCTCTCCTGCATTAGCTTCAAAGACACAGGGAGAACGTATTACTCAACAGTAATTATAAGGATAGAGAGAGAGCTGGGGAAGAAAATGCCCCAGACCCTCAGGAGTGTCCTGGAGACATGCCATATTTACATTATGATTCATAGCAGTAGCGAAATTATAGTTATGAAGAAAACAAATTTATTGTTGGGGTCACTAGAACATGAAGACCTGTATTAAAGGGTCATAGCATTGGGAAGGTTGAGAACCACTGGTCTAGAACAACTTAATACTTGTGACTAAAGAGTAGACACCACAGGAGAACCTACTACTACTAAGGACTGAAATATAAAATGGAAAATTCTAGAAATAAACATTTAATGAATCTTAAATAACTTTTATGACTCTATATTGTTATAATTATTCTATTTTATAATTAGATATTGCTGTTTCTCTTTTGCTGTGCCTTCCTCGTGAATTCAATTTCATTACATGAACAGGATAAAATGTCATCTATGTAATTACGGGGTCCTGGACAATCTGCAGCCCTGGGAATTTACAAAGTATCTGAGCAAGTGATTGGGGAGATTGTTGCCACCATACACACACACACACACACACACACACACACACACACACATGCACACACATATATACACACACATGTGAATATGAAACATTCTAAGAAAAAATCCTTGACATGTCCACATAGGTGCTTGCATTATAACTGAAGTTAAGCTGTTGAGCTTTGTTCTACACCCATACATTGCTTATCTGCAATAAAGGAAACAGAGCAAGCAGGAGGGAGTCATGCTTCCCTCCACTTCAGGGTCACACTGTCCTCAGTGGTCTTGGCATTGGCAAGGGAAAGGAAGGGTACTGTGCATGGCATTGTGCAAATTCCCAAGGAAATGATATCCCAGGGAAGAAGGGAACCACTGTGTGCCAGGACATATACACGTACAGATATTACTAAAATACACTATACACTTACAGATATTACTAAAATACACACTAGTTGTGTTTTATTAAGATTTTCAAATTTCATGCAAATATGTATTTGTCCCAATGTCTGTAGAGCACATTGATGCTAGGAATCAAACCTGTATCCTCTGAGAACAGTGTTCTTAACTGCTGAGCCATGTCTCCAGCCCTACTAGGCACTGCTGGTAAGTTCAGTGTTGAACTTTCTGTATCATGTAAATAGTTTCAGAAATCAAGATGTGAGTGCCACACCTTTGTATTAACGGTGTTTCTTTTCACTGGGTCTGCACAAGGAAACTTAGGGAGTCTGATTTGCCTTGTTGCCTGACCAGCACCCTTCTGAGGACTGTCCTACAAATGAGATGGCTGAGACAAATGAGATTTTCTATTTGTGCAACACTGTTGTGCCAGCCACTCCTGAGGGGTTCACAGCCTGATTGGTGTTTGCCTCATGTTTACCAACCTAAAGGAAGGGAGAGTATCTTATTCCAACATGAGTCCCTTTAAATGCTGAGCTGGACAAGAACTCAGACCTTCCTCCCCAGGGTTGTCACATGCGAATGAGGAGAAGGCCATGGGGAATTGTATGGTTCAATGTTAAGCATTTTTGTCATATGTATATCACAGATATCTTCTCATAGTTGCATTATGATGCATATCAAGCCGCAGGGGGGAAATCATATCATCAGTACATGCATTCCTTCATATGACTCTTTTTCTAAAACTCCTCTAACAAAAATCTTTTCTAGACAAAGTTTGTTGATATTTCTATATCAACAAACTGTCAAATTACCTCAGCTTTTTAAGCATAGTAAAACATTTTCTTGCACTTGCAAGAACCTACATCTCCCCATTCCACTGAGTTCCTGTCCTCTTTCCAAATCTAATCATGACTAATTTGTTTGTAATCATTTCTGTTCTCCAGCCTTGCAGCACTATTACAAAATACCAGAGGTAATTAAGTTACAAAGAGACAAAGGGTTACTTAGCATACAGTTTTATAGGTTCCAACAAAAGACCAAGTGGAACTAGTACCCTGGGTGGCTGATAGAGGTCTCAGCCAGCAGGCACAGAACAAGACTTCTTGTTTTGTGAGACAGAAAGCAAGGGGAAGACAAGGCCATGGGTGCTGAAGCACGCCTGTAACCTCAGCAGGATTGTCACGATTGCAAATCTAGTCTGAAATACATAGAGAATACCAGGGCAACATAGTGAGACTGGGTGTTAAGAACAATAATTAAAAAAAAAATAGTTGAGGAGGGAAGAGAAGAAGGGGGCTAAGGGAAGAAAGCAAGGAAGGAAGCAGGGAGGGGAAGGAAGATCTGGAAGAGAGAAGGAAGAGAAGGGAAGGGAGAGGGAAGGAAGAGAGGAGAAAAGAGGAGGGGAGGGAGATGGAGTGAGGAGGAAGGAAGAAGAATGGGGAGGGGAGGGAGGAAGAAAAGTGGATGAGTCCCACGATGACATCTGATAAGTACAAAATGATAGTAGGACTTCCCATCAGGCCACACTCTCTGGCTGCCCCTTTCAATAGTGCCATCCTGAGGACCCAAGACTTTGACACACGGGCTTCAGGAACACTCATTCAGAGTATAGAAAGTCTCACGTGTATTGCAGTCTCCACACTACATGTGTGTCCCATGAGTGATGTGTAATGACATTCTTCTGTGCTTCGTGTTTTACATCCTGGGGTTACATTCTGAATGTGCATTCATCTTAAGAGACACACTTGGGGTCCTCTCATTTTAATAGAGATGTAATAGGCTCCTTTGTAAATCCACCACCATTGATTGACTTTCCTGCGATCCACTTTCCTGCGATCGAGTATTTAGTCTTCCTCCTACCTTCCCACAGCAGAGTGTTGTTCTTGTGACATTTCTGCAGACAACTGTGCACGAACAAGTGCATGGCAAGCTGTGAACAGTCTAGGGACTGAACATCACCAGCACCCCAGAGTTCTAGAGATTTCCATGTTATCTCTTGCAAGCCTTTCTTCTCTGTCTCACTCTGCACAGTGCTATTGGACTTTACAGCACCAATACTGTAGGTTCCAAGGGGCCACCTTACTATGCTTTGCCTGTATTCCCCTCCATCCTAAGGATTTTTTTGTTAATCTTCGTAGCCTCTTCTAGCCTGTGGGTTCTCTCTTCTGTACATCCTCCTGCCCTGTCCAGTCTGCTGTGCACCTCTCTGGGTGCATGATCCCTTACTTTCTATCTCAATTATTGAAGATTATCCCTCAGTTGGTGACTGACAATAAATTTGTATGACGTCTCTGTCGAACTTTATTTAATTTAAATTTATGAAAGTCAAAACTCAATCTGTGGCAGAATGAATAAGGGAGGTGGAGGCGTTCAGCATGGAGCTGGTCTGTTGAGGTGAATAGATGTTTAGTTTTTATAGAGATACATAAAATCATAGATGTACATGTGACATTAAGAGAAACTGTCTTGGAGAACAAAGTGGACTGGTGGGCTTGAAATTTAAAGAGGATCTCACCCCATCCTCTTACATGAACTCTTGGGCTCTGAAAACCTTTTTTTAAAAATCTTATTTGTGCCAGTGTGTGGTTTATGCATGTGCTTGTGTGTGTCCACGTGTATATATGTGTTCCAATGTGCATATGTGCATATGCATGTGGAGGTCAGAGATTGACATGAGCTGTCGTCCTCAGTCACTCCCAGCTGGTCCTGGGCTGGTCAGAATGCCTAAGATCCAGCTAGCAGGCATCATCCCCCACTGTTCCTGCTGAAGCTCCTGCTGTTCCTGTGAGTGAGCTTCCAGGCTGGAGGGAATGAGTGAGTGCTACAGGGAAGAGCAAGCAGGCCTGCCAACCTCTTCTGCCCTGAGTTTGTGCTCTGACTTTCTTCAGTGGTTCATTTGACCTGGAAGTGTTAGCTAAATAAACCCTTTCCTCCTGAGCTGTTTTTGGTTGTGATGTTTTATCAGAGCAACAGAGAGGACCAGAAAACACCTCCAAACCTCTCTGCGCTTCCCTTTCTCTCCTGTCCCACGAGTCCACTTTGTTCTCCAAGGTGTTTTCTCTTTAATGCCACATGTACATACGTGATTTTATATATCCTATAAAACCTAAGCATCTTTTCATTTTAACGGACAGAGCCAAATCATTAGCGAGACCTGATGTATGCACATATTGCTTCCTGCTCCCTTGATCAGCACCATGCTTGATGCCTCTGCCTCCCTTGTTCATCTGACACAGACTGAGTTTTGACTTTCATAAATCCTCTATTCCAACTACATTGCATAGCAATATGCTGATTGAACAAGTCCATCTTTACCTCACTGATTCAAAACGTCACATCTATCTTACAGTGCACTCTTGGATGGTTTTGGTCTCATGAAGCTTTCTTGTCTGTCCAAGTCATCTGTTTTGTCTACCCCTGCACAGTTCTATATAGCTGCGGTTATTCTAGCTCATTATATATTTCAGTGTCTGGTCTGGAAACTCCCATCTCATTATTTTCTGTTTTCAAAAGTTCCCTGGATCTTCTCAAACTTTAGTCTACGGAATCCTGTTGCCTACCTCTGGAAAAAAGAATCCCGCATGGCTGTTGATGAGGATTACAAATAACTTACAGTTTAATTTGTGGGAAATGGACAGCATCCTGGTGCCGAGAGCTTGAGCATGAGAGCACAATTCTCTCCCTGTCATTTAAACTCGTAGAGGTCTGTCACGGCACTGAATGCTGCCATTTGGTTTTCACAGTTTGTTTCTGTTTATTTTCCTAAACCCCAAACTCTATGAATCTGAAATCGTGGCCCATGGTCTGCTGTGGCCGCAGTGAAGAACACTTCATTATTACATCTTACTTCATATTAATATACAAAAATCCTTTTCCTGAACAGCCTTGCTGTTTCTAGCCATTTCCCCCTTCATTTTCTTGAACTTCCTAAATTGTGAATCATGTCATCTGCAAGGGACAGCAATGTTCCTAACTCCACTGCAAGATCAACTACTTAGTCTTGCTTATTCGAGTCCCAAATTCCCACACCCACCCACAAAAGTGCCAAGTTTGTTAACACTCCCATCTGTAAGTGTCCTAAATATGGACCAACGTTATGACAAAACACGATAAAATATCAATCAATCATGGTTAATTTCTTTTCTTTAGTAAGCTTACTGTGAGTAAAATCTGCAAAATTAACTTCTTCAACCTTTTTGGTCCTGTACAGTTTTTAAAATTACTTTTTAATTAAATTTATTTATTTAGTGGAGGGGGCATATAAATATGTGATGTTCTAGGGACAATTTGTGGGAGTTGGTTCTCTCCTTCCATCATGTGGGTCCGGGGTTATCAAGCATGGTTGCAAGCTCTTTTACCTACTGAGCCATCCTGCCAGCCTTTCAGTCTGTGTTTCTCAGTTGCCTAAGTCAAGAGTGGAAAGAGTGTCCATTCTTCCTCTTCTAGTGATGAAAGGTTAACAGCTGCAGAGTTTACCCTTCCTGCTTCAGCAATTAGGAATTAGAAAAACATAAATGGCAACTGGGTTCATATGTCTGACAATAGTATGGCCCCAGAGTACTGAGCAGGTCAGAAAGTGCAGAAGGCTCTGATGTCTCAGAGTTGAGAAGGTGTGATCAGAGCGCAGGGGCCAAGACAGCTAAGAATGGAGGGGAAGGGTTACTGGGCAAAGTCAGCCACCTAGCACAGGAGCTAGAGGCTTCATAAGGAACCCCTAGGTCTTTGACCATGAGAAGCGATAGGCACTATGAGGGCTGTGAAAAGAATTATCAGGGAGCCATAAGCTGAGTGATTCTAGGATGCTACACAGGGCTGTAGCATCCCTACAGAATGTATAGAGCAGCCAAAGCATGAGACTCTAGTGGTGTGACTTAATTAGACCTTTAGTATGTAGGACCCACCAGAAACTACATGAAAGGGAAGCTTTGATAGGTTTAAACTAATCACCAGTGACATAGCTACTAACCATAACCAAAGTCCTTGACGTTTAAGAACAAAATCCAAGGTCTCAAACAATGGATGGTTGACTAGGTCCACCTAGCCCCAATATGAAATTTCTGGGCATCACAAGAGCCATAAACTGCAACCCAAACACAGAAAATAAATCCAAATAACAATAAGTAACAATTAAAACAAAAAACAAAAAAACTTCACCTGATAGAAAGAACCATCAAACAGTGCTCACTCAACTGGCTAGCATGATATAACTGGAAATTTAATAAAGAAATACAAACAGAGAGGGGATGATGTGCACACAGACACAGAGACACTCACACTACACATACACTCACCCATACACACACACAGACACTACATATGAGTCTGAAGAGGAGATTTTATTGGTCAGGACTAAGAACACATTAGAAACACTAAAAGAAAAGTTGGAGAGCTTGAAACTACAGCAAAGAAAACTCAAAGTGCAGAGAGAGAAGCTGGGCGAGAAGTCAACAGATGCCCAGGAACCAGGAATGTGAAACACAGTCCCTTCACTGTTGGAACTCAGAGGGGATAGGAGCAGAAAAGTGTTCAAAGACATTGGGCTAGAAAATTTTCCAAATTTCATGAAAATTAAAAACCACAGATCCAAGAAGGAAAGAAAAATCTTCAGGAAAGAGTAAAATGAGGACGATCATATCATCACCAAAAATTCTGAAAATTCACGAGAAAGAGAAAACCTTAAAGACAGCCAGTGAGGGAAAGACAAATAGACAGAGACACGCATCATCGCAGACCTCTTGTCAGAGACTACAGGAGCCGTGAAGCAATGGAGTGATTTAAAAGTGCCTAAACAAAGTGCCAGCCTAGCATTCTGCATCCGATGACTAGATCCCTTAATAATTTGTGTACAATTAAGTCATGTTCAGTTCAGTTATACATTTTTACTACAGAAAATGTTAAAGTAATTAATTCAAGTGGAAGAACAATTATACCAGGCATAAAGTAGGAATCAACGCACACATACAGAGAGAGAGAGAGAGAGGGAGAGAGAGAGAGAGAGGAGAGGAAGAGAGAAATAAGGGGACACACTGCATATTGGAAAAGGTAAATAAATGTATAAATATTAGATATAGATTTGTATAAATTTTAAACTTTATTTAAAAGTCAATTGATTATTTTTAGGAAACATAGATAGGAGTTTCTCTGCAGGAAAAAAAAAATGAATGAGCATAGCAGAAAGTTTTAAACCATCCACGAAGCAGTGAGATGCCCTCTGAAAAAAATTGCGACTATTAAAGGGATGTATAATAAATCCCACGATGGTCTGTAAAAACAGAGCAACACAGCTAACAACCCAGGGATGGAGACAACTGGAATCATAAAAGATAATTCACTCAAAATAGAGAAGGAAGCATAATTGGGAAATAGAAAACAAAGAGCGAGACGGCCATAAGCGTGGTCACAGCCATGTTGCGCTAAATGGAATGTCTAAAGTAGAAGCTGCAGCATTTACCTAGAAAGATCCAGACAAGTGGATGCTTCTGGTGTTGGTGAACCGCACAGTCTTTGGTAGCGTGCCTCGGCTCTGTACTGGGGTAAGAGCTCAGTTGTCCACAGTACAGTTGTAGACAGTATGGCTAGACTGGCCCACAGCATATACTTTGCTGACCATTGGTCTTGAATACTTCCAGTCAAAGACATACACTGTCTACACTGGTGGAAGAGCCACCCCCAAAGTAAAATGGCAGATAGATAGAAAGAGAATGGGAAAGACAAGGTATTCAGGGGGTGGAGAGATGGTTCAGCTGTTAAGGGCAATTGCTGCTTTTGCAGAGGACCCTTGATTTGGTTCCTAGCACCTGAGTGAGAGGTCTCCCAATTGCTCTAACTCCAATCCCAGGGAATCTGATGCCCTCTTCTGGACACTACAGGCACTGCACTCAAGGACATGTAGACCTAGACATACTACTAACTAAATATTTAAAAGGAAAACTGCAGTCCAAAGTTTCACCATCTTGAAATACCTAAAGACATTCATCCCAGTGTTTTCTTTTAAAAAATATGCATTTAAATCCCAGAACAACAACAACAACAACAACAACAACAAAAGGAGCTGCTCAGTTATGTTATAGAAAACGTTAATGAAATGGCATAAAAGCTCAGGTTTTATACTTGAGAGGAGAAGATGAGATAAAAAGCAGAAACAAGGATGGGGGGCTCAGCTGGCAAAAGCACTTGTTGCCCAAGCCTGGTGAACAGAGCTCTGTCTCCAAAACCACAGAAGAAAAAGGCACGTGTTCTGGGTGCCATCCCAGCACTCTTAAGGCGATGTGCGAGGTGGAGACCAGACAATCACTTAGAAGCTCTGAGTCAGCTAGTGCGTAAAATATAGGGCAGGGTCAGAAGCAAGAAAGACCCCACTTCAGGAAGTGGAAGATGAGAACCAACTCTTGAAAATCGTCCTCTGATCTCCACATGTGCAGCATGCATCATGGCGTGTACATACCCCGCCCCATCCACGCGCACAGTCATAGTCTTGGGCTATGGTTTGAACGTAGCATATTTATAAAAGGCTCATACATGGAAAACTTGGTTCCAAGTTAATGGCACCTTTATTGGAAGGTTGTGGGACCTTTGGGAATAGAACTTTGCAGGAGAAAGTGGGCCACTGGGGGGCAGGACTGAGGTGTTATAGCCTGGCCCTACTGTAGGTGCGGAGGGACCAGCCATCCCTCTGACTTCCTTTTCCTGACTGTATCCTCTTTCAACTGTGAGCCAAAAATAAGGACTTCCTCCGTCAACTCACTTCTTGTTAGATGTTTTGTCCCAGCATTCAGAAAAGTAACTACTACAGCCTGGAAGCTACTGCACCACAATGTTCGCAAAGTAATTTGCCAGTCTGGGTTTTAGTGTAGTTTTATTTAAGGTTTGTGCAAAAGACTATATATATATATATA
>NW_022196903.1:77929239-77930516 GCF_008632895.1 Mastomys coucha
TATATATATATATAATTATAGAATAGAAGAGAGACGCCATAAGTGATTTAAACAGTAGAAGACACAGGGTCATCTTTAAAGGTTACCTCCAGGGAGCACTCTATCTCGAGGACGGGGGCCAGCCCTGCATCCTGATCACATTTTTCAGAGGGTACCTCTTCACTCCAGGTCTCCCTCTCATCCCCACTCACAGAAGTCTAAGATAAACTGATATGCTGTCTCCAGGGCAAAGCCTGCCGCAGCCCCACCAGGCATCTTGGATGCCAGCCTGAGGGAGTCCCAGGGCATCCAGCTCCCCCAAGGCTGGCTCGGACAGCCTTGGCCCCGGATCTGTAGCTGGACACAGACAAGACCCTGTCTCCCAGCCTGGGGCTGCTCTGAGGTACGTACGAGGACAGCCAGCTACAGGAAGTGGTGACAGAAGTTAACAGAAAAGAAAAGGACCCATGTGAGGAAGCCACGTCTTTCCTCCCCAGACCCAGTCTTCTCTCCCTGGGCTGTGTTCAAACCCCTCTGTCTTTGGAGGGAAATCCATCCCATGTGTTTCTTATTCATTTCTTCTTAACTCATCCGAATCCTGTTTTGAAAGAGGCTATTGGATGGGCTACAAAGCTGTAGCAAAGCTCTCTGCTGCCACGCCTGCTTGTGGACTCACCAAATACCCTCCTAATCCAGCAAGCTGTGGGGAAGGCTGGCCCAGCATCTGCCTGCTCCTGGTCTCCACCCCCTTGGAGTCCTTCCTCACCATGTCTGCCATCTGGTGAGCTCTCCACATACCCAAGGTGGAGGGGTGTGAGACTGTGAGCTTGACAAGACCAGACATGTGAACCTGGGGAGAAGACATGGAGTCCAGGAAGGGATGCCTAGAGCAGAGTGGGACAGAGCATAGCTGGCTATCGGCACCTCTGTCTGGAGGGGCGCTGTACACCCCTTTTGTACACACTCACTGTACAGGTGAGCACTGGGGGAAGGGTGGCCTTCCCAGACCATAACCAGGGCCTGGATCTCAGCCTTCTTATAGTGAACCTGAAGGATGAGACCATATTCCAGCAGAGCGTGACAATCGGTTCCTATCTTCAGGGTCTAGAAGGTTCTACTGGATCTGCTGGGGCATGCCCAGTGTAAGGTCTGGAGGAATAAGCTAGATGTCCCAAGAAGACATTGGAAGTAATTAAATCAAAAGATAGTTGACTCAGACATGAAGCATGCCAGAGCCAGAAAGGACCTTAGAGAATGTTATGTTCCACCCCTAATCTCTGCCCTGTTTCTATAGACCT
>NW_022196903.1:77930526-77952354 GCF_008632895.1 Mastomys coucha
CCCCCACCGCTTAAACCCCCTTCAGAAAGTTTTGAAGAAGCCTAAACGCCTCCAACTTTTGCTTTTGAAAAAAAAACTTTGGGTCGTTACAAAAGGCCAAACCTCCATCAGGCAGAGCCTCAGGTGAAACCCAAAGGGAAGTTGGATAGATAGGGATGGAGGAACCTGAGTCCTTCTGTGTGACCATTAACATGGGCTTGGACCTTTCCTGCAGGATCTTCCTCTTCTCATAGTCACTGGTAAGTATGAATTCTTCCAAACCTGCTAAGAGTGCATATGCAGTCGGGGACCAGAGGTAAATGGCATCCTGTCAGAAACTCAGGGGGCAACTGGGGTTTTGGGAGACAACAGGGAAGACAACGGACCGTGTCAGAACCATTTTGTAGAGAGCTTCTGTGGGTTGCTGTCGATCAGCTACTAGTGTGAACCCAGAGTTTGTATCTTCCTGTCTTTAAAATTCATGCCACCAAGGCATAGCTGGGGGAGCGGGGGGAGAGATACTAAAGAAGGGTCTGTGCTAACAGTTGCTCAGGTTGCATCATCAATGAGATGGGCGCAGAGTTGGGAGACTAGCAGGAACATGGCTGCTCACGGCTGGAAGGAAGACAGACCACAGCTGGGAAGTAAGTAGGAGCCAGTTGGGGGTCTCGGCCACCACAGCCTTAATGGTCTGTGACGGTTGCACTCAGAAGCTACCAGTAGATGGCAGTATTTCAGAACAAGAAGGTTAGGACTGGTAGAGAGATTCTGGTCTTATGCATGCCAGGAATGTTTGTCAACAGCTCATGGAATCATCACTGGATGTTTGTTAGCCCCATTTTATGCAAGAGAAGAAGGTTTAGTAGCTTGCTTGAAGAAACACAAAGCCCAAGAACCAAAAGTCTAACCCTGCTGTCTAACTCCAAATCTAAACTGGCTACTGAAGAACATAATTCATTCTATTTGAATTCCACTAAATTTCCACCGTGTGGTAAGATCATGATAGAACTTGATACTCAAAAAGTTATTTAGACTATACCCCTGCTCTAGGAACCAGACAGCCTATTGATTTCACCAATGACAGATTCTGATACCTGGTGACCTTGGTTATGGGTACACCCAGGACACATGCACTGACTTGGTGGCCTCGGGAATATCAACTGCTGTCTCAGGACCTCTATGTTCCTCTCTATGTGTGACTGAGTACAATGTCAGCCTTTGGAGAACATGGTAAGAGAACACGTTTGAAGAATTGGCCATGGAATTTAGTAGTGTGTTTTACTGAAACAGCAGATATCATATATTGCAAGCAACAGGGGCCAGAGGGGTAATTAAAGCATATTTACCAGGCTGAACAGTTTGTCTGACAGAGGAGAGCATGGCTTCCAGCCAAGAGAGTAACATGGGTGTGAAGACTTGATAGCCCATGATCCCCAAGATGATATGGCAGTTGGTAGACAAGGAGCTCAGGAACCCTCTTTGTCCCTAGAAACCTGGACATTACAGTGTGTTTCAGGACTGGGAAGTATAAACTCTCATGGATTTCAGACTCAAGTAGATAGAGTATTCTTGGGTCATGAGTGTGTGAGCGTGTGTGTGTGTGTGTGTGTGTGTGTGTGTGTGTGTGTGTGTGTGTATGTGTGTGTGTGTGCCCGTCTGTCTGTCCGTCTGTCTGTCTGTCCATCCGTTTGTCTGTCTGTCTGTGTGGTGTGTGTATGTATGTGTTCATGTGGATCTATGCGCACATATGTAGAGTGCATGTGTATTATCTTTGCATGTGCTATGGAGGCTAATGGTTGGTAACCAGTGTCTTCCATCATTCCCCACATTATTTTTTAGGCAAGGTCTCTCACTAAATTTGAACTTTACTAGTCCACTAAGCTGGCTGGCTTCTGGACTCCAGAGATCCAACTTTCTCCACCACCCAACCCTGCCACCCTACTGAGCTTAGGTCCTCATGCCTGTGGGGCAGGAGCATTATCAACTGGGTTGTCTCTAATCATTATGGTATCATCATCAAACAAACAAACAAAAAAGCCTTCTTGCAGGTCCACTATGCACCCAGCATTAGCTCTGACTGGCTTTGTCCCTCCCCACATGCTCATGGTGTCTCGCCACATGCTCGTGGTATCTCACCACATGCTTGTGGTATCTCTGGTACTTCTTAAGATACTGCTCTGACCCTCACCTGAGCCAAGCCCATTGACTCTCTTTCCATCAGCCCCTTACGGGCAGGCCACCTCCAATCTCTGCCTAGCACATGGCAGCAACAAGACTCTTGTCAGGAGTTCCTAATTTGCTCTACTCAAGTCTCTCCATCTGCGGCTCCACCAAGAGAAGAGGACCCAGCTGGGCAGATGGTAAAGACTATTTATGGCCTCCTGGATAAACTGAAATTAGTCAGAGGAGATGCTGCCCCAGGGCACTCTGGGAGGAGAGCTGGAGAAAGACTGAGTCCAGGCCCTAGGGTCTGCAGGCAGGCGTCATCGGAGGCCACTCTCAGAGGAGAGAGGAGAGGTTCTCCAAGCACAGGGGGCCTCACAGCCCCTTCTCCCCATCTTCACTTCTGATTCCAAGTCCTCAGATGCAGCAGCAGAGACACCTTTGTGCTGGGCTCCAAGCTCCTGCATCCCCCAGCCCTGCTTTCCTGCTTCTGGTCTTCTTCTCCAGAAAAGATAGAAACAAAAACAAGTGGCTCTTCAGGGTGGGCAGGGTTGATGGGCAGCCCTCTCTGCACAGAGGTACATTCCTTCCTTTGACCCTCAGCCCCTCAAACATCATCACTCATTCCATCACACACAGCTGGAGCTGGGGGAGACCATGACAGGTGGGCCAGCAGGGAAGAAGGGATGAGGCATCATGGCTTCCTCCCCAACCCCCAACAAGACAGATATGTCCCCTCTGGACATGCTGGGGGAGATTATTTTAACAAGCACTTTTGTACCAGGAAATCAGTGTGTTTAACCTAACAAGCAAAGCACGGCCCAGCGGGGCCCATAAATCTAGTTCCCACCTATTAATTTTATGGCCTACATAAAGCAGTGTTGAAGTCCAAAGTATATGTGACCTAAAAAGGGATCGCTCATTCTGACACATATACGACGTGGCCAGGACTCGAACCCTGACCCTGACCCTTACTCCAGGAAGCCAGATCCCAAGCCTTGCAGGGAGCAGAAGATCAGACTACGGAGTCCCGGGAGCTCAGGCTCCTTCTGGAGAGATGAGGCAGCTGGAGTAGGCAACTGTGCTGGGAACAGAGGATACAGATCCTGCTGAAGGAGAGCCAGCAAAAGACTCAGCACTGCCCACGGCTGGCTATGTGCTGGTCACTGCCTAAAGCCACCTGGAGGGGAGAACAATGGGGACAGAAATCCAGCTGGCATTGCATGAATCCTCCCTGTGGTCTGGGACAAGCCAGTGTGTCCAAGGAGTGGGCATCTAGTGTCTTTGGATGAACCCTAGTCTCTTCTCTGACTTCTTGAACTATCACCCCAAAACTCTGTGAATCACTATCCCACCAAGCAAGCCACAGAGCCCTCCCAAGGAAACCCACGACAAGGGTTGACGTCGAAGCAGACTTGCATGCCTGCTTCCCCAGAGTTGACCATGTTTCAATTGTGTCTATCACCACACACTGACCACAACTGGGCCACTCTATCCAGCCCACAGCAACGGCAGCCCGATCCCCACGGAGTCATTGGGACATGGACCACCCCGATACAATGGAACGCTGAAGTCATACCATCTCAATCCCATACTGACCTTGCAGCAAAAGAATCAATCAGAGGAATCCAATCCCAGAACATACTTGCATCCCTGGCTCCAGGCCGACCTCCCAAATCCAAGATGGCAGAGTGCTTAGTGCTCTCTCTTCAGTCTTTCTCAATGCTGTCTGACCCAAGGGCTGATGTCTGGGGAATACATTTGTCTTTCTTGTTCTTTAGGGTCCTGCTGGGGACTCCCAAAATACCATTATTCCTGAATTAAGGAGACCATGTCACTAGGAGATGCATGACTCTAATAAAGTGTGTGCTTTATCTTGAAAAGGTATATGGAATTCATGCCCATTATATATATTTATTAGCTGAATTATAAAAACATTTCTCACTGAGTGTTGGCAGCACATGCCTTTTATCACAGCACTTGGGAGGCAGAGGGCAGGTGAATCTGTGAGTTTGAGGCCATCCTGTTCTACAAAGTGAGTTCCAGGACAGCCAGGGCTACACAGAGAAACCCTGTCTCGAAAAGAGAGAGAGGAAGAGAGAAGAGAGAGAGAGAGAGACAGAGACAGAGAGAGAGAGAGAGAGAGAGAGAGAGAGAGAGAGAGAGAGAGAGAGAGAGAGAGAGTTTCTATTAGGATGGGGTCCTCAGATTCAGGACCAAGTCAGGATGTGAGGGCAAGATAGTTGACGTGGGCTGTGATCCCAGGAAGTGCTATAAGGAGAGAAAAGGCTGGGGGAGCGAGGAAGCCCATCCAGTATATACCATGAAGAAAGACTGATGTGTGCTGTAAAAGGAGACTTCTGTATACAGCAGGAGGAGGTGCAGTCTCTGGTGGGAAGAGACCAATATATACCTCAAAATGAGGCTACTGCACAGAGCAAGAAGGACGCTGCTAAGCACTGTGAGAAGTTGATGTGCAATACAAATGATGCTCCTGCCACTCAGTGGATGCCGTATCCATTGGCACACGGCGTAGAAAGTCCATAGTGTTTGCGATGGCATTTTTCACCTAGCTATCCATGTAACTGTGGCTCCAGACTCCTCCCCTCGGGCTCTGCATTCTGAGAAGCCCAGTTTGAGAAGTCAAGGCCCAGAACACTCCATCCAGCACAAAGTACCAACGACCCATACTCCCTCTCTACAGCCCCTACAGTCCATCCTCACCCTGTGGTCACACACTGACTTCTAATCCCCACCACATGGGAGACCTACAGCCTGTGTCAGCCACTCACAGACTCCCAACTTTACCTGTACCCCAACCTCTAACACAGTCAGAAAGTGAGCAACTAACCCCTCAGTACATGCTGGGCAGTCCAAACCTGTATGCATCCTGACTCTTAAATCTTCAGTCTTAGGTTACCCTAAATATACTGATCCCCCAGTCCAATTCTGACCATTCCCAGATGTGCGTTGACTCAAGACACAGCCCCTTGGGAGTATTTAGCAGGCTACATGTTTATCTCTGACTCAGTGACACGACACATAGAGATGTGCCAATTCCTAATGCGCAATGGCTCCTCAGTTGCAAACAACACACAAGCAAGTCCTAGACTCCACAAGACACTGATCCCCAAACCCCAAAAAGGTGTTTGTCGCCAGCTTTCCAACCACACATTGACCCCAATCCCAATTGCTGTCTGTCATGAACAGCTGAAGCCTTACGTAGACTCTCACCATCCCGTCAAAACCACCGGCATGGATGCCGTAGGCTAAACACTCACCCCATGAACCTCAACCAAACAATGACCTCAATCCCAGCTACTCCAAGACCGGGCATTCTGATTCCAAAGTAAGGCTACACCCAGAAGTGTAGATCCTCACTCACCCTCAGCCCATCAAACTGAGCCACCAAACTTAATATGAGAGAGACTCACTCACATGTGAGTCCACAAACCCCAGCTAACCCCTTCCAACAGCCCAAGAGAGGGACCCTACCTCATCCTTATGTGGATCCCCAAACTTGATCTATACTTTCCCCCTTAGCCCACAAATTTCAACAATATTATGATAACAGAAAGCCAGTTGCCCATCAATTAATTTCGGCTTTCTTAATCCCATAAACCAAGAATCATCTGGGAAGAAAGAGCCTCAAAGAAGAATTGCTATAATCAGATTGACCCGTGGCCATATCTGTGAGTTATTTTCTTAATTGCTAATGGATGGTGGAGGGCCCAACCCACTGTGGGCAGTGTCATGCCTAGGAAGGTGGGCTTGGGCTATAGAAGAAAGCTAGCAGCAAGGCAGAAGGAGCAAGCCAGTAAGCACCATTCTTCCATCGTTTCTCAACCTTGAATTCCTGCCTTAGCTTCCCTGGATGATGAACTATAACCTACAGGATGAAATAAACTCTTTCCTCCCCTTTTTTTTTTTTTTTTTTTTTTTTTTTTTTTTGGTTAAAGTGTTTTATCACAGCAACAGAAAAGCTGACTAGAGTGATGCCCTGATGTCTAACCTGCTTACACACTGAGTACCCCATGCCAAATCCCATTGCTCCTCCACTTAGGGCACTCTGATAGCAGCTGAGGTCATCTGATGAACCTGGCACTTCAGTCCTACTTAGTGTTCAGTTCTGCATCAAACACATGAATCCAACTCCAGCCACACCTTTCCCCTCCTACCTTCCCCATACCAGAAGATTTGACCATCTGGATTTAACACACCATGATTTTTCCAACACACTCTTACCCAGCTGTTTACGCCCCCACACTTGTCCACAAGCAGGCATGGTATCCAGCCAGCACCAGCAGAAACTCTCTCTGTTCTATCTGCACAGCTCAGGGGAAGGCACCAAAAGCCTTGCCCAGCATGGGGCAGCCCTGCCGAACTCTCACCTTCATATTAAGTTATCACATCCTTCTGCAACATGTGACCTCCTCCATGACCTCCTTGTGCCACATTTGGATTTCCCAGGACTTAGCCTGTTTACTTAATTTGAACACGCAAAGCCTGTGTAGCATTCACGGCAGAAGGCTTAGGAGCCTGAGCAACTGTCCTTCCCAGTTGCCCACATAGATGGATGATCTTGATTGGTGGATCTTGATTGGGATGTGGAGAGCTGCTTCTCTTGTGTTTATTTAATCCTGTATATACCACCGGTTAGCAAATCTCTGTCAGAGAATCAAGTTGGACCACGCTCACTCATCTACTGATCATCTGTGGCTGCCTCTGGGCTATGATGACAGAATGGAGGAGGTTTTTTTTTTGGAGGGGGAACTATGTGGCTTCAAAGAAGAAAAAAAAAAGTAGTATCTGTCTTTTTCAGAAAAGATTTTGACCCCATTTCTGTGTACCCCTACTTTCCTCTCAAATGGTAGACTTACGATGAAGAGTGTTGTATGGCAGCCTCCTTCTTTTTCTGGTCTCCCCATAAACACACCCTTCCATGATTTTTATCTCAATAGTGGTAGTAGATCAGAGCTGGGAGACACCTGCCCATCCCCCACCCCCGATCAGAACCCCCCATTTGGGCAGCAACACTGAGATGCCCCCTCTTTCTGTGCACCACGAAGGGAAGACTCCTCTAACATTATTGCTTTTCTTTATTGAAATCCAACCCCTTGGTGCTTACCACCCTTGGCCTTGGGCCCAGATCTGCCAAGGCCCTAGCTTGCCAGCCCTGGCCAAGAAGTGGGGGTTATGGGAGCTAGAAGGAGCTCTAGCCAGGATCCATTCCACAGTACTGCTTGCTTATAGCCTAAGGCGCTCCCAGCCCCTCCCTTCTTAAAGTCTTGCTTACAAGACAGCATTTGGAGACAATTTCTCATCAGACCCTCTTGTAAACATCCTCCTGGGTGAAGCAAGCCTGAAGGAGCACTTATTAGAAACACCTGGGCCAGACAGCAGGCCTGGTGAATGACAGCTTGCAGACCCACGATGGGCCCCCCGCCAATTCAGGCTGGTCAAATGGGTGGGATGGGCAGGCAAAGGGGGTGAGGTTTGGATGGGGAGCTGTCTCTTCCCTCCCGACACCTCCCTGTTAATCCTCCATGTGGTCAGTAAGCTGCTGAGGCAGGGTCCTACCTATCCTGGTGGGAGAGACCCAGAGGCCCCAGTGAGCCCCAGCTCCATTCATCACCTCTTAGCATTAACACAATTCTTGCCCAGCACGGTGGTAGCATATGATTGTAATCTTACCACTGGAGACATACAGAAATGAAGAATAAAAAGTTCAAGGTCATCCTTAGTGACATAGTTCAAAACCAATCTATGCCGTGCTTTGAAAGTCAATAATAATAATAATAATAATAACAATAACCAATTAAACAAACCTCTAATGTACAAACATACACCACCACCACCATCATTACCATCACCACCACCAACAGTACTAGGTTCCTTATTTAGCTGCTCTAGTAAAACAGCAGTTTCTTTGTTTTCAGAGGGGCACCTCGCCATGTGGCCATATTGAATTTCTTGCTGTTTTTATTAATAATTTGAGATTCACTTATTTTATTATTTTATGTATTGGAATGTTGTGTGTGTGTGTCTGTGTGTGTGTGTGTGCACACGCGCGTGTGCGCGTGTATACATTCGTGCATGCACTGCTTTCGTGCCTGATGCCTGCAGAGATAAGAAGAGGGCGTCAGATTCTCTGGGAGTGGAGCCACAGGCAGTTGTGAGCTACCACATGGGTACTGGCAATCAAACGTGGGTCCTCTGCAACAGTGACAGTGCTCTTAGCAGCTAGTCATCTCTCCAGACCCCTTATTGATTTAAATGACTGGGGATTTTCAAGGTTTTCAGCAGTGGGCAAGTTTCAGAAGCAATATCGAGGATTTCTCGGGCTATAAGTAGCCTTGACTTACTACTAAGGTCCAGAAAATCATGACACCTTGTCCAAGGCTATAACTTCTGTGATCTCATCCCTGCTTCATCAAACTCCATAGCTGTAGCTAGTGCTGAGCCAAATGCTCTTATTTATTGGGATAAAGCAAGAGGGGAAGAGGAAGGGAAGAGCTACCAATTGGACTCTGAATTGCTACCACACCAACTCTTGTGCTATCGATGTTCTGCTGCTGGTCTTTGTGTGTGTGCACTGTGTGGGTGCACAGTGTGCAGCCTTATGTGAAGATCAACATTTGACCCCAAGTGCCTTCTTCAATTTCCATGTTAGCTTTTGAGACAGGGTCTCTCTCTCACCAAACCCAAAGCTCACTGATTTGACTAGACTGTCCAAGAAGATACAGGGATCCCCCTCTCTCTCTCTCTTCAGTGCTAGACTTAGAAAGGAATGCTGGCCTGCTGGGGATTTGAACCCAGGTCCTCATCCTTGTGTAGCAGACACTTTACTCTTTAATCATGGAGTCATCTGGCTCCTGCTGCTGCTGGTCTTTGTTTGTTTTATTTTTCTTTTATGTGTAATGGCATTTTTCCTGCCTGTATGTCTGCTCCACAGGACTGCAGTGTTCACAAAGGCCAGAAGAAAGAGCTAGATTCCCTTGAACTGGCACTACAGATAGTTAGCTGCCATGTGGATGCTGGGAATCAAACACATATCTGGAAGAGCACAGCCATCTTTCTAGACCAGACGAGACGTCTGGTCTTTGATCTTGATAGATTCTGTTGGTGTCCTTAAGTCCCCACAAACACCCTTTGGGTTCTCCTGAACAAGCTCTGAACCCTTTCTGGCTCACATGTGCAGAACCCCTCTCTTTATGAGCAATGGTACCAGCTTAAGCCAGGTCCTGCCCTAGGTCATCTTTGGGCCCATAGGGGAGCCTAGAAAGGAACTTTCTTTCTGTTCCTGGGTGGGCCATCCCACGGTAGCACTTTGTTCTTGAGAGAGCATTGCAAAAGGCTGTCTCGGAAGCCTGCCTCAAGCAGGCCAAGCTCATCCCAGCCCCAGTGTTAGCATGGGACAGAGGTAGTAGATTTGGAGGACAGCTGGAGCTCAGCTTCAGGGGTGAGCTGAGCAGAAGGAGAAAACACAGGACTTCATGAAATAAATCAATGAAATCTCAATTCCGATAAATCCAGTTTCAGGAAAAAAAAAAAAAAAACAGCAACTGGTAGAAAAAGAAAATGTAATTTATGCCCATTGAAAGGAGGCCAGGTTTAGATTGATGAAGTCTCCTGTTTACGTAATAAATCCATTTCCATTCATGTCACCAATATATTTATCCACACATCCTGGTCCAAGTCAAATCTTCATTATTTTATTATTCAACAGGGGGCAGAGGGGAGGGCAGGGGGACAGAGTTCTGTGTCGAATTAATAAAGTCTCACTCTCTCCCCCAGATGTCTCCTCACACAGGGACGATTTATTCCTAAGAAGGACAGAGAGGAACTGGGTGCAATTTATGTGCTTTGAAAGAGACCCAAACGTAATTAGGCAAAGTCTCAAGTTCAGGGAGAAATAAATCCCAGAGAAAGTAGCCGGGGGTAAAATTTACGTTCTCTGAAAGTCTGGAAGCCTCTCCCTTCCCGCCCAGCCCCTCCCCCAGGCCACCGTGCTTGGTGCTCCAAGCCCACCAGTCCTAGGTGTATTCTCCCACACCCTCAGCTTGCAGAAGGAAGGTCTATTGTATTTTCTGGAAGGGGGGTTCCCCAGAGAGATGCTGGCTGTTCCCCTGCATGTCTTCCCAAGCATGTCACTGTTTTCAGGAGAATGGGATAACTCAGGTACTCAGAGGGGATTTGGAGTGGCAGATGACAAGACAGCCTTGATGTGTACTGAGAAAATCTGCCTTCACCTTCCACAGCCAGTCCTGGAAGGTTCTGGAGCAAGGAGAGTCCAAGAACGCTTTCCTTTCTCTCCTACAGTCAAGTGGTGCTCTCTTGGGAATGAGGGAGTGCCAGCAAGCTGGGCACTGAGTTGTCGGGCAAGTATCAAACAGTATTTCTGAGCCCATACATTTGGAGACCTCAGAGTGGCAGGGGTGGGGAACATGACCAAGGGGACTATGCTAATGCGGGGGAGACCTGTGAGTGGATGACAGAAGAGAACATTTTACCCACTTCTGGATGTAAGAGAATTGTTGAGGGTAGGCTCCCTAAAATGTGTTCATTTACCTGAGGCTCCTTTCTATCCCCCAACTACACAGTATTCGCGGGAGTTTTCTGTGTGAGCAAGTTCCCCACAGAATCCTGCCCTATGTAAAGGGTCCTATCTCTTTGAGGGAACTTCTCTCCAGCCCAGTTGTTCCAAGAAACAGGCCCATGATTCCTCCCTCAGTAAACAGACACCCTGCAATCAGGCAAGAAGTACCCCAGGAGAGACCTAAACACAGACAAGGTTTGACTAGTTCTAGATTCTGGCCTCAGAAACCAAGGACACAGGTGTCAAGATGAATGAAATGTTGAAAAACTAGCAGCATATCTATCGAAGGGTGAGCGGGCAGAAAGGAGTTGGGCAGTACCCAGGCTTCTAGCTTGACCAGCTAAGCCACTCATGAGACATTTGGTGCAGTGGAGCACACTGGGGGACAAAGAGCTAAGTGGAGCACAGAAGATGAGTTTCCCTGAAGAGTAGGTTTAGAAGAGCAAAGATTTGACGAGTTCTATGAGTTGACTGAGTCTATGCTCCAGTTTCTGGGGATGGGGTGTCTAGAGGAGAACAAGGTGACCAGCAGAGAAAAGTATAGAACAAAGAACAAGGGGCTGAAGGCTGAGCCTGGTCACAGGACATAAACCCTGCAAGGGATCAGGAAAGCCATATCTGGGCAAGTGAGGGAACATGTGGCTAGGGGAATACAGATCCACCAATGTCCACTGTTGAGAGAGAAAGGCAATGAAGACTGATGATTAGAGGACTTAGGAGATGGCTCAATTGGCAAAGTGCTTGCCCCAGAACCCATGTTAAAAAGCCAGGCATGACGATGTGTGCTTCTAACATTTGTAGAGGTGGAGACAGGCAGATCCCTGGGCCTTGTTGGCCAGCTAGCTTAGCCAACTTGGTGAGCTCCAGGTCAGTGAGAGACCCTATCTCAAACAACAAGATTTACAACTCCTAAGGTTGACCTCTGACCTCCACATACACGCACACACAAACATGTGCACTCTCATCCACATTGCACACGTGGGTGGGCAAGCACTCCCTTAGCCCTTGGGGGAGCTGCAAGGCCAGAAGCAGGACCCACCTCTCTTTCCAAGCCAAGTACCTGGAGTTAAGATCTTATTGCCAGGATCTCTAGTTGATGGAGAGCGTCAGGTGTCTAGTTGTCCCTGACAGGGCCAGTTTCAGCTTTCTTCCTTCACTGTGGTTGAGAGAGTCCTGCAGTCCCAGCTACAGAAGCCACAGAGCTTTCTAAACCTAATTCATCCCCAGCAGCCACACAGACCTACAGAGAGCTGGAAGGTGGGGAATGCTGACACCTGTCTTGAAAAGGGCCCGGCCTGGGGCCCTCTCTGGCATGCTGACTCCAGAAGGCAATGTGCAGGGACCTCACCTCTGAGAGACTCATCAATATAGCAGGGGGCTCTTCTGATGCAACTTAACAGCTCATTACTCAACTGTGGGTCACGGCATGTGCTGATGGGAATGGGGCTGAGGTTCAGGCAAAGCCCTGTTGTGGTGGTGATGCAACAGTTGTCCTGTGTGTGACACGGAGCTCTTCCACCCTCCAGCTTGCATTGCCTGGAAGTGACCTCAGGCTGAGCCTGGTGACCTGGCAGGTCTAGCCAGTTGTTTATAGGAATTCTAGAGGAAGTGAGGAGGGACCCATGGGCCTGAGGTAGAGGCTGTGTGCCGGAGCTGTTACCTCTGGGGTGTGGTACTTTCTCTGGAATCGTGTTGCTCCTATGGGGACTGTTGGATAGAAGTCTGACTTCCCTGATCTAGACAACAGTGACTCTGGCCATAACTCAATGCTTTTTACAAGCTTTTCTGGGAAGCCAAGACTCCCCTGGCAGGTCAGAACAGGGCAGCCCAGAGGAGCTCAGCAAAGCAGGACACAGGTGCCAGGACGCTCTCCATCTCTGTCACTCAACAAACCACTTGCTTCTCACAAAAGCTCAGACACCTGAAGCCACCATAGGAGCGTCATGCTCTCAGGATGGGACAGTGGTGAATAAAGAGCCTATTGAGTCTGACCCAGGCACTGTGAGGGGATGAAGTGCAGGTTGGGGGAGGCTGCTCCCAGCCAGTCTCGTCCCACTCTCTTCTGCATTTGCCCCAGGAGGCCCTTGCTGGACCAGCTGCCTCAGAGATGGGGAAGACTCTTGTACAAGTGATTTGTCAAGGAAAGTACCAAGCAGAGGCAGAGAAGGCAGGGCAGAACCAGGGCAGGCTGAGATAGGGAAGCAGCTGAGGCAGGGTGGGCTTTCTGTGATGTCTCAACTTAGGTCTGCCATTGCAGGGTGCAGTGAATCCTGGTGCTATGCTGACAAGAGACTGGGAGTCTGACTTTCCTTCCCTTCATTGCTTGGTACTCACTCTTGATGCAATAGTCGGTGTGAAGAGACCCTCTAGAAATCCAAGAGCGGGCTTCCAAGCCACACGCTCCTCAGAATGAAGTTCTTGGGGGTTAGAGGATAGAAGCACAGGACCAGCAAGCAGCACTTCTGTGATGCCGGATAGCATCTTTTATACCAGCCCAGGCTGCTGGTTCAGGATTATCAGTTGGCTTTCAGAGCTCTGAAGCCTTTGCCCTGAGCGTTAAGCAACGTTTTCTACAAACTGTGTGCTGGACCGACCCCACAGAACTGATCTGACGCCAGTGAAGGACCAGCTTGTCTGCTCTGTAAAAATTAGATGAGCAGATGTATTGCCCTCATACTGAACATCTGCTTTTGGAAACTTCTCTTTTTAGATGCTGATGATTATTTCCTCCCACTGATTCCCGTCACCCTATTCTACCCAACAGAAAAAAACAGTTGACTATTCTCCATTCTCACTCCTCCCGATGTGAACCATGATGCCCTGGTCTTGGCCTCCCAGGCAGGAGCCCTGCCTGGATCTGTTATGGGGTGTGAATGTGACTTGGGTTTGTCCTGAGAAGTCTGATGTCCATCCCATCACTCTAGAAATCAGATTTCCTTTTTAAAATGGATCAACAAGTCTTGACTCCTAAGTCCTTCTTTGTGCTTTGGGACTTGAGATGTCTGGTTATGCTGTGACATTTTTGCCATGATGTATCAAGAAGTCGCGTCTCTGGGGACACAAGCTTTTCTCATGAGCTACCAAAGCTATGCACTAGGGCCGGGTCATGATCCTTCCATACTGAAGTAAATGAACTTTGAACTTGAAACTGAACTCTCATGGAGAAGTAATACATGATAGAACTCTATATTCTCATTGTCCTGTTTTTTTTCTTGTATTTATTTTTTATTTTTTTTTAGTTTTTGACTGCTGGGAAGCTCCCATCAAATATTTTGGAATCAGGAATCAAGACTAGTTTGTGTGTATATGCATTTTATTGATATTAACCCCCCCCACACACACACACACATATGCGCGCACACACATGACGTTTTAGCTTTCCCCTCATACATCTGAACCAGACCCTGTTCTTGGTGAATGCCTTCATTTTCAGGGACAGGCAGCAACTGCTTCACACATGTCCCCAGCAGAGCTCGTGGCTATGCCTTAAAATAACAAGCGAACATTTTACTATGCCTGTGTGCTTGAAGTTGTAACCTATACTGTCTTTTCCTCTGCTCTGTTTGAAAGCTCAGTTTATAGTAAGAGTCACTGTGGAATAGTGGCTTCCCCTTTCTGTTAAAACATTCCTCCCTGAATCAGAGCAGGTTGCGCTGAGCCATCTGAGAGCTCAGACTGGGGCCACATGGCTTTGAACTTTCAACAGCTCTTCTCATTGAACTGTCTTTTGGTCCTCAGCTCGAATTTCACCCTGGTAATCAGCAGGGTGCTTTGTGACTTGTCTGTGAGTTTCAAGATCAGTTGCCTGAGATAGACCAGTCATCTGGGGGAAGTTGCCTTCTATTGAAGTACCTATGGCACTCAGGAACAATCCACAGAAAGAAACTGTCTCTGATCTCATAACCAGAAAGTCAGGACCACTGACATACTTTTTTTGGTGTCTTGGTTTTGAGTGTTCTGAAAGCAGCTTTAGGTTCCTCTATTATCTAGACCTTCGCTGAGGCAGGAGATCCTGGCAGCAGGTACATGGGCATAAAAGAAGTCCTTCTCTTATAGTGACTAATAAACATTAGAGAGGTGGAGCACAGGGGAGGGGCTGAGGACAAGATCTAAAGGTACAACCTTGGCTATCTCTGGAACACAGCCTCTTTGTGCTCTCAGAAAACACTTCCCAGAAGATGTCAACTCAGTGATGCTGGTCTCTTCTTAATCACCGCTAATTTCTTAGCTCCAGCTAACCAGCATCAATAGTCCCAGTAATACAAAGTTTTCACTTTAGTAGTTCTGGTATCTTGTTAATCATAGCTGATACTTCAGCCCCAGCTAACCAGAACCACAGAATCTTCACAATCAAAACAACAGGGCCCTGATAAGAGTTTTTAATCTTCCCTCTGAAATTTCACAAGCCAGGTCTCCATTTTCTGCACTGTTCTCAACATGATCTTCCAAGCTCCTACAGAATGTCCCACAGAGTTCTTAACAATCAGTGGTTCTTCTAGTTCAAAGTTCCAAAGTCCTTCCACAATTCTCCCCAAAACATGGTCAGGTTGTCACAGGAATACCCCACTATGCTGATACCAATTTGTCTTAGTCAAGGTTTCTATTCCTGCACAAACATCATGACCAAGAAGCAAGTTGGGGAGGAAAGGGTTTATTTAGCTTACACTTCCACATTGCTGTTATCACAAAGAAAGTCAGGACTGGAACTCAAGCAGGTCAGGAAGCAGGAGCTGATGCAGAGGCCATGGAGGGATGTTCCTACTGGCTTGCTTCTCCTGGCTTGCTCAGCCTGCTCTCTTATAGAACCCAAGACCTCCAGCCCAGGGATGGCACCACCCACAACGGGCAATTGAGAAAATGCCCCACAGCTGGATCTCATGGAGGCACTTCCCCAACTGAAACTCCCTTCTCTGTGATAACTCCAGCCTGTGTCAAGTTGACACACAAAACCAGCCAGTACAATTGACCCCTTGTCCACTTGACACACACACATCACTACTAAGCCTCAACCCTTACTTTCTTATTCATCCCCAAGATCTAAAGTCCTCAAGATCTAAAGTGACCTCTCACTCATCTCTGAGCCAATAATACTGCCACTATCACATATGGATGATCCATGGGTGAGGTTGGAGTCTTCACACTCCAATTACTTCCCAAAAGCCCACCTTTAAATACTGCACCAGGACCAATAGTTTTGAGGGAGACACATTATGTCTAAGTCAGAGCGTCCTCTTTGTCTAAGTTCCCAGGCAGCTCAGAGTCAGGCTATCCTACCTTCATCAAGTGAACAAACGTGAACATGTCCACAGTCTAGCGGAGCGGATAGAATTCTTATCTTCAGACTTCTTGGTTGTAATTAAGCTATTGCTGGTGGAAGCTGCAGTGATTTCTATTTCCATCAGGTGGTCCAGAGTTCATGCTTCTGCCTTCAGTCTTCAACTTGGGGGTAGGAGGTGCGGGTAGGGATGCACTTGGCCACAGTAGCTTCTCCTGCTAAGTGGAAGGGTTTTAGTGTCTCACCATTTGTTAAACTTGCATTTCCTCATCACTTAGAGCCTCCCCTTAGAGTACTTGCTGACCCTGTAACTTACCTGCTCTGAGCCCTTTCTCTTTTCCTTACTTTTATTTTTGATGTTTGCATGATTGGCATGACCTCCTGTCGGTTTCCTTTTGCTGCTGACTTCCTGGGACTTCCCAAATCTGCTCAGCCCCATCTTGATTTCTTTAGGCATCTATATTTGTATGTATTCATGCAAATTGCCCAGGGAGCCTAAGGCTTGTATTAATCAGGGGCGGCTGACTCTGTGATAAACAAGCCCAGATTGAACTGGCTTAACAGAAATGAGCAATTCAAATGCCTGCTTTGCTGGTTGGTGACCCTTCCTAGCAGCTCCGTAGGTCACGGGGTTCCCAGCTAGCCCTTGAATCCAGCTGAGGGAGGTTCTCAGGCATGAGCCTCAGGAGATCAGCACTCTTGCCCATTTCCCTGGGCTGGTCCTTAGTCATCTAGTCCCATGTCCCTATAAGAGAAGCTGGAGATGCCTTGCTCAGGAGTCAGAGGAAGTAGGGACTGGAGTCTCAGAAGCTCTGCCTTACATGGCTGTTAACATGTCTTTTGCTGTCTGTGGTGACGGCAAGGTCTGCAGTCCTGGTGTCACTTCAGTAAAGAAGAACACTTACAAATGGGGTGAGGCTGGCAGGAGGAGCTGCCCCAAAGCTCAGAGCTGCCTCAGACAGGAATCACTTAGACCTAAAACTAGGCACCTTTGCTAGAGAAGACAAAGAAAGAAAGGCCAAAGGATGGGAGAGTTGAGGCTGTGACCAGTGAGCTCACAGGAGAGACTTGTTTCTAGGAAAAAACAGTGGCTTATGTTGCTTCGTAGAGACAATCAGTCTAATAAGAACAGTATCAGGGGAGTCCAGGCTTGCAGGCAGTGAAAGCAAGCCAGGGAGTGAGGGGACATGGAAAGGACTGAGACTAGAGGCTTCTGCCTTCTCTGTGAAGGAGGGCTTAGGCAAGTGGCTGTGCCAAAGGATGAGTGTCCGGGACTTCTGAGAGTTGTCACCATAGTTGTCCCCTTCCTGAACCAGGCAGAAGCAAACAGAGGTAGACACTGGTCCTGTCCTCATGGGGTTTACTGCCTGGAAGGGCAGACAGGCTTCATCTCATGATGGTTAGAACCTGTTATTAAATGTGAGCGAGCAGAGGGCAGAGGGCAAGGACCATGCGCAGGAGCACAAGGAGCATGCACACTGGGCCACACGGGCTGGGCAGAGTGCAGTGGAGGAGGGGCAACACCGGGAGTTTGCTGGTCACAGTGCCTGGAAAGTAGGCACTTAAGGTCAGCCCTACAGCACTTCAGTTGGGCCAGTTTGCAATGAGGACTTGAGTTTAATCTCTAGCACTCAATAAAAAGTGGAATACAATGGCAAGCATTTGCCATCTCAGTGTGGTGGGTGGCAGAGACAGGAGGATGTCAGGGGTTCGTTGGCTGGCCAGCTTAACCTAATTGAAAAGCCCCAGTCCTAGTAAGAGATCTTGCTTCAAATAATAAGGTTGGTGGCTTCTATAGAATGACAAAGTTACTATATACATACACTCACGTGTCCACACACACACACACACACACACACACACACACACACTCACACCGAGCCTCTGTTTAATATCTTATCACTCATTTCTCACAACCTGGTCTTAGCCCCTCTTTGCCAAAGAGGAAATCTAAGTGGGAAGCTGTAGTAGTAAATATTTAAAATCCCAGCCTGGGGCTTCTACCCAGCCTTGATCATTAAATATTTAAATATTTACTGCTACGTGAAGCTAGGTAAGAAGTGTCCAGGGCTTCAGCCAGAGAATGGACCTCCTGCAGGAAGTGGCTAGGATCGGCTGGGGGCAAAAATCACGTGGTACGTTTGCAGTACATCATCCAGTTTCTCCTCTGCCTAGACCCGGACCGAGGTCCAGTATACCAATGTGCCTCTTGGGCCAGGACCTGGGGAAGAGACGTTCTGCCTACTCTCTTGTTTTTTATTCACCTAGGGAACAGGCCTCTGGGCCAGTTCTTCAATTCCTCTGGAGATGAATGAGATAGCAAGGCTCTGAGAGTTTAAAAAAGGCCTGGGTTCAACATCAGCTCTATCTTCTGTCAGCCAGTGTGTGAGCTGCTGGAACTGCTGCTGCCTCTGGTCTTACTTCCCCCCAGTCACCTGACAAATAAAACAAAGTTCATGTCTGCACTGCACAAAGCAAAATGAGGACCCTGGAGGTGTAGGAGTCTTACACAGTCATCCAGACCTTGTAGGGACTGGGCGGTGGCAGGCTGCGTGTTTAAAATCACAGTTCTCTGTGAGATTTCTCAGAGGATAGGTCTTCCCAGGTTGTTTTCAAAAGCTAAGGACTCTGATCTCTCCAGGAGTGTACAGCCCTCCCACTCTTCCTTGGAGCCTCTGGGGACTGAATCACTGTAGCCAGCTATCCTGGGTCTCCAGTTACCGGTTCCTATAGGAGCTTTTGTCACGTCCCAATCTTACCTACACCCTGTGATAACCTCCTTCCATCCTTCCACATCCCTCCTCTTCCTCTGGCAGGAATCTCTGCTCTTTCTTAGCTCCCTACCCAATGTCCGTGTGTGTGCCTAGGCTAGGAGCACTCAACCCCTATAACATAGACCATAGTAAAGCCCACACCAGCATGAGACCTTCCCAAGGCTAGTCCTTATCCAGTCCTCCTGAATAACTCCTCCCTCCACCAGCACCCTTGCTTTTCGCCTTAGTAACTTTCCTGTCTGGTGGGGCACCCAGTCAAGACACTAGCTGAAGAACCCTGTTGGGCAGAGGAAAGAGCTCCCTTGGTAAAATGCTTGCTCTCCAAGCAGGAGAATCTGGGTGCAATCCCTAGCATCTATGGCAAAAGGAAGACAGACATGGTGGTGTGCACGTATCAACCCAGAACTGGGAAGCCAGAGACAAAAAGATCCTCAGATCTCATTGACCAGCCAGCCTAAGTGAATCAGTAAGTATCTGGCCCGTGAGAGGCCCCGTCTCAGAAGACAGGCTGGATGGCTCCTGAAGTTAGACACCAGAAATTGACCTCTGACCTCCACATGTACATGTTTTATATACTTTTATGTATGTACACATGTGCGCTCTCTCTCTTTCTCTCTTCCCCCCTTTCTCTCTCTCACACACACAGAGACAGAGAGAGATGGAAAGGCAGAGACAGAGAGAGACAAAGAGAGTGACAGAGAGAAATAGAGAGAAACAGAGACTGCTTTTGCTAAGAACCAGGCGCTGGGGTGGAGCTGTGGCCTGCTAGAGAGGCCCTCTCTGGAATGTGTGCTGAGCTAGTGGAGCTGGTAGCAGCTTCATCCCATTCTATCCTGAAGCAGCCTGTGTTAGTTCAGGGTGGGAAGGGCGCTGAGGGGAATCCTGAATACCCAGTGTTGCTGCCAGGCTGCAGTTCCCTCTGCAGCCACTAGGCCATGCTGTTCTCCTGGGCTGCGGCCAGCAGCTCTTCCTGCAGGAGGTGGCAGTGCCAGCCAAACCTCTGAAGTAGGGAAGAGCCTAGAGGACTGCAGAACAGGAGGAGACCACGGAAAACTACAAGTCCTGTGCCCACCAAGATTCCCCAGTCTTGAAGATGAGGGTGCGTTGCTATCCTATAACAGAGAGATGGGCTGAAATTCACAAGGTCTGGCATAGAGACCCCAGAGATAGGGCAGACATTCTCTGGGCATCTCAGTAGATTTCTGTCCCCACCCTGACTCCATTCCCTGCTTCTTCCCTAGCCTGAGGTGGTAGGAAGTCATTTTCCTAGATGTCCAGGGTGCCTGGCAGTCTATGACTCCTTGGTAACCCCAGGAGCCTGGCCTCTACCTACTTACCTTAGCTCTCTTCTCTTCTATCCACCTGCCAGAACTCACCAAGGTGTCTGTTCTGCAGTTTGAAGCTGAGAGGGATGCATAAGAAACCTTTTGCCTCCAGCCTTGGAGCTCAGATCTTCTCCAGCCTGGGCAGGACAAACAAAGGCTAGTAGAAGGAGCGAGGCTGTCTCTCTGTATTAGGAGGAGCCCATGAGGCCATACCCCGTCCTGGGGAGGTTATACACATCTAGCCAGTGGCAGACTCCAGGCCTTTGACTCTCTATGAAAACTATGAATGGATCTGAATTGCCTTGGAGGAGATAGACAGAGGCCAGGAATGGTTTGGTTTCAACAACATAAAATTTTATGTTCCTTAAACACACCAAATCACCCTAGATGGCCATTAAGACATCACGGTCAAGAGAACGTTCTGGCTGCTTCGTAGATAAGGTCAGGGTTCACCTGTGATTGACAAGCTAACTGCTCCCAAGCAGGCTGGTGTTGTGCAAGGGCATGGTGATCGCTGCCATCTGGAACATGCTCTGCACCCGGAGGCTGACTGACGGGGCCTGGTGTGATTCTCCATCTCACCAAGAAGTTTGCTCAGCACATGTTCCATCGGCAGAGCCCAGATCCAGCCTTGTAAAACCATCACAAATTCTAAATTAGATGTGTGTGAGTGAACGAGGGCCTCTCCCTCCTCTTCTAAAGCTGCTTCCATTGTGTGATGCTGACCCCCTCCTGGCCCCCGCCGCCACCCTGAGTAGAGCTTCAATTCCACAGAGACCTAGACTGGGTCTTCTATTTCATCAATTCGGCAATTACTGACTGACCACCTGTCATGGCTCTACCTGCTGCTTCAGGGAACAGAAAACATGGCAGGAACATGGTCTCCACCCTCAAGGAAGACACTATAGTCCATGGCTTGTGGATCCATTAATATTTGATGCTATTTTAGATGCTAACTACTTTGAAAGCCACAGTGTTCCTGAGAAAGGGGCAGAGCTACTTTTGGTCCCACTTGTCAGGTGAACAAACTGAGGCCCAACAAGGTTGACTACTTCTCTCCAAGCTATGCAGTACATTCAGGGTGAATCTTAGCAAGAATTTCTTGTCTCTGTATGCTCTATCAGCTTGGACCATGGAGGTTTGTTCCTGTTTCTTCTATTTTGGCTCCATGAACCCTAGTCACAAATGACCCGCCTACCCCCATGCATCTGGCTTAACCAGAGCTTCACAGAGCTAACTGTGGCTGTACCCATTCACTGGAGATGCACCTAAGAAAATCCTGGATGCTAGGAAAGAAAGATCTGAAAAGCTTTTGTCTTTAGTCCTAGCCGAATCCTCTCTAGGAAGAAGGCTTTCATTCCACTCTGTGCAGTGCCTTGAAGGCTCTGCCAAGCTCAATGGAATGAGGTCTGTGTTCACTAGAAGAGGCCAATGTTCAGTGGGGGGGGGGTCTGTATAAAATAGAGGGGGTCTATGTTCCGCAGAGGTCTGTATTTAATGGAGGGGGTCAGTGGATGGATCTATATTCAGTGGAGAGTGGATCTGTATCCAGTTCAGGGGCAAGATCTGTATTCAGCAAGGGCAAGCACTATGTTCAGTGGTGAGGTCTGTGTTCAGAGAGGTGGCGTATGTGAGTCGCGGAGGTTCTGTATTCAGAGGGGGTATATGTGGTTAGTGGAGGGGTTCTGTATTCAGAGGGGGTATATGTGGTTA
>NW_022196903.1:77952626-77960446 GCF_008632895.1 Mastomys coucha
AGAAGGGGTATATGTGGTTAGTGGAGGGGTCTGTGTTCAGAGGGGGTATATGTGGTTAGTGGAGGGGTCTGTGTTCAGCATCAAAGAGCTCTGTGTTCCGCTGAAGGCTCCGTGAGGGATCTGGCTTACTGGTTTAGAGGCAACCATTTTCCAGTCTTGGCTCCATATCGCCCTTGAGTTCCTTGAGGATACCATGTTCTTTCTCAGAAGTTAGTCAGCAGACAATTGGTTTTGTGTCTGAATACACAGCCTTTTCTCTCTAAGCAGGGGGCAAGAATGAGTTTTCTGTAACTAGAGAGAGAATTCTGAGTGAAAGAAAAAAGGAAGCCAAGTGGCCTAAACCAGATGCGGACTCTGGGCAGCTTTGCTTTTTCCTGTCTGTTGGTTCTCCTTCATGGTGAGGTGCTCTCCTGAAGACATTTCAGAGATGTGGAAGACTTGGCTGCAGACAGGGAGGCAGGCTAAGAAGAAGGCAGATGCTGCCACCTGGCCTGGGGGAAGTGGGTAATAAACTTAGAGAGCTAGAGTCCATGTGGACAGACGCAGCTACTGGGGATGATGCAGGGAGAGTCAACAGAGGGGCTCGTGGTGATAGTTTGGATAGGGGAGAAATGACATTTTCTACCTTGACAGGGAACAGAGATATCAAAGCTGGGATTAGGGATCAGGAGCAACAAAATGGGGCAGCTTAGGAGTGTATGTTGTGTGTGTGTGTGTGTGTGTGTGTGTGTGTGTGTGAGTGAGTGGGGGATGATAAATGTCTATGTGTGTGTATATATTAGTGTGTATGTGGGAGGTGATATGTGGGGTGTGATGTATGTGCACAAGTGTGTGATTGGGATGGGATGTGTGTGTATATGTGGGGTGTGATATGTGTATACACAAATGGGTATTTTGGGGTGTGCTCTGTGTGTGTGCTTTCGCACGCATGCATATGCACATCACATGGTGGTAAGATGCAACTACTGGCTATGCCTTCAGTTCCCAGTATTTGTCCTCAAATACATTGCCACGGCTTTCTACAACTCTCTTTTTCTACCTCCAAAGTAAACCAATAAGATTCCTCTCCCCGTGTTTTCTACCTAGTCATACTCATCCTTCAGGCAACACCAAGGCCCTGTTTTCTCCAGGAAGACCCCTGGTTGCTTCCACCTCTCCCTCCTGTGCCTTTGGCTCGCCACTGGTGAGGAAGGCTGGACCTATGGGCTCCTCTTACTGAGACTCTGGTGGCCCTCATGTAACTGGGCCACAGAAGGCACACGGGAGACTGATGCTGCGGCATGGACTTGACTCACTGCAGAGGTAAGAGAAGCAAGAGTGGGTGGCGAGGGATGGGGAGACTGTGTGCTCCCAACTGCTGCTCTAAAAGTGGAAAGTGGGCTGGCAGCCACGGAAGTTTGGCCTTCTTCCTTCCCTCACCATCTGCTTTGCAAGGAAGAGAGCAGGAAGAGGCCATTGCACGCTCCTCACTCTCTGAAGTCCTGGCTTGACGCAGCCAGGGACAGAGTTAGGGAAGACGGCCTGTACTATGACTTCAATATGATACACCCCCACAGGCTCGTGAGTAGATTGCTTGGTTCCCAGCTGGTGTGTTATTTTAGGAAGTTCTGTAAACTTTAGGAAGTCGGGCCTATTTAGAGGAAGTAGGTCACAGGGCAGTCCTTTGAAAGTCACACCTGGTCCCCACTTTCTTCCTTACAGTTTCTGCCATGAGGTAATGAGCTCCTCACAGCTCCCTCTGTCACCATGACTTCTGCCCAGGTCCAGGGAACCAAGCAACCATAGACCTAAAGCATCTAAAACCAGGAGCCAGGATCAATAATCTCTTCCTTAAGCCATTGCTATCTGGCATTTTGATCATGACAACACAGAATCATCATCAATACAGGCCGTCAGGATATCACCTTATCCCGGTGAAGGATTCCTCCAACCATCTTGGTTATTCAGGTTGTATTTACTTACATGTCAGGGGCACAGTGTCAGGACACGATGTCAGGGAGATTGAATGGTTGGTTACTAGAGACCATGCTACCACAGGAGGGACCCAGAAGGGAGAGTGACCTGCCCCATGGCAGATCAGAAGCAGGGGCAGGATTACTAAGGAAGAGGATGTCCCTAGTTTTAGCCTTCCTGGTAGAAGACATGGATGACTGAGCTCTGAGTGAGTAGTACTGATTCCTTGCCGTCTCTTGGAAGGAGACAAAGTTCTCCTGCTGTGGTAGGTTATCAAAAAGTTCAGAGGGGCTGTAGGGCTGTCATCAACACAGCAATCCATGTGAACACTCAGTCCCCTGATGCTCTTCAGCACAGTCTAGAGAGCCCAGCGCCACACTGTATGGAAGTCATCCAGAGTGCCTTTATCTCAGGGAGCTGCGAGGGAGACCAGCAATGCCTTTTCATCAGGAGGAGGTAACCGAGAAGAAAAAAAAGGGATGTTCAAGTTCATGTTTGCCCAGGATCTTTGTGTAAGAGGAGTGCTAGGCAATGCTGGGAAAAGGAGAGGCCACTTGGATGTCAGTATCTCAATAAATCTGTTAAATCTCCTAAGAACCAGCTTTATTTCATGTGTCAGTTACTCAAGGGTCGCTCACTATGATGCTCAATCCTATGCGGTTAACAGGAGGCACAGAGACTGATGGTCTGGCCCCTAATCTCCTCATTCTCACCTGTCTTGCCTCATCTATCTGTGTTATGCTTGAAGGATGGATGCTTCTATCACTCAACGGGTTCTGGAACAACTATGCAAGTGAACAGCTAAATGCCCATAGCACGGTCACAAGCAAAGCTCTATTGTCACGGGTCTTGTGGGTGAGACTAGGGTGGAGTGGGGATATTTGGAACAAAAAGATTGCTGGCACCTCTAAAATTACACTCCAAAGAGAAGAAATTGGAAGAAAGCTCAGAAAGGGTGGGAGGGCACAGCACAGCACCGTGTGCTTCTAATCCAGAGACTGGCAAAAGCTAGGAGACTGTGGAGCAGGGTGAGTCTGGAAACTCCTCACTAGTCTGCAGCCCCGTTACCTCCTCCCTCTGCCTCCATTTCCCCTCTGTACATCAATGGGGTCAAGAGGACGTCCCCCCACCCAGGGCAGCTCCTGCCCAAAGCTAAGAGTCTGGGATTCTATTTAAGATTGCTCAGTCCATCTGTTTCCCATTGAGGAGGCTGCATTTTCTCAAGTGCCGCCTCCCCCTCCTCTGCAATCCACAGATTCCCACCATGTGACCCCTCTTCTCCCAATGGTGTGCTGTTTTATGGCTTGTTGTTCTGTGTGCGTGATTTGAGTTTGGGGACTTTTTTTTTTCATCCCCCACACACAGATTTCCCCTCCCTCTTCCAGAAAACATAAGAGTCTGAACTTTTCGCTGCCAGGAACCCACAGGAGGACGGTGCTGAGGACAGGGGGCAGAGGGAGATGGATGTCTGCGCTGTCTCCCACTGCTGGTCTCCCGGCTTCTTCATTTGTTTCTTCCCTGCTTGAAGTGCTTGGACCCGATGGCCCTGTACATGAATCAGTGGGATCTGAGGCCAGGGGGGAGGCTGGGGAGAAAGACCCAACTCAGTTCAACAGTTCAACCGGCTTTTATTGAGCCACCAGGGCCTGTGTGCTGGAGCTGCTGGAGGGGAGAGGCCTGGCTGGAGCAGGCCGCCTGGGAGTCTTAGGCTCCCAGGCAAAGAAGCCAGCCTGAGGCTGAATGTTTGCATAGGGATGCTCAGATGGAAGATGGAAACTCCTCTGGCCAGGGAGGCCACAGACAAGGCTTCCTTGAAGATGTGATCCTCAGTCATTCAGTTAGCTACCCCACAGTTGCACACTGGATCTCTCTTCTAGGAGTCAGACCCTGCGATCTTTAATGTACAGGCTTTAAGAAGAGGACACCAAACAGATAGAAGCATGTGTGCATATGTGCACACATACTTTTAAGGCACCAAAATTCTAAGAGCCCACTCTACATGGGTTTCATGTGAACTAGCTAATCCTTAAGCAAGTGACATTTAAGCAAGGCAGAAAGAGTAAGAACACACAGAGGGTGCCCCCGGGGACCAGGAGCATGCATTTCGAAGGTACTGAGGCCTGCGAAGGCTTTGCACCTCCAGGCAACTGCAAGGGGGAGGTGTAAGAGGGAGTCAAAATGAGCCAATGAGCAGGGAATGACCCTGGGGGAGGGGAAGACCGCTACCCAGGTGAGGCAGGACTCAGCCTAAAGTCAGAGGCAGGGGTCATTTTGAGGTTAAGATGAAGGGTCATCTGTAGCCAGCTCAGTGTTCAGGCACTGGAGTGAGAGGCTGGGTCAGGCTGTGGCCAGGGTTAGGTCTCTAGTGCCAGAATTAAGTGTTGGTCCATGGCCAGGGTTAGAGTCAGTTTGAGGGCAAGTACAGGGGTCAGTGCGGGGACAGTGTTAGGATCAGTCACTCATTAAACATTCAGTGAGCATCTCCAAGGCCCCCGGGAGGACAATGATGTTCTCCAAAGCAGTTTGCCCTCCCAAATGTGGAGTTGAATGGAAAAATAATCCTTAAGGAGCCGCCTGCCGGCTTGCTAATTCCCATTGTGTGATGTGGGGAGAGCATCAGGCACACGGAGACCTCAGAGCATGGTTACCACAGACACACTACAAATGATGCCACCACCTCCCAGGGTAAAGCAACCACCTACGGTGCTCCCAGGTTCCGTGGGCTGGTGTTAGAAAGAACGTGCCAGGACTGTACCATGCTTGAGGCAGGCACTTCAGTGGGACAGACCCAATAGCTGCACTCAGGGGCTGGTGCCAGTCTGAAGGCTCTCTGTGCAAGCACATTGTCACATACCACACTCACACATGTGTGCACTCTCTCTCTCTCCTCTGTCTCTCTCACACACACTTATATACACATACATAAACATGCATTTATGCATATTCTCTCTTTTATACACACACACACACCATACATACCATACTTAACACACACACACCATACTTAACACACACATACCTAACCATGTCATCAAGAGTAACAGTTTCTCCCTGTGGCTTCCTCAACACATCTCAGCCTCAAGGCCATGAATGCTCACCAAGAACACACAAGGAGGACAGGGGTAGACTAGCCACAGTACAGGGAGGTACATAGACCAAAGCTTCTCAGACATGGGTGGAAATCCCATCTTCCACATCTATCAATAAAGAGCAGTGCCAACAGCAGGGTTCCATCGGTGAGAAAGGAAACAGTTTATACCTGGAGTGTACCCTACCCTCCTACACAGAGAAGCCAAGCCCTTGGGTAGGTTAACCCCAGGCCTGTAGGACACTGGGAGATCCAGGGGAGGATTCAGGATTGAGCACACTTCTGCAGGTGAGACCTAGCACACGCCCTCCTGAGCACAGTGGAGGTGGCTGACAACTCCTGTACTTCAGTTCTAACCCTTTGCTCTCAGTTTCCCATTTATTAAAGCTTAGGAGCCAGACATGGTGGCCTGGGTCTGTAATTCCATCTTCTCAGGAGGTAGCCGCAGAGGCAGAAAGATTCCAAGTTCGTGGTTGACTTGAACTACAGAGTGAGTTCAAGCCCAGCCTTGACAGTTTAGTGAGAACCTGTCTCAGAATTTCAAAAGAAGAAAACATGAGACTGAGCATGTATGTCAGTTGGTAGAGTACTTGTCTAGCATACATGAAGCCCTGGGTCCTTTCCCCAACACTGCATGAACTGGGGGTAGTATTGCATAGCTCTAGTCCCACGAAATGGGAGGTAGAAATAGGAACATCAAAAGTTTAAGGTAATCCTGGGCTACAAAGCATGTTGGAGGCTAGTGTGAGCTACAGGCCCTATATAAATAAATAAATAAATAAATAAATAAATAAATAAATAAATAAGCAAGGCAGAAAAGAATTGGGTGTGTAGCTGGTTGGTAAAATGTTTATATAGGATATAGCATGTGGAATATCCCGGGGTTAATCCCCAGTGTCTGAGCGGGATGGGAGTGGTCGGGAAAGCTTACTCCTAACCTAAGTAGATTGGGTTACCATAGTCCAGCTGATGTGGGGTTCCCCAAAGCCTGAGGAACCCACAGGCAGGTCTGTTTTTGACTGGATCTTATCTTCAAAGCCTTTGAGGCCTTGTAAGATGGTAACTCTAACAGTTCTGCCTTGTGTTCCATGAGAACTTCTTACCTCATGGAATCCTGAGGTCAAATCTTTTCTCAACCCTTTCGGGGGGGAGTTGGCATAGGTGTCTTGAAATTTCAGACTGGTGTTTAGGGGACTTACTGTGTGCGAAGACCTTCCCTAGGCACCAGATTTCAGGTGGACCTTCTCCTTCGCTCTCGTGGGTCTTCCTCTGTTAGCTGGGCTCTATTTTTTTTTTTAAGGTAGGGCTTAAATCTGATGAGGTAGCTTGAGTTATGATGCAGGCAGCCAAAAGGCATCAACCTGGAGATGAGCTGGTGGCCTCCAAGAGCCTTGGTATCTGGCTTAGAAAGGCCTGCTCTCTGGATGCTATGTGCACTTTCACTAGTAACCTCTGAGTGACCTCTCTCTGGGCCTCAGTTTCTTGGCCTCCTTAGGTCTCCCTAGAGTCAGCTCTGCTGTGCTCTGGGATTCTGGCAGCACCAGACCAACTGCCTCCACACACTTGGCCTTGCCTGGAGTGCTGCAGTGGCTCTGGCATGAATGACTCTCTTCCTTACAGGCCTTGGGAAACTCCCTGAACTTGGCCCCGGGGCTGGGGTCAGGCAGGGAGTATGACCCAGATGACCTCATGTCCTTGCTCTTGCAGCTGGTGACTCACCTCCGGGGTGGGGGCCGACTCAGAATCAGAGATCCAAAGCGATCTGAAAGCTGAAAGCCTTGTGAGCCCTTTCAGAGGTCCAAGAAGACTTTGGCAGTTTTTAGCTCTTCCCTCCTCAGGGCTCAGAATGATGGACTAGATATTCTCCATCAGGGCCTTCAGCCTGTCTTCTTCTAGCTTCTTCAAGCCAGAACCTCAGGGCTCAAGGTCCAGTCTGGCTGTGCGTTGGTGACTAGGCTCTTTGCCTCCTCTAGGCTTGTGTCCATGACTGTAATTTTACAGTCAGTAGAGATTAGGGTCTCCAGTCTCAGAACCCCATGCTCTTCTGGGTCCTCTCCCCTCTCCAGCTAGATGTCAGTGCCCAGTGCCTCACACATTTTGGCTTGGCAAACCTGTGGCAAAGTACCTCTGCCTCTGAGTATCTGTGTGTTTCCCCAGTTTTCCCATTTCGTCAAGGCAGGGTGTTCACTTCTGACCTATCATTACTACTTGGCTGGGCAGAGAGCAATGAGTGAGAATTCCTCTCAGGTACTCTCCTCCTGATACCTGGAAGGTGAGCAGAGAGACCTCAGAGGCCTCCTGTTACAAATAGATGTTGTGTAGTGTAGGACCAGCCATCACATATGACCATTTAAGACACATAAAATGAAACTGAAGAGGGCTCAGTCAGTAAGCTGCTTGCTTTGTGAGCATGAGGACCTGAATTTAATCTCTAAAAGCCATATATCTAGAAGAAAAATCAAGAATGGTAACGCACATTTACGGTCCCAAGGCTGAGGAAGAGGAAATAAGTGGATCCTTGGAGTCTGTTGGCTGGCCAGCCTAGCCATTTCCTAAGTCCCAAGTTGATAAGAGACTCCGTCTCAATAAAAAAAGAATAAAAAGTGAGCATATCTGGAGAATGGCAGCTGAAGTTATCTTCTGACTTCCTCATTTGCACATGAATTCATACATCTAAATACATCTGCACAAATACACACAGAGAGGAAGAGACAGAGAGATAAACACACACACACACACAGAGAGAGAGGGGGGGGAGAGGGAGAGGGAAAGGGAGAGG
>NW_022196903.1:77960654-77964309 GCF_008632895.1 Mastomys coucha
GGAGAGGGAGAGGGAGAGAGAGAGAGAGAGAGAGAGAGAGAAAGAGAGAGAGAGGAAATTCAAAACTCCATTTCTTAGTCACGATAGCCACAACTCAGTTTCTGATGGGTTCTATGTGACGAGGAGCTCCTCTGGCATTCTCCATAGTTCCAGAAATCTACAGACCATTCTAGAAAGTTCTACTGCACAGCACACTTCTAAATGGTGACCCTAAAAGGTGTCAGATCAGATAGGCTTCAGCCTTGTCCTCAAGCCTGAGGAGCAGAGAGATGCAGGAAGGCATGAGCTTATACTTCGTGATGTTCTTGAGGCTTGGGAGTGGGGCCCTTACTTCTGGATGCGACTCTCTCCTGCCTGACACAGCCTACCTGTGTGAACTAAACAAAGAACAGGGAAAGCTGGGGAAGACAACCAAGTTCTAGCCTGTCGGGTAAATTCCATCTGTGATCTAAACAACTCCTGTGATAGGTGATCCATTCAGAATCAGTTCCCCCAAAGGCCATGTTGGGTAAAATTTGGAAGACTTCCTGGAAGAGGCTAAATGAAGGATGTGGGTTGGATGATGAACAGGGCTTTTATGAGGCTTGTGACTGACTGTCACACTTTTGACTGCCTACCTGGGAAGCTGAGATGGACCCAGGAAGCTGGCAGGTCTTCCATCCATTACACCGGAATGGAGAAAGTGCCTGAGCATAAATGTTGATGACAGAATGGCGCCAGGCCATCCGGTCTTCCTTGAGGGTATCAGAGAACCTTGGAGAAGCTGTGGAGATGAGTCAAAGTGGGGACTGAGAAGCAACTCCCTGCATCTTTCTCCCCAGAGTTGGCCAAGAGTGTGGAGTGGAATGCATAGAGAACAAAGGGTGAATTGATGTTATCATTACTGATAGATAGCCAAGGGCAGAGCTTATCTCAAGACTGAGACTCTGCAATGAAGTAGGTGGGGTTTCAGAGTCAGACTGAGAAGCAGGGGACTTACTGGCAGCAATCTGCATGGGGGGTGGTGATCAGTTCTTGGTGATTAATCCACAGCAGAAGTTGGTGAACTCCAGAGCACCTCTCTTCTGAGGTCCAGAATAAGTTTCCCAAGACTTCACTCGGCCACCCCTGCTCTGCATCCTCTCAGCACCTCACCCCAGCTCCCCTACAACCTAGAGCCATGTATCATGGGAGTCCAAGCTCTCAACACCACTGTCTTCCAAGCTCCTGTTAGGGTGACCCATTAAGCTCCATTTTCAGCATGCAACTGCTTTTCTAGTCCAAAACCCCAGAGTCTTCCACATTCATTCCAAAATGGCATAGTCTGGTTCTTCACAGCAAACAGGCCAGTTCCTGCTACCAACCTTTGTCTTAGCTACTTTTCTATTGCTGTGATAAAACACCATGATCAAGGAAACTTATAAAAAAAAGAACGTGTTTAATAGAGCACCAGTTCCTGAGGGTTAGATGCCATGATGGCAGAGACAAGCCATGGCATCTGGAAGAAGTCAGAGAGCACACTGAGGATGGCAGGGGGCTTCTGAAGCCTCAAAGTTCACTCCTGTGACACACCTCCTCCAGCCAGTCACTTCTAATGCTTCCCAAATGGTTCCACAAACTTGGGACCAAGTATTCAAGCATTGAAGTTTCATCATCACACCAAACATTTGTCTGTAGCCTTGGTATCCTGAGGGACACACATGTGCCTAACAAGTCTTGCTAGGGCCTCTCCCAGGAATGTCACATCTTCTCCTCCTCCCTGTCCCCAACCTCTCTGGCACCTCTACAGTCTTCCCTCAGCCATAGTAACCTCAAGGCATCTGGCCCTGCCTCTTCTCTACTCCCTCCATACTTCCTTATATCCCAGCACCAGATGAGTTTCCTTGTATTTCCTGAGTCAGACAGCAGCACCAAACCCTTCTGAGGCATTCCTGCTCAGCCCAGTATTCAAAGGCTTCCGCCACCTGATTCCAACCCTACTGAATCTTTCTTACCACTCTCTCGTTGCCTCTGACAACCAGATCCTGTCATTCCTGACTTTGTGCTTTCCTGTTCTGAGACTTCTCCTGTCCCAGCAGGTCCTTCCTGATGGTTCTGAGTGTGTCTTTTGCCACAGGGGGATGGAGGACTGAAGCCTAGGACCTGCTTCTCTATTCCTTGGCTTGGGACTTTTAGGTCAGTCACTCACCTCTCTGAGCATCAGTCTTCTCATGCCTTAAGGTGGAGACATATGAACTTAACAGAGTGGTCTATGTCTAGGGAACTGCTTTTGTGACTCTAACGTAACATCCAGATGACAGAGTTGTCGCACACCTGGCCTCTTTTTCTTTTTCTTTTTTCTTTTTAGATTTATTTCGTGTGTGTGTGTGTGTGTGTGTGTGTGTGTGTGTGTGTATGTATTTGCCTGCATGTGTGCCTTTGTACCATGTGTGTGCATGCCCATGGAAGTCAAAATAAGGTGCTGGATCCTTTAGAACTAGAGTTACAGACAGTTGTCATCTACCTGTCAGTGCTGGAAACCAAATCTGTATACCCTGCAAGAGCAGAAAATGTTCCATTGACCATCTCTCCAGCCCTAAGATCTAACTTTATAAGAGTGGTTTATGGCCATGCAAAACTGAAAAGTTATAAAAATTTCCCACATAGCCTTTAGCCCAACACATGCAAAGCTTCTGAGTTCTACACATCCCCTGTCAAACTGTGGCCTTTGTTACAACTGATGAAGTGCCTTGACTCAGAAGAGCTGACCGGTGCTGCTCCTGGTGATACATGCTCTCTGGATTAGACAAACATATATCAGCACATGCCAACTAAGTATTGTGTAGAAGGTTTCCACATCCCACCCCATCCTCTATGCAAACCTATTTAACTACCGTCTTTCCTGCTATCTACCCTGTCTCTACAGTTTTGTCTCCTCCAGAATGGCATGTACTTGGGATCATAGTGTCTGGCCTTTCTGGATGGGTTTTACTTAGCATATGCATTTAACATCTTCCAGCATCTCTTTATGATTCAATAGCTCACTTCATTTTAATGGCATACAGCACTTGGTGGCTACCAGTGTTGTGGATTTCAGGAATGTTAAAGGAGCTACTGTGTTGTTGGAATTTGCATCTCGCCTCTGGCATGCGATAAGAAATATGGTCTTATTCACATACTGCCATTTGTGTCTTTATTAGTGAGAGTCTTTAGACTACTTTTAATTGCGTAGTTTGTTTTGTTGTTTTTAACAGTTATCATAGATATGGTGATTTGAATGGAAAGGTCCCCATAGGCTCAGGTGCTTAGACACTTGATCTTGATGGTTGGTGTTGGCTGGGGAGGTTACAGAACCCTTAAAAGGTGGAGCCTGACTGGAGGGGTTTATAGCTTAGCCTCACTTCCTGCTCTCCTTCAATGTTCCCTGTGTATGGATAAAGATGTGATTGGATAGCTTCTGTTCCTGCCACCATGCATGCCTGGTATCATGCCTCCCCAGCCATCATGAATGCTCCCTTAAGAACCATAAACTAAAGTAAATCCATTCTTCCTGAAGTTGCTCCTTGCTGTGGGATTTTATCATAGCAATAGAAAATTAACTAATAGTCCTTCATCAGTACCATGGACCGGGATTTCTCATGGGGTCCCTGTTCCGCGGGACAAGGGATTCTGGCCAGGTGGGCACGGGATTCGGCTT
>NW_022196903.1:77964951-77986699 GCF_008632895.1 Mastomys coucha
CAGGAGACTGACTTTCCTTGAAGTTTACGCCTCAGATACCGCCTTCACGCAAAGTGTGCGTGGCACATCAGATGTGTCCTTTGCAAACATTTTCCCCAAGCCTAAGGCTTGTCTCTCACTCAGCATCATCTACAACAGGGCAGAACTTTCCAGTGCTGCTGAAAACCAGAACACCAGCTGTCTTAATTTGGGTTTCCATTGCTGTGAAGAGACACCATGATCAAGACAACTCTTATGAAGAACAACATTTAATTAGGGATGGCTTACATTTTCAGAGGTTTAGTCCGTTATCATCATAGCAGGAAGCATGGCAGCATTCAGGCCGACATGGTGCTGGAGAAGGAGCTGAGAGTTCTCCATCTTGATCTGAAGGCAACCAGAAGACTGGCAGGAAAAAACTCAGGCAGCTAGGAGGTAGTTCTCTTCCATAACGGGTGGATCTTGAACACAGGAGGAAACCTCCAAAGCTCACCCTGCCACACAGTGACATACTTCCTCCAACAAGGCCACACCTCCTAACAGTACCACTCCCTGTGGGCCAAATGTATTCAAACCACCACATCAGCTATCTTCTTCTCCTGCCCTCTCTTTAGGTTTGTACCTCACAGTAACATTTTAATTTCTTCTGTCCCCTCTCCATTCAGAATGAAGTGTTGTGAAGACAGGGACCCACCTCACTCTTTACTACTTAACCCTCTTCGGTGAGCCTGATATAGAATGGGTAGTGAGTAAAGATCTGAAGAACTGGGTGGGGGCAGGAAAGATTGATCAGAGGGTAAAGGCACTTGCTGCTGAGACTGACAACCTGAGTTCAAATCCCAGGATTTACACAGTAAGACAAAACTAACTCCGGCTAGCTGTCCTCTCACTTATACACGGGTGTCACACAATAAATAAATGTAACTTTTAAAGTTGAAGAATGAAAAAATGGTTATGAAAGAAGAGATCACTTATGTGTCTGCATAAGTACAAATGAGTAGAGTTCACTGTGGTGTTATTCTGTAATTGCTGCCCACTGTAGTTTTTGAGACAGGGTCTCTCACTAGGGTCCAAGCCTTCCATTTAGGCTAGGCTGTTCATTGAGCCCCAGGGATCTGTCTGCACATATTTTCCCACTGTTGGGATTATAAGTGCATGCCACCACACTTAGATTTAAAAAAGAAATCAATACTGGGATAGAGCTCAGGGCCTCATGTTTGTGCAATAAGAATTTTAGGGACTAAGTTTTCTCCCCAGATCCCAAGAGAGAGAAAAAAAATAATGACAAGGAAGAAACACATGGCTAGTCACCCTCTGGGCTTCTGTCAGTTTTGTACTTTGTTTTCACCCCCCTCCCTATCCCCTGCTTCCATTCTGCATTTCCTCACCAGCCATGAGAATGGGCTACCCCATGTGGCTTTGACTAGCCTGGACCTCACACTGAGGCTGGCAGGCCTGTATCTATGGAGAATAAGTAGACCTAATCCAGACAGGCCTTGCTTTGCCCAAGAAGTGGGTTTAGAAACAGAATTCTGTGACTCTGATTTCCCCAAGCTGTTGCCTCTCACTGGGCCTCTGGACAGAAGCCAGGACTCTGCCACCCTCAGGGTCTTTTGCCTCCCACAGTTCTCAGGCCCCTCAATGCATAATCTCTCCTCCAGGACATAAAAATATGTTTCAAGGCAGTAACTAGGGAGGTCATTACTTCAAAGACCCTCTTGGCAAATTCTTTTATTGGTCCCAGTTTAAAAAGCCAGAATCTTCTTATAAAGGGGCTTCTTAAGGCAAGGCCCACCTGTGAAAATACTGCCCTCTTTAGGAATGGAGCCAGGCAGGGAAGGGCAGGCACCAGGCCCCTGGGCTTCTCCCAGAGGAAGGGTTGGGAGGAGGCTCTGAGGAGCTTAAGGCATGGGCTCTTCCTAAGACAAAGAAAGTACTCCAGGCCCCACACTCCAGATGGGAATTAACACTTTCCCAGCCTCCTCAGGCCTCTCATCAGCATCCTAGCTGGTAGAGCACACTATGCCTTCTAAACAGTAATTCAATGTGTTGAAGGGGTGTGGCCAAGCCAAACACATTCATGGCTTGCTCACCAGCCCTCAGAGCCTCACCACCAACCCCCATCCCCATGAAAGAGGAAGGATGGAATAAAGTCTCCAGATCTGCTGCCCCTGTGAGCAATACTCCCTAGACCTGGTCTACTGTGGCCTCAGTTGCTCTCCTCCAGTTGATATGGGAAAGCTGTCTGCTGTAAGTCCTTACTTACATCCCTGGAAGTGGAGTCTTCACAGAGAGCTGTGGTCAAGTCTCTCTGCTTTTCCAGACTATGGCTCTTGCAGTTAGCACCCTGGCTCCATTTTTCACTCCTCTACTCTCCCTGTTCCACTCCCACAGGCATTTGCAGTGCTCCAGTGCCTGACAACTTAAGGCGGCCGCTCTAACTGCAGCCCAGCTCTCTTCTCCCACTCACTGCTGACTTCTTACAAATGCACACACCAGCTGCCTTTCCTTCCTCCTCGTTTTTTTCTCATTAGCGTTAATCTCCATTTTGTCTCTGTGACAAAATACCTGTGGCTGAGTACCTTGTAAAGGAAGGTGATTTATTTAGCTTGCAGTCCTTCAGGCTAAAGGTCCAAGATGGGATAGCCCCGGGTAGTACATCTCTGTGAGGACGCCTTTGGTATTGTCATTACAGTTGATGGGACACATCCTCAAGGGATCACATGGTTAAGACGGGAGACAGAGACATTTGGAGTCAGGCTTTGTGTGTGTGTGTGTGTGTGTGTGTGTGTGTGTGTGCATGTATGTGTGTGTGAATGAACAATCTTGGGTATCCATTCTCACCTTCTTCCTTGTTGACAACTTCTCCTTTGTTTTTTTACCACTATGTATGTCAGACTATCTGGCCCAAGAGCTTCCTGGGATTCCACTGTGTCCATCTCTCATCTCACCATAGGAAGTCTGGATTACAATTTCTTGCTTCTGTACCTGGCTTTAGGTAGGTCTAGGGATTTGAACTCAGGTCTTCCACACTTACATAGCAAGTGCTTTACTAACTGAGTCATTTCTAGGTTAGGTGTTAAAAATATTTTAAAATATTTATTTTCGGGCTGGTGAGATGGCTCAGCGGGTAAGAGCACTGACTGATCTTCTGGAAGTTCTGAGTTCAAATCCTAGCAACCACATGGTGGCTCACAACCACCCGTAATGAGATCTGACACCCCCTTCTGGTATGTCTGAAGACAGCTACAGTGTACTTACTTATAATAATAAATAAATCTTTTTTAAAAAATTTTTTTTAAAAAATATTTATTTTCATTTTATGAGGATGGGTGTTCTGCCTGTGTGTATGTATGTGTACCATGTAAATGTAGTGTCAGAAATAGAGGCCATGTTGGATCACCTGGAGCAGCTATGACTGTATATCCCAATACAAGACTATTAACTCACTTAAAACATTCTGAGATGATTTTTAATTTTTTTGTAACTTCGTTGTGTGCTTGGCAAGAATGAAATTCGCAAATGAGAACACCATAACACAATGCCACACAAAATAAATGTAGGTATTCTCTTGAAATCTGGATGCCTCAGTTTGGACATCTTTGACTTACTAATGTGTGGCTGAAGACAATTTCATCCTACATAGCTCATATAAGCCAAAAGGTTTGGCATAGTGCTCTAGAATCTTTATCAGCTCAGCTCTCTCTCTCTCTCTCTCTCTCTCTCTCTCTCTCTCTCTCTCTCTCTCTCTCTCTCTCTCTCTCTCTCTCTCTCTCTCCTGAGCTTGGACCCATAAAATCTCTACCTATCTATCCATCCACCCATCCACCCATCCACTTATGCTTGCATTCATTCACTCACTAAACAGATTGAACACACTGATGTGCTTGCCACTGCTCCCAAGAACAAAAGAGACCAAGTCTCTATTCTTGGGGAGTTTAGAAATGTAATGGCAACAATATACATTAGAACATAAGAAAGTGTGACTGCAGAGTAATAGACCATGATAACATGGGGCCAACAAGACTGCATGGGTTAGGGTTTGTGGTGGTTTGGCCCAAGGGAAGTGGCAGGCTTGGAAGGTGTGGCCTTCTTGGAATAAGTGTGACCTTGTTGGAGGAAATGTGTCACTGTGAAGGCAGGCTTTGAGATCTCCTAGTACTCAAGTTCAAGCCCAGTGTAGAAGAGAGCTTCCTCCTAGCTCCCTTTGGAAGAGAGTCCCCTTCTGGCTGCCTTTGGATCAAGGTTCTTGGCTCCTGCAGCACCCTGACTGCCTCCCAAGTTGCCATGCTTCCCGCTATAATGATAATGGACTAAACTTCTGAAGCTGTAAGCCAGGCCCAGTCAAATGTTCTTTATAAGAGTTGCCTTGGTCATGGTGTCTGTTCACAGCAATGGAAACCCTAAGACAGGGTTAAATAGGAAGCAGAGGCATTATAGAAATATAAATATACATATTTGGTCTGGAAATATGGCTCAGCATTCAAGAACCTTTATTGCTTCTGTGGAGGACCTCGGTTTGGTTCCTAGCACTCATGCAGTGGCTCACAACTGCTTGTAACTTCAGCTCCAGGGGATCCAATGCCCTCTTCTGGCCACTGAGGGCCTCTGAATGCATGTAATACACTTAAACTCATGTGAGCACATACACATATATATTAAAATAAATAAATAAACAAGCAAATAATATTTTTAAAAGAATGTATTTGAAGAGATGGCTCCATTTGGTACAGTGCTTGTCTTTTGCAAACATGGGAATCTGAGTTTGAAACCCAGAACCCATGTATATATTTTAAAAAGCCAGGTGTGGTGCTGGTACATGCTTATAACCCCAGCACCAGGAGGCAGTGACAGGCATGTCTCTGAACTTATTGGCCAGCTAGCCTAGCCTTCTTAACAAGACCTAGGCTGATGAAAGATGCAGTCTCAAAATTCAAAGTAGATGGCTCCTGAAGGTTATCCTCTTGCCTCCACATCACATGTTCACAACTGTGCAGGCCCACACCTGCACACACACCAAAAAAAAAAAAGGGAATATATAAAAATATAAAATTACACAACTGTGGAGCAAGCTAAGGAAGCAATGTGCCCAAATGGAAATAGGTGAGAAGAAAGTGGTTCACTTCTCCACTGCAAGCCAGCCATGCCAGGAGGTAGGCTCAGCAGCTTGGCGGTGGGGAAGTGTGTTAGGTGAAGCAGGGCTGAGGGAGTAGAAGTGCTCTTAGCTTCTTTCTCACCTAGGAAGCACACTAGAGTCTCCTAATCAATCTTGCTAAGATTACCCTTAACCCCTTCAGTGTGTGTAGCAGCACAGCACAGCACAGCACAGCACCACATGGCACAGCACGGCACAGCACCACATGGCACAGACGGCACAGCACGGCATGGCACAGTTCAATGCAGCACAGCACAGCGCAGCACAACACAGCACAGCACAGCACAGCACAGCACAGCACAGCACAGCGCAGCGCAGCACAGCACAGCACAGCACAGCACAGCACAGCACAGCACAGCGCAGCGCAGCGCAGCACAGCACAGCACAGCACAGCACAGTCCAGCACAGCACAACACAGCACAGCACAGCACAGCACAGTGCAGCACAACACAGCACAGCACAGCACAGCACAGCACAGTACAGCACAGCACGGTTTGACGCAGCACAGCACAGCACAGCACAGCACAGCACAGCACAGCACAGCACAGCACAGCAGTGCTGAAATGCAGGTTCATGCTCACTCCCTTCCTAAGACATTTCTACTGTGGCCTTGAAGGTACTGTTCAGGCATGTTTGCAAGGCCATGCACTGACAGGGTTCCTGGAGACCATACCCACACACTGAGCTCCTCTCTTGCTCTCCTAAATGATGGCTTCTTCCCCCATCCCAGAAGATAGCCAGTCTTTTCATCCCCGAAGTCTACCAGACTGTATCTATCCCTTTCCTTCTTCTCCTTGATAATCTTACCATCCACTTACTCAGGCTCACCTCTCTCCAAGGAGCTTCAGTGACTTCTACCAACACATGTGCCTGCCTCTTTTGTCCTCCCCCAGGATCCTCCCTGCCTCTCTCTTGGCTCTTATCTCACTCTTGAGGAATTACAGACTTACTTTGTCCGTATGCCTCTCTTGACAGTGAAGGCATGAGGCTAGAGCTGGGGCTTGGGGTAATGCAGGTACCCAGTGTGTATTTGTTTTGAATTAGTCAAAACTTACAATAGATGTATAAGAATAAGTAAACATGGGTTTTTTTCATGTTGGTGTAAAAGACAGAACACAATTTTTCTCTATTGGAAGATCACAATTTATAAAAGACATAGTTGAAAACTATTGAAAAATTGCACCATGGAATAAAATGAGAGACTAGAAGGAGCCGGGTGTAGCTATAGTAGAGGCTCATCTCCTGCAGCTTCATGACTTTGCCTCTTCTGACAGTTCAGTTTTATACTGTTGCTTTGAAGTTGAAAAAAGGGGGGGGGGATTTTTAAACTTTTTTTCTCAGGAGCAATAAATTGCTCTTACCACCCCATCCTAATTTCACACTCACATTCTTCCTAATTTTCTCAGAATGAGAAGCTCTGTCTTGGACAGGAAAAGCCAAATTTTCCCTTTCCGTGGGAGCTGACTGACCTGTCTCCTCCTTGTCATCTGTTCTCAGGCACCATCTGCCAGGAAACATGTTCTCACTTCTTCCTCATTCTTTAAGCTTTGTGTGGCAAAAGTTATCACAGGGGAGGGGCTTGAGTTTCATCAAAAGAGAACTCTGATGAATATTTATAGAGACATGAACACCCCATGTGTGGGCTTCCAAATCCTGCTTTATGCCCCCCCACCAAAGAATAATGTATCCCCAGAAGATAAAATGAGGCAATGGAGCTCATTGTTCCCTGGTGGTATTTTGTCTCAAACCCTGGTGTAGAACTGTGCCAAGTCTCCTTTCTGAGTGAGGTCCATCTTGGATGTCAGTCCTTTCACCAAGCAAGAAAGCTCAATCCTGCACACTGTAGGCTGGAGAAAAGTACGTGTGTGGTGTGTTAGTGCCCCAAACAGCAATGATCCAGCAGAACAACCCGCTGCACCAGCCCAGGGAAAGTAAGTAATCATCCAGAGACTGAGCACAGGGAGAAAGGCAGAGAGATCCTGGAGGTGTGGACCAATGCCCATGAACATCTTTATCAGAGGTGGAAGGAAAGGACAGGAGATGAAAAGGAGCTTCATCCTCTTACCAGAAAGCAATTTTTAAGTTGACTTTTCACACACCCCAAGTCAGAGTTCACTGTGAAATTATACTGCCTTTAGATACTCCACTCTCTGTCTTTGCAAGAGTTAAAATGTACTGGTTCTCACCATCCAAAGAGTACACATGGAGGAACCCATGGCTCCAGCCACATATGTAGCAGAAGATGGCCTTGTCAGTCATCAATGGAAGGAGAGGCTCTTCGTCCTGTGAGGGTTCGATGCCCCAGTGTAGGGGTATGCCAGGACTGGGAAGCAGGAGTGGGTGGGTTGGTGAGCAGGGGAGTGGGAGGGGATAGGGAGGTTTTGGAGAGGAAACCAGGAAAGGGGATAACATTTGAAATATAAATAAATAAAATATCTAATAAAAATTACTTTTAAAAATGGGGGGCATCACCCCACATTCACAGCAGGGGGAGTGTGCTGGGACTTCTGACAAGAAATCATACTTGTTTAGTGAGAGATAACAAAAGGATGATATTGTCACCTTAATATATCTACTAAGTGTCATGTGCTTGAAACTTAACCCCAAGCTTATATTCTAATAATGTTTGGAGATGATCAAATCAGGTACTTGTTGGGGAATTAATACACTAATGGATTATAGAGCAGGTGGTTTTAATTTTTATTACTTTCATCCTTTGAGAATTTCATACAATGTATTTTGATCATATGTATTTTCTATTCCTCCCTTAACTACCGCTAGAGGTAACTATCTCTACCCCACCTTCTCTATCCCCTAACTTTGTGTCCTTTTAAAAAAAATATGACTTAAACCTGAGTGGTGGTGGTACACACCTTTGATCTCAGCACTGGGAGGCAAAGTCAGGTGATTTTTGAGTTTGAGGCCAACCTGGTCCTCAGACTGAGTTCCAGGTCAGCCAAGGCTACACAGAGAAACCCTGTCTTGAAAACCAAAACAAAACTATGACTTAAATACAGTACAATTTGAGCTGCCAATATATCCACCAGAGTGGGCTTGACCTATGAAGAACTACCCCAAAGAAAACTGACTCTCTCTCCCAGAAGCCATAAACTGTCTGTATAATTCCTCAGCTAAGGCTGGAGGCTCATGAGCCCTTGCCACTCTATGATTCAATATTGACTGGCTTGATCTTATGCAGTCTTGTGCTGGTAACCACCCACAGCCGTTCATTAGTGCAGCAATCCTGTCACAGAAGACACTGTTTCATCCTGGCCTTCTCTGAACTCTGGCTCTTAAAATATTTCTGCCCCCTTTTACATGATGGTCCCTGAGCCTTTGTGTGTGTGGGGTCTTAGTTGTCTCATTTATGACTAAGCATTTATTTATTTATTCACTTATTTTTGCAAAAGCAAGCTCTCTCTGACTTGCTTATACTGCCTTGTCAATGTGAAGTCAACTACAAGATTGCAGGAAGCAAGAAGCCCCACCAGATACAAAATTGTTGATGGAGCCTTGAACACTTTAGACTTCAAAAGCATTACCTCTAATCTCAATAAATTATCTGCTCTCAGATATTTTGTTATAGAAACAAAAAAAAAGAGCTCAATTTTGAGGAGATGGTTCCAATGAAGCAGGAAAAAGACTTGAGAACCATTTTTGTTGTAGAATTAGTGAGTTTAGAGAGGGGTGGTTGGAACAGAGGGGTGCTTTTTACATCCAAAGGTCACAGATTTGGAAGTCAGGCTCATAGTGATGAATCTACTCAAGGCATATACCTCATGATGGAACCAGGCACTAAAGGAATATGACTTTGAGAAACTTGGGGTAATTTTCAGGATATATATAAATATATAAGACTAGAATCTAACCTAGACTAAATATAGATATGCAGTGGGGATGGATGTTGCCATTGATAATATAGATGTTAGCTATAGACAGACATAGGCACAGATATAGATGAGAAGTATTGGCAGGAAAGGAGATAGGCATATCAAATGTATCTTAAAAAAAACATAATAAAAACTCAAACCAAGATGGCAGCAAAAAATTCTAAAGGAAGAAATTTGTGGTAACAGGTGGCTACCTATTGGGTACATCCTATCTGTTGTGTACATTGATGCTAGAATAATCTTTTCAGGACCTTAAATAACAAAGACTAAAGATTGGCTCCTTTCATGACTCATTTTAACCTCACAGGGTTAAGTCCAGTTACTGTAATCTCAATGACAGATTACTTGTGACAAAACATGTAACCAGTTGGAAATTATTCAAAGTACTTGAATCTTGATTTGTGGAGGGAAACCTGGTCCTACTGGATGAAACAAAAGGGGCTGGCTGTGAAGAGAAGAGACCAGCTTCAGAGTTGTTGACTTTTTTTTTTTTTTGAGACAGTATTTCTCTGTATAGCTCTGTCTGTCCTGGATTTCACTCTGTAGACCAGGCTGGCCTCGAACTCAGAAGTCCGCCTGCCTCTGCCTCCCAAGTGCTGGGATTAAAGACGTGCGCCACCACTGCCCAGCTCAGAGTTGTTGACTTTGAGATAAAGATGAGATGTGTTGCTGACCATAATTCTGAGCAGACACAGACCAGAAGTCTGTCCAGAGATGTAGAACTTGGAATCATAAAAGCACAATATGTAAGAGTTTTGAGGAATTTGGAACAAATCTAATCCAAGTTGCCTTAATAGTCGCCTGAAGAGACCATCAAGAATGGAGTAAATGGAAGGTGCTCCTGGACCAGAGGGACAAACACATCACAGAAGACACTTGCTTCTTCATGTGTCTCATCTCCAGCTTGTTTCTCAAGCTGGGTTCATATGTAGTAAGGGACAGTGTTGCAGCCTGTTCTTCTGGCCAAGTGGATAGGAGCCAACAGTGGAGAGGCTTTGGCTGGCCAGTTTATTTTATATCCCAATACTTGGCCTAATCACTCTGATTCACAAAACATTTTATGCCTAAGACCTAGAAATTCTTTCCTGTGGAAGAGAAGGGTGAGGAAAAGGTGACTGGAAGGGTGAATCAATGGCCCCTCTAGTATCCTCAAGGAAAGCATTGAACAAAGACCCCAAGGTCTCAGCATAAGGAGTGAGGAACATGTGAGCCGAAAAGGGAAGGGGCTGAACCAAGTTCAGCGAATGCGTTGACGCAGCAAAGAGAGGACAGGGACAGATTGAAGGGAGCAAACAGGAGAGAGAAGGACAGAAAACAGACAATTCATACAGCAGGGACCACTTAGGATACAGGTGACACAAAATAAAGAGGTGCCAGGTCCAACGGCTACCTGATTCTCAATCTCTGGAAGTCCATGAAGTGCATCATGCCTCCCTGTCTGGAACTCAGACTTCTGTTAAACCTACACTAAAGGGCTGGAGAGTTGGCTCAGAGGTTAAGAGCACTGACTACTCTTCCAAAGGTCCTGCGTTTAAATTTCAGCAACCACATGATGGCTCACAACCATCCATAATATTTTCTGACGACCTCTTCTGGTGTGTCTGAAGACAGCTACAGTGTACTTACATATAACAATAAATAAAGCTTAAAACAAAACAAAAACAAAAAACAAAAAAAAAACCTACACTAGAGTAGCTAAAACACAGGGCTTTTATGCAAGCATGTTGAGAAGAAAAATTCAGGAGCTATACTTAGAAAAGAGCCAGAAGAGTTGTATGTCCTTCAAAGGCAGGGGGATATGGGGAACTGCCACAGTTGTCCAGATGGACAGTCACAAACTGCATAAGCAAAGAAGAGGAGCCAGAAGCAAGGCCCCTAACACATTTCTCTAGGAACCAAAATTCAACTAAAGCCCCTAGGATTGAACCATTCCCCAGGAAACATGAACATTTTTCAAGAGGGAGACTAGGTACAGTAGTTTGACTCCCAAATTCAGGAGTGCCTTGTGGTCTACTAAGAGTAAGAGTCGTAAAGAGCTTGGAAGTGCTCGGTTCACACAGATGCCTCTGTGAACGAGGTCAGATGCCGTACAAAAGGGCACAGTGGTGGGAACTGGCACTATCTCCCCCTCTGCTTTCTACCATCTACAAACCCAGCAAGCCAACTCTCACCAGATAACACATGCTCTGTCAGGTTTCCCAACCTCCAGCCTGTACGAAATTAAAATATTCATTCTAGAAGCACAAAACTGACTAAAACATTAATTAGGTGATTAAGAAGCAAATATAAAACATAAAGACCTAAAGATACACACACACACACACACACAAAATTGAAATAACAATAGTTGAATTATACTTTAAATAGGTATATGTGTTTTAGAGAAATACATATGTAAGCTTCACTAATTTTCCCTTTCACTTTATATAGTGTGATGCTAATCTTTATATTTCTATAACAATACTTTATTGGCTGCATGTAATTTTATTGTGCTGTGTCTCATCATTACAATTCCCTGCTGGAGTCATTTAAGCAGTATACAAGCTCTTAAAGGCTTCTATAGCTAACAATGAATTTTTGAACAAATTCCTGGACATGCAATTTCTTAGGAAAATAATTTGTGCCAAAATGACCCTTCAGAAAAATCGTACCCATTCATGTTCCCAGCAGAGTTTGAAGGCACCCTGCCTGTTTCCTTTGGCAAGAGTGTGTCTTTCTTCTGGTACCGTTAAACCAATATATCTGTTTATTACTGAGAATATGCTACAAAAATTCTTCTTTTTAATATTTGGAGACTAGACAATTAATTGACTTTTCTAGCAAGTTCTAAGAATTCTCACAGTATAGAAATGAATCCTTTGTCCTACATTTGGTATTCAAATTGTTTTCTCACATGTTATGGCTTTTTAAGCATTTTCTTTTAAAGATTTTTTAATTAAAAAAAATCACTTTAAAAAAATTTTGAGACAGCCTGTACTGACTGGTTTTGTGTGTCAACTTGACACAGGCTGGAGTTATCACAGAGAAGAGAGCTTCAGTTGGGGAAGTGCCTCCATGAGATCCAGCTGTGGGGCATTTTCCCAATTAGTGATCAAGGGAGTAGGGCCCCTTTTGGGTGGTGCCATCCCTGGGCTGGAAGTCTTGGGTTCTATAAGAGAGCACGCTGAGCAAGCCAGGGGAAGCAAGCCAGTTAGGAACATGCCTCCATGGCCTCTGCATCAGCTCCTGCTTCCTGACCTGTTTGAGTTCCAGTCCTGACTTCCTCTGGTGATCAACAGCAATGTGGAAGTAAGCTAAATAAACCCTTTCCTCCCCAACTTGTTTCTTGGTCATGATGTTTGTGCAGGAATAGAAACCCTGACTAAGACACAGCCTTACCTGAGTGACAGGGGGAACACATCTCCCATGGGCTCCTTTTTTTCCTATTCATTCATTCATTCATTCATTCACTTTTCATCTGGATCATAGCCCCACCTCGCTCATCTCTTCTGAGTCCCACCTTCACAAACCCCTCCCCCATTACTCATTTTCCTTCACCTCAGAGAAGGGGAAGCTCCCCATGGGTACCAATCTCCCCCCTGGCACATCATGTCCCAGCAGGACTAAGTCCATCCTCTCACACTAAGGCCAGACAAGGCAGCCCAGCTATGAGAAGGGGATGCAAAGGCAGGCAACAGAGTCAGAGACACCCTGTTACAATTGCTAGGGGACTCACATTAAGACCAAGCTGTACTCCTACTACAAATAAGCAGAAGGCCTAGGGAAAGCCCATTCATGCTCTTTGGTTGGTGGTTTAGTCTCTGTGGGTCTCCACAGGTCTGGATTAGGTCTTTCTTATAGTCTTTGAGTGTTCCCCTTGCTCCACTCAATCCCTCCTCCCACTCTTCCACAAGACTCCCACTCTACCACAAGACTCCCTGATTTCCACCTAATATTTTGCTGTGGGTCTCTGCATCTGTTTCTATCAGCTGCAAGATAAAGCCTGTCAGAAAAACAGTTATGCTAGGCTCCTGCCTATACACATAGCAGATAATCATTAATGGTGTCAGAGGTTGGCTCTCTATCATAGGATGGGTCTCAAGTTGGTCCAGTCATTGGTTGGTCATTCCCTCAAACTCTGTTCCATATTTATTCCTGCACATCTTATAGGCAGAGAAAATTTGAGTCAAAGGTGTTGTGGGTAGGTTGGTGTCCCCCTCTGTCCACTGGAAGTCTTGCCTGGTTACAGGAGGTGGCCACTTTATGCTCCATACACCCAGCTGATAGGAGTCTCAGCTAGGGTCACCTCCATGGACATCCTAGGAGCTTCCCCTGTCCCAGGTCACCAGCGCATCCCAGAGATGCCTTACCTCACTAATTTTTGTTCTCTCTTCCAGCCCTATCATGTCCCCCCTCCACCTGAGCCCCTGCCCCCTTTCCCCACACCTGATCCTTTCCCCCATTCCCCATGCCACTCCCTCTTCCATCCTATTCCTTCCCTCAACAGACATTCAATATTTATTTTATTTCCCCTTCTGAGTGAGATTCAAGCATTGGACCCTTCTTGTCTCTTAGCTTCTTTGGTTCTGTGGATTACAGTATGGTTATCCTGTATTTTATGGCTTATATCTACTTATAAATCCATACATATCATATGAGTCTTTGGGGATTTGAGTTACCTCACTCAGGATGCCTGCAAATTTCATGATGTCTTTGTTTTTAATAGCTGATTAGTACCCCATTGTATAAATGTACCACAATTTCTTTATCCATTCTTTAGTTGAGGGACATCCGGGTTGTTTCCAGTTTCTGGATATTATGAACAAAGCTGATATGAACATAGTTGAGCAAGAGTCCTTGTGGTGTAGAAGAGCATCTTTTGGGTATATGCTCAGGAGTGGCATAGCTGAGTCTTGAGGCAGAACTATTCCCAGTTCTGAGAAACCGCCAAATTGATTTCCAAAGTGGTTGTATAAGTTTGCACTTCTACTAGTGACAGAGGAGTGTTCCCCTTGTTCCACATCCTTGCCAGTATGTGCTGTCACTTGAGTTTTTGATCATAGCCATTCTGACAAGTGTAAGATAAAATTTCAGAGCCATTTTGATTTGCATTTCCCTGATGACTAAGGACACTGAACATTTCTTTAAGAGCTTATCAGCCATTAGACATTCATCTATGGAGAATTCACTGTTTAGCTCTATATTCCACTTGTTTAATTGGGTTATTTGGCTTGTTGGTGTCTAATTACTTGAGTTCTTTATAAATTTTTGGATATTAGTCCTCTGTTGGATATAGGATTGTGATCTCTTTTTCCATTCTGTAGGCTACTGTTTCATCCTATTGATGGTGTCCTTTGCCTTACAGTAGCAGTTTCATGAAGTCCCACTTATTTATTGTTGATCTTAGTGCCTGGCTTCTTTCCAATTTGTATCCCCTTGATCTCCTTTGGTTGTCTTATTGCTCTAGCTAGAACTTCTAGTACTATATTGAATAGATTCAGAAAGAGTTTCTAATTTATTGAATTCAGCCATGAGTTTTATTATTTCCTACTATCTATTCCTCTTGGGTGTGTTTGCTTCTTCCTGTGGTAGAGTTTTCAGATGCTCCTTTAAGTTGCTACTCTGAGATCACTCTAATTCTTTATAAAGGGACTTAGTGCTATGAACTTTCCTCTTAGCACTGCTTTCATTGTGTTTGAGTATGTTGTGTCTTCATTTTCATTGAATTCTAGAAAATCTTAAATTTTAAAATTTCTTCCTGACCCAATGATCATTAAATAGAGAGTTGTTCAGTTTCCATGATTTTGTAGGCTTTCTGTTGTTTCTGCTGTTGTTGAATTCCAGCTTTAATCCATGGTGGTCTGATAGGATGCAAGAATTTATTTCAATTCTGTTGAGACTTGCTTTGTGGGCAACTATGTGGTCAGTTTTGAAGAAGGCTCCATGAGGTGCTAAGAAGTTGTATTTGTGTGTGTGTGTTTGGATGAAATCTTGTGTAGATATCTGGTAGCCCAATTTGATCCTAAACGCTGTAATTTTCATTGTTTCTCTGTTTAGTTTCTGTCTCAATGACCAATCCTTTAGTGAGAGTGGAATATTGAAGTCTCTCAATATTAATGTGTGGGGTTTGATGTGTGATTTAAGAAATGTTAGTGATGTTTGTTTTGTTTTGTTTTGTTTTGTTGTTGTTGGTTTAACAAATGTGGGTGGCCTTGTGTTTGGGACATAGATATTCAGGACTGAGACACCATCTTGGTAGATTTTTCCCTTTTGAAGGAAAGTAGGAAGTGTCCTTCCCCATCTCTTTTGATTACTTTTGGTTGAATTTCTATTTTATTAGATATTATAATGGCTACTCCAGGTTGCTTCTTGGACCTATTTGCATGGAAAACCCTTTTCTAGCCCTTTACTCTGAGGTAGTGTCTATCTTTGTTGCTGAAGTGTGTTTATTATATGCAGCAGAATGATGAACTCTGTTTCCTTATTGATTCTGTTAGATTGTTTTTGTTTTAATTAGAGAATTAGTCCATTGATGTTAAGAGATATGTTAATGTCCAAAGATTGTTTAATTCTGTTATTTTGACGTTGGTGGTGTTAGTGTGTTCGTGAGTGTGCTTGTGTGTGTGTGTGTGTGTGTGTGTGTGTGTGTGTGTGTGTGCATGTGTGTTTCCCTTCCTTTGGTTTGCTTGTGTGGGTTTATTTATGTCCTGCATTTTCTTTAGTGTAGTTAGCTTCCTTGGGTTCAAGTTTTCCTTCTGGTATCTTCTGTAGGGCTGAATTTGTGGAAAAATGTTTAAATTTGGTTTGGTCATGAACTATCTTTTTTTTTCTTCATCTATGATGATTGAAAGTTTTGTTTGGTATAGTGGTCTGGAATACCTGTGGACTCTTAAGAGTCTGCAAAACATCTGCCCAGGCCCTTCTGGCTTTTAGACTCTGCATTGAAAAGTCAGGTGCAGTTTTGACACGTCTGTTTTTGTATGTTACTTGCCCCTTTACCCTTGCAGCTTTAAACACTCTTTGTTCTGTACATTTAGTGTTTTGAATCTTATGTTATGGAAAGATTTTCTTTTCTATTTGATGTTCTGTAAGCCTCTTGTATGTTTATGGCCATCTCTTTCTTATGTCTTTAGGGATACTTTCTTCTGATTTTGTTGAAAGTATTTTCTGGGCCTTGTAGCTGAGAATCGTCTCCTACTTCTATTCCTATTACTCTTAGGTTTGGTTTTTTATGGTGTCCAGGATTTCTTGGATGTTTTGTGTCAGGAATTTTTTTTTAGATTCACCATTTTCTTTGACCTATGTAACAATTCTTCAATTGTATCTTCTACCTCTGAGATTCTCTCTTCCATGTCTTATATTCTGTTGGTGATAATTGCCTCTGTGGTTCCTGTTCTTTTCCCTAGGTTTTCCATCTCCAGTATTCCCTCAGTTTGTGTTTTCTTTATTGCTTCTATTTCTATTTTCAGGTTTGGAACAGTTGTATTCATTTCTCTCACCTATTTGATAGTATCTTCTGTATTTCTTTAAGGGATGCATTTATTTCCTCTTTAAAGGCCGCCACCATCTTTAAAAGATTGGATTTAAGGTCATCTTCTTGTGCTTTGGCTGTGGTAGGATATCTTGTTGTAGTAGGATAGCTGGGCTCTGGTGGTGCCATATTGACCTGGCTTTTGCTGATGGTGTTCTAATGCTGGCCATTAGCCATCTGGTTGTCCCTGGTGTTGGCTAGATGTTCCTGATGCTGGCGGAACTTAAGGAGATGGGCAGAGCCATGAGCCAGCCAGTGGAAGTCTGGGTACTACACACACAGCTCACCTCTTGAGCTCCTATTTTAAGGAAAAAAAAAACCTGTTTGTAAAGCAGCTTGGAGAACACATAGTATTGGAATAGTGCGCACATTTAGAAAGATGAGGGAAAGTGGAGAAAACACAAGGGACCATCTGTACTTAATGCAGTCATATGGACACTTGACACTTCAGGGACAGTTTTCATTTAATTGAGATTCAAACTACACCTGTAGTTTTAACATTTGCCTATTACAAGTTAATATTTGAGAGACTGCTGTACCATTTAAGAAATTATTTCTTTTTCCAATTTTAAGATTTTGGAAGCTAGGGCTTGGTGCCAGGAAAGCACTCTACTACCAACTTACATTCAGAAAGCTCACTTATTTTTAACTTTTTAGAAACTCTGTTGTAATGTCTGTGCAATTGTCCATTGGTGTAATAAGGCCCTTTAATAATGAATGTCAGTAAAGATCTGGAAAGATGAGAATCCTCACTTACTGCTAAGAAGGGTGACACATGACCAGCCACTTTGGAAAGCAGGTTAGAAGTCACTCCATAACTTGAATACAGTTGCTGGGGCAGTGCAGTGATTCTGATCCTTAGTGTAGACCCTGGATTAATTGCCTTTCTCATTTCTGTAACCAAACACCAGACAAAAGCAGCTCTAGAGAGGAAGAGCTTGCTGAGCTCTTAGTTAGGACAGTCCAGCATGCATGGTGGCATTGTGGCTGCAGCACTCACAGCTGTGGCTGTGGAAGCTTGCTCCCATCTGCAAGCACAGAGAACAGATCAGCAGAGATGCCCACACACAGCTCCCTTTCTCCTCTCTCTCTCTCTCTCTCTCTCTCTCTCTCTCTCTCTCTCTCTCTCTCTCTCTCTCGGTCTTTCTACCACTCACATTCAGGTAATCAGTGTCTGGAAATGTCCTCACAGATGCAACTAAAGTGTGTCTCACTAATACCTTGGGAGGTTCTTAGTCCAATCAAGTTGACTGTCACATGCCCCCAACAAAATAAAACAAAACAAAGCACACAGATGGGTGGCTCAGAGGTCCAAAACAGTATCACTTATAACTCATGTGCACCGCAACCAATCAACAGATACGTTAAAAAAAAGGCATACAAGTACGCAATTCAGGCATGGGAAAGAATAGTAACATGCTACAACACAGTGTGTTTGTGTGTGTGCGTGAGAGCATGTGTAAGCACATACACACATAAAAGTCCAAGTTGATGTCCTGAGTCGTCATCAATTGCTCTTCCACTTTATTTACTGAGGAAAATACTTTTAATCAAATCTGAAGCTCAAAGGTATAGCTAGTCTTGCTACCAGTGTGCTCTAGGAATTCCTTATCTCCTTCTTCTGAAGCTGGGATTGCAGGCTGGCTGCCACACCTACCCAATATTTATGTGGATTCTGGGGATCCAAACTCTGGTACTCAAGCGTAGGAGGAAAGTGCTTTACTGCTGAGCCATCTATACAGAGCCAGATAATCTATTCTTTATCTGGATGCTGAGTCTACAGCTTTGTTCACTAACCTGCATCCAGGAATCTTAACTTCCTGGTGTATGAATGGGGCTGCATGCCACGTTCAACCTAGCACTCAGAAGGCTGAGGTACAAGAATTATGAGTTTGAGGCCAGCCTACACTACAGAGCAAGATCCTGGATCGAAAATGCATATATATATTCAGTGAGACATTTCTCTCAGAACTAGAAAAAAGACACCAAAGAGATATAGAATCTTCTCTGCTTCAGCTGGAAACTGAAGAACCTGAGAAGCTGAAGCCATATTAGACAAAAAGAATAAACATGGGGCTTCATGCTATCCAGCTCAAGGTATGCCACAAAACTGTAAGAACCAACACACCATAGGGCCTGGTGTCAAAACAGACTCAGGAGCAAATGGAACAGTATAGAGAGTCTAGAAATGAGGTCACAGGTCCACAGACAACAAAGGCATCAGAAATCCACACTGGCTATCCTATCATCTCAGCACTTGGAAGACCAAGGCAGGAGGATCTGGAGGGTTTTTTTGTTTGTATATATGCATATGTGTGCATATGTATATATGTATATGTATATATATGTATATAATACATATATGCATATATATTCTTTTTATTAGATATTTTCTTTATTTACATTCCAATTTTATCCCTTTTCCTGGTTTCCCCTCCTAAAATCCCCAATCCCCTTCCCCTCCCCTTGCTTACCAACCCACCCACTCCCACTTCCTGGTCCTGGCATTCCCCTACACTGGAGCATTGAGGCCTCACAGGACCAAGGGCCTCTCCTCCCACTGATGAACAAGGCCAGAGGATCTGGAGTTTAAGGTCACGATGGGCAACATAGTGAGTTCAAGCTATATAATGTGATATACTGTCCTGGAGGTGGGGAAAGCCAAGGATTGGGGATTATAGCTCATTAGTCAATTGTAAAGCGCTTGCCTAGCATGTTCAGTGCCCCAGGTTCCATACCAGCATCACAGAAGAAATGAAGGAAGAAAAGAAGGGAGTAAAGGAGAAAGGGGTGAATGGGTGGAGGGGAAAAGGAGGGGGAGAGAGTGGGAGGGAGGGAGACGAAGGGAAGAGGGAAAGGGCAGCCTGAGAGAATAGACAGCCTCTTGATTAAACAGAGCTAAGAAAACTGGATAAAACCTATGCAGATGTGGATTTGACCCCAGTCAACTTAAAGTGGATACAATTCTAAAATTTGAGATATCAAAACTGTAAAATTACTGGAAAAAAAGAAGGAAAAAACACTTCAACACATTGCTAAACGCAACTATTTGGAGATAAGACCTCCAATGCACCAGCAATGATGATAAAAGCCAACAAATGGTATTCCATTAACAAGTGTCTGTGCAGCAGAGAAAGGCACCTTACAGAACCATTTGCAAAGCATTCACCTACAATGGATTAATATCTACAATATGATGGGAGTACAGATAATTGAACAAAGCTCTAAATAATACATTTTAAATGGGCAAATATGTGAAAAGATCATTTCAAAAGAAGACATATACATAGCCAAGAAATATCTGGAAAACAACATATAAGCATGCATATTATAAACAATATATAAGTATATATGCTGCATACATATGTATGATATATATATGCTGCATATATATATACATATATATATGATAGATGTATGCATGTGCCCCTGAACACTAGACTGATATACATCTAGGCACAAAACTCTTATACAAGCATATATATTCTAGAATACTTGCAACATCCCTATTTTGGTAATATTAACAGTAATAATAATGACATAAAATTAGCTGCCATAATTAAGAGAATAGCTGAGAACAGATGCTCAGACATGGCATGGAATATTATGCAGCTATTGTTGCCATTTTGTTTTTATTTTGTTTCAACATATGTTTTTATTAATTTTTTAGAGATTTCACATCATATACTCCCCATCACATTCAATTCCCAGTCCTTACCTGTCCATCCTCTTTGTCCTTGTGACTTCTCCTTCAGCAAACAAAAAAAAAATTTTTTTTAAAGTACAATCTGTGTTATTTATGTACTCACTGGGGTATGGTCAAACTCTCAGTGGCTGTCTCCTAAATGGAGCTGAGTCCTTCCCTTTCAGCATCCCAGCTGGATGTCATCTACTATAGAGGGCTACACACCAGCATCCTATCAAGGTTTTTAAGAGTTCTCTCCAATGGCTTCCAGTCTGGACTATTACTGTTTGGGGGGTTGGGGTGGAAGTAGGGGTTGTTACAGAAGTCTTCTGTTGTCCCTCTTTGTCAACTGTACATTTGTGGTCATTGATATGACTGGGAACATAGCTTATTTGCTCTCTACAGACCTCCGGAGCATGGATCTTGAGCTTACACATTGTTTCTAGAGTTGGCACAAACATGAACAGGGCTCCCAGTTGCAGCCGGACCTCAGACGCAGATAAGGCTCTCCAATGCAGCTGAGATCACGGATATCAACATGGCTTCCAGACAGCAAAAACCACAGACATCCACCCAGAATTTAGTTGCAACACTGATCACAGCACAGACTCACACATGGCCCTCAGTGATACCATGAATGTGGACATTACCATGGCCCAAGGTTGCAGCACAGTCTTACCTTCATCAGAATGGCTCCAGGCAATTGCCCATGGATATCAACATGATTTCGGGCTGTAGCACAGCCCACAGACATCTGAATGGCCTTTAGTGACAGCCCAGGTCACAGACTTCAACACAGACCCAGTTGCAGTAAGATCATGAACCCAGACATGACCCTTTGCAGCAGCATGGACCAGGACATCACCATGGCCTTAAGTGGCAGCACAGGTCTCTCAGATTAGTACAATCCTGTGGTAGCACAGCCCAAGGGCCCACAAACATCAGTATGGCTTCACACAGCAGTGCAGGCCAGGGACCTCCTAGCAAGAGGGCCAGCCATACCCTCAGTTTTGTTTTTTAGTGAGACTAGAATTTTTTTTTTTTTGCTTTAGAGGAATTTACATATATTTTTATTGATCACAGTATAGAAAAGGTTTAATAGTATCCTTATGTTCTTATAAAAAAAAAACAACAGAAACAAAATCTCTCATGTGTAATTGTGTATGCATTTAACTACCTGCACATCTGGAGTAAATGATCAGGCTAACAGAGACAAATGCACACAGAAGGTGGCACATTGGTCATGAACACAGATCAGGCCACTACAGCAGAGGGACAAAACCAAGCGGGGTGTGTAGAAGCTTCCACAGATCAACAAAAACTAAAAGATAAAGACCAGTTACTGAGTCATCTATGGGACTTAAATAACTGCTTCTTCCATTTTCCTGTCAGAGATCAAAGTCAGGGCTATGAGTAGCACTACCTACTTTTTAAAACATATTTGAGTTGTTGTTTTCTCCTTCTCCTCCTCCTCTTGTAATTTTTTTTTACCATGGCGCCTCTCTCTCTCTCTCTCTCTCTCTCTCTCT
>NW_022196903.1:77986714-78054652 GCF_008632895.1 Mastomys coucha
TCTCTCTCTCTCTCTCTCTCTGTGTGTGTGTGTGTGTGTGTGTGTGTGTGTTCATATGCAACCTTACCATCTGAGAACATCCTTTCTGTTTGTCTTCTGTCCTCATTAGAATCTGTAAGCGCCTGGGCAAATCCTGCGCCCTGTGTCCTGGGTCTCCAGTGAGACGAAGGGTACCCATACAGTAGAAGACACCTTCTCAGACAATGGTGCTCAATCAATGCTTAACATGGTTAAAAGGAATCAGATCTAATGAATGAATAAATGAAAGAATTTTGTATTTTGACTTCTCTGTACTTGAGTTTATTCAGCAACTCACAGATTTACTTAGCACAGGCTTAAAAAAAATGTTTGCTGTGTTGAAGAATAATCACTGAACCAGAAGTAGGAATAAACAGAAAGAAGCCATGACCCCCTACATAGCAGATGTTGTTCCACTGGGAAGACAAGAGGCAAGTGATGTGGAGTAACAGACCCTCTGGCCTTAATGTTGCCTCCTGTGCAGGTGCAGGTATAGAGAAACTTCCAGAAGGCAGTAACCACACAAAGAAAGCAGAGTGGCTGAGGAGCATCCTCATCTGGGGACAGCATGACAGGTTCATTTCAGAAGCTTGTGTGCCCAAGAAAAGATCTAGAGAGTATGAGATGTCCACAAGAAAAGAGCTAGATGGTACAGAGGTGTGCTCGAGGAGCTAGAGGTGTGCAGAAGGAAAGAGATAGAGACTAAAAAGGGTGTGTGCCCAAGGAAGGAGTTAGTGTGTGCAGGAGGTGTGCCCAAGTCAGGAACTGGAAAGGGGCACAGGGAAAGCTGGGAGAGACTCATGAAGTTTCTTCCACCAAAGCTGACTTGGAGGAGGATGGACTCACACCACAGAACCAGTTTCCAGCAGTTTTCTAGGTCAGCCCTCTTGCTTGAATCAACTCTGGGAAAGTGAGACTCGGAATTTAGAGACGCCACTGCATCTCCAATGGCCCAGTTCTGTCCTTTGCAGAGAGGGGCCAGCTTGGGTACTCCAGTGGGATTTCTCACCTCAGAGTCTGTTTTCTACACCTGGGGTGGTATTGGTAGGGTGCCTTTGCTTGATGCTCTAACCCTCTCTTTCCCAGCATTTCCAAAGTTAGCAAGGATAGTCGGAATAGCTGCTCTGCATCAGGCTATTCCTGAGGCTCATTTAATCATTGTGCGAATACTAAGAGATGGGCGTTATTTTCTATTCCCACTTCCTAGACCTAGGAGCTGATGAGGGCACTAATGCACAGTCTGTACAAGTTGGCTGTTCTTCCTAAAACCCTAGGCTGTGCAGATTTAAGAAGTCACACCTCTCCCTAACTCCCAGCCCACAGGAAGCTGCTGCTGCTGTCAGCCCACTCTATTCATGGGGACACTAGTTCCCAGGGTCTCGTTTGTCTCCTGCATCAGCTGGTTCTGGGGAGCCACTTTCTTTTCTCCTTCCTGTCTTTTGCAGGCTCAAATTCAGCTTCCCACCTGTGCTTTCTGCCCTCGCCCCATACCCCTCTGCCAGTGGTGCAGGAAGAGCACCTTTCTCTGCTGAAATGAGCCTGGAGTAGAGAATTCAAATCCAGCTAACTGAAATGGCACACAGAGTTTACAACCAAACATTGTCAGTGGCTGCTGCTCTCAGAATTAGGAACCATCAGCCTGGCAGGATCTAGAATAACCTAGGAGATAGACCCTCGACATGTTTGTGAAGAAGTTTTTAGACCAGGTGAGGTGGGAAGACACTCCATGTGGGTGACATCATTCCATGGGCTGTGGCTCCCAAACTGAACAGGAAAGATAGCTGTAGGATCTCATTCCAGTTGTCAGCTTGACTACAGTTGTAATCAATTAAAACCCAAGGCGCTAGACACTCCTGTGAGGATTTCTTGATCAAATTATTTGTGGTGGAAAGACACACCCTAAACCTGAGCCACAACATCTAGTGGCAGCTCACATGAAAGAACATGGAAGAAGGAAGCTTTTACCTGCTTGCCCTCACTCTTGCTCGCACGTTCATCTATCCTGTTGCTCAAGCTATCTTTTACCTGTGTTCCAACTACCTTCTTCAGGATTCCAAGGTAGATGAAGACCAGCAGCTCTCCAGGGATCTTCTAGGAGTCCTGTGCCAGGTTAGGACTACTGGGACATCCAGCCTCATGGCCTGGACAACTACAGGATTCTCTGCCTTTTCATAGTGAGACAACCATTGTTGGATTACCTGTACCACAGTCTGTAAGCCAGCCTAACACACCCCTTTACATCACACACACACACACACACACACACACACACACAGAGAGAGAGAGAGAGAGAGAGAGACAGAGAGACAGAGAGACAGAGAGACAGAGAGAGAGAGAGAGAGAGAGAGAGAGAGAGAGAGAGAGAGAGAGAGAGAGAGAGAGGATACCTGAACCAAAAGTTACAAATCAAGATATTTCTCAGACTGGCTTAGTTTTCTTGGAAAGGCCATGTGTAACCCATCAACAGACCATGTTGGCAAGCCCAAATTATTCCTTTCCATCTTTCTTCTCGCATCTGCATTGACAGGCTCTCACAGCTTGCCGATGCCTGCAGGGTCTCCTCTAAAGCTTGTGACCTAAGGCTTGAAGGTCACATAGAAACAAGAATAAGCAATGTTTTATCAAGGAAGAGCCCAACCCAGTCATTGCAAAAGAGGTTTCTTTCAAGGAAGTCCCTGTATCTGCAGCAGAGACTGTCCACGCCTCTCTACCTGCACCAGCCCCATCCAGGGGAACCGGTGAACAGTTGTCATTCAGAGAAATGAGACTCTTTGGAAATCGTGCTTTCTTTGGGATCATGCTTTGCTTAATCAGAAGGGTCATTGCCCAAGAATAAATCCATTAACCAGCCTCCAGCAACAAAGAAGGACTCTGGAACCTTTGAAATCGCGGCAATCACAGCTGCCAATACTTTGTACTTCCTGATCTGGATGACATGGGCTCTGCCCACTTTTTGCTTTGAAGAGCAAGCTCAGGATGCCTTGACCTTCTCTAACCATCAAAACCTCTACAAGGAAGAAGTTTCCAAAGCAGGTGATTCAATACTGACATTAGTTGAACAGTCTGCACATATTTCCAGAGAAAAGAAAAAAACTCAGAAAGGTTAGGTGGCTTTCCCAGGGTCCTACAGCCAAGAACCATGGAAACCATCATGTGAATCATATATGTCTGGCTACAACCCTCTTTTCCATGGCTTACATTGCTTTCCATGTGAAGAATTTGAGCCCTTTCAGTGTAGTAGAGAGCAGACCACAGGCACCCCCACATTCTCCTGGTATACACAGAAAAGTCACTGTTCCTCCACAATGCACAAAGCCATCAGGTATCACCTGATCATCCTCAACCTGCAGGCCTTCCTCTCCTCTAACCTAAACCTGGAGGAGAAGGCAGCTTTGGATCCAGTCTCCATTATCCACTGTCCAGGAGAATGTCGGCTCCTTCCCTGAATCCATTTCTCATGCTGTTAGTTTTCTTGATGCTAGCTAGTTCATCATCTATGAGTGATCGCTTCTGAGAGCCCATTGGCTCTGCCATCACTACAGTGCTTTTACCTGAGAAAATAAACTAAGAGATCTGTTTCTGTTATTAATGATTCAGTACCACAGACTAAGTTGTAAAGAGAAGTTTATTTAGGCCTGGGTCAAGAGGCCACACCTAGGGATGACCTGCTTACTCGCAGTGTCCTGAGACAGCATATCACATTGTAAAAGACAGGGAGTGTGAGAGAGACCCAGTCAAACTGGCATTTATAGCAGACCCCTTCTCTAGATAACCCATTAGGTCTTTAAGTCACTCATCAATTAGACACAGGAATGGGCTAACCCACCCAGGCACCCATGAGAGCAACATCCTAAACACCTTCCAAAGGTCCCACCTGGCTCCACCTTCTAATAGCTGGTAATGAAGATTCAATTTCTACAATAGCTTGGAAGGAAGAAACTGTATCTAAACCATAGCACTTTAGACTCCATGTCAACAGCATGGCAGTTCTCTGACCTCTGGGAGGAGGAAGAGGTTTTCGGTCAGGTAAAGAAGAAAGGGAACTAAATTCCAAATTAGTGAAGGTTGTCAATGGAACCCATTTTATTAAAATGTAGTGTGCATGCGTGTGTGTGTGTGTGTGTGTGTGTGTGTGTTCACTTATGTATGTGTATGTGCACCTGCTTGCACATGTACACACAGAGGTCAATGTCAAGTGTCTCCCTCAGTCACTCTCCGTCTCATGTTTTTCAGTACAGAGTCTCTCACTGAACCCAGAGCTCACTGGTTTGACTGTGTGGCTGGCTAGGGAGGCCCAGGGAGCCGCCTATCTCTACCTGCCTCCAGACCCCAGGGCTGGGTTTTTAGACATGAGCCATGGCCCTGGTTTTTACACTGGGGCTGAAGATGTACTTTACATATTGTCTCCCCAGTCCAGCTGAACACACTCTCCACGTGTGTTTGTAGAAGCCTGGCTTGAGTCTTCAGCTCTTTCACGGGCAGGAGGCTTCTCTCTCCTAGTGTTTGCCACACATCCAGGCTACTTTTCCTGGATGCAGAGACAGAACTCAATAGCCCTTCTGGCTGCTCCTTCATCTCACTTAACCAGCACTGTGTTTAGTAGACACACCTTTGAATCTGTGATGTTTAATTAAGTATATAGACCCCTTTACTAAAATGCTCTGGCTTTAAGTGACTCCCAGTGTTGGATGTCTTAACTCTCGAAGCATCCAACATTAGTGCCAACGTGATTGCTAACCTATTACAGCACTGCAGAGGTCAGGGAGAGCTAGAAATGAGCCATAAGACAGGAAATCAGTAAGTGTCGAGTGCTGCTTATTGGCCAGATGGGAGACATATGGGGAAACCGCACACTGGGGAGGGTGTCATCGTTTACCCGGAAGACACCGGAATGCGTTAATGAGTAGACAGTTCTTGCACACTAAATCACCCCACATAATCATTGGTTCTCGGGGAACAGCTCACCCCAAATGACCTGGTGTTCCTGTGCGGCTCTTTGACTTACAGATGAGGGAGTACTATGGGGATGGCTCTTCCTGGCTCTTGTGAGACAACAGATGAAGCCACTATGGAAATCTTAGTAAGAAAATCTCCAATCAGCTACTGGCAAGTTAAGTTATAATTGGCTTAAGCAACTAACCCTGAAGGATGTTGGTACAATATGTTTACCAATTCTTATTTATTTATTTATTTATTTATTTATTTATCTATTTGTGTGTGTGTTTATGTGTGTACCATGTGTGTGAAAGTAACTAAAGAAGTCAGAAGATGGTGACTAATGCTTATGAGCCACTCAGTATGGGTGCTTGGAACCACACAGAGGAGCCATTTTTCTGGTCCCAATATAATACTCTTTAATTGGCAACTCAGACAAAAATATGCATGACCTTGGCAAGTTTGCAAATGAGGCCAAATTACAGGAGGTTAAAATCAGGGCTCCACAAACTCCTCGTGGCCTGGAACTGGAGGTGGAACAACCACAAGCAAAGGAGATGGTATGAGACAGTAACGCCAAGCACAAGAGGAGTATGGGTGTGAGTTCTGTATGATTCTGTATGCTCGATAGGAATGTGTTGGGCTGTAAATGTGCATGTGTGTGTGTGTGTGTGTGTGTGTATGTGTGTGTGTGTGTGTGTGTGTGTGTGTGTTTATGGAAGCCAGAGGTCAGCCTTCAGTGTTGTTCCTCAGAATGCCATCATCCACCTTGTTTGATAAAGAGTTTCTTTTGATTTTTTCTCCCAAACTCACCAACTGGCTAGCCTGTCTAGACAATGAACTCCACAGATCAGCCTGTCTCTGCCATCCCAACACTGGATGGAGTCACAGGCATACAGCACCACACCCAACTTTTTTATGTGAGTTCCAGAGATTAAACTCAGATGCTCATGCATGCACAATAAGTACTTCACCAGCTAAGTCATCTCATTAACTCCTGAACAGGATATTTCACTTGTTGACTTTGAGCCAGGCACTGCTGACCCATAGGTCTTTGCATGAAGTATGAAAGGCACCTTAGACACTGTACTGCCATCTGCTGGAAAATATTAAAGGGAATCAATAAATCTGGACTGTCTTATCAACAGAGCCCCCTAGAGGTGTGCAGAGCATAAGTTCACAATAATTGACAGTGTCTATCCAGGAGTCTAATATGATCCAGGAGGGAAAGTGGCTGCTATTGACATAGCTTAGGATTTTATAACCAGAAATTGTATGTCCCAAGTGAGAGAAGCCAAATCTCACTCCATCCTATGCTGATGTGGGTCAAAACCATATTAGAATCTGCCAGCCAGCATTCTTGATTCCATTGTTGAGTTTAGAAAGAGAAGAGACCAAAAGTTAATGGGATGGAAGAGCAAAGAAATAAAAAAGTCAAACAAAGTGGATGTAAAGAAAACAGAAGCTGGACTGGTGATGTGGCCCTGAGACCCACGGTGTGGTAGGAGAAGACTGACCCCAACATGAGTGCATGTGCTCACACAATAGATAAATAAGTTAATTAGTTAATTAAATGAATAAATAGATGTATTTATATAAAGATGCAACAATAAAAAAATCTCCAAATAAGGGGGGACTGGAGAGTGGAGGGTAAAAACAAGCATCAGTAAAGAATTAAAGCATTGTCTCTAAATAGATGACGGGTGATGGGAGGGGAGGGATCCAATCAAATCTGTTGCTCCAAACACCAAAGCTGGGTCCAAGCAATGAAACCATAGACTTCTGAGGACCGGCGGCTGCAGGTAACCTTGGCCAGCCAGCCTGCTTTTATTCAGTATCCCTTGCAGAGCCTTCCCAGCAATGAAGTATATGGGCCCCGCACCATCAGTGAAGGGCCAGTTCACTGGTCTTCAGCTGACACCATAGTTCCCATCTGCCTCTCCCGCCCCCCTCAGCCTTTATCTGTGCTCTGACCAGGAGCCTGAAGATAGACTTTTCTCTCCATAAGGAGTTTTGTCACCAGGGTTTTCCCCAAAGGGCTTTGGGTCAAAGATGAGCAGCCTTTGATCAGCAATCAGATCCCTTGTCTCTACTGTCCAGGTGGAGTATGGCCCTGGTCACAGAATAAGAAGTGCTTCCGTGTGCCTCATGAGCACATTTGTACCTTTTGGTGTTTCAATGTACCATAATTAATTTTACCAGTCCCAAATTTAAGAGCCTTCAGGGTGTTCCCCATGTTTCTTCTCAAGTCATACTACAATAAATATGTTTTAATAGCCCTTTGAGACACTTACATACATATTTTTACAGGGCAAGTTCCCCAAAACAGAATTGTAACCTGAATGGTCCTTAATGACCCTCTGGTATGCAGCTCAAGGACACCATCAGCTCTGTGGAACAAAAACCTGGATTTAAATTTCATGGTTAGTGTGGAAAATGAGCATCTTATACTTACTGAGTTCCTGTGAGTTCTTTTTAGTATTTAACTTTATTATTTTTAAAAGTGGTGTGTGTGTGTGTGTGTGTGTGTGTATGTGTGTGTGTCCACACATGGGCCCATGTACATATGAGTGCAGGGCCCACAGAGGCCAGAAGTGTCAGATATCCTAGAGCTGGAGTTGCAGGCAGTTGTGAGCTGCCTAAAGTAGATGTTCAGAATCAACTCAGGTCCCCTGGAAGAGCAGCAAGCACTCTTAACTGCCGAGCCATTTCTCCAACCCCTTATGAACTTCTCTTCAACCTTTGCCCACTTTATGAGTTGTCAATACTTTGTGTTGTTTATATATCTTTATTTAGGTGAATGTTTCTATATATGCTTATATGTCATGGACACATGTATACATCCATGTAAAAAAGGGTTTTTTAACATAATATTTTATTGATTATTTGGGAAGTCCACATCATGAACCTCGATTATATTCACTTCCTAGACCTCCCAGGTCCACCCATCCCCCAACCCTTGTCACCCCTCCCCACACAAAAAAAGAAATTAAGAAAACCCAAGTTCAATTTGTGTTACCCATATAGTCACTGGATCATGGTCCAACTCCCAGTGGCCAGCCCCTTAAAGAAAACTGAGTTCTCCCCACTGAACTCCCACTGCAGGCCATTGACTATGCAGCCCTGCACTTCAGCCTCCTTGCCACTATTTTAAGAGTTCTTCTGTCTGAGTTGTCACTTTTCCTAGGGAGGTATGGGTTGCCACAGAAGCCTCCTATGTCAATGATTTATTTGTAGTATTTATCTTCCATAATTTCATCTGCATTTTCTGCTATCTTTTAGATTTTAGTAGCAGCACTAATCAGTCTCATAAAATTACTAACAGATAAAATCCCTTTATCTCTAGCTATAGATAAGGCCTATTAGTCCTTTGGAGATAAGCTATAGCTAGACTCTAAAGTCATCCAGCCTGAGGTCTTGTGGGTGTTAAATATTTTATGGCTTTTTACATTCTTCTGTGGTCTCTTTAGTGTTTCTGCCTTCTCCTGATGCATTTTTGCCATTTATTAGGTAGGAAAAGTCCTTGTCTCATTTGGCATTTTAAATCACATAAATCTATGCATGACATCACGACTTAAAATTGCCCTTCTGTGCTTGTTACATCTGCTTTCTTACTAGCCTCCTTTACTCCCTTTTATTTTATTTTTTCTTGCTAGTCTTAAGAGTTTTGTTTTGTTTTGTTTTGTTTTAAGACTACAGGAATAGCTAGGAGTGACAAGATATGCCTTTAATCCTAGGCAGAGGCAGGCAGATCTCTGTGAGTTCAAGGCCAGCCTGGTCTACATAGTGAGTTGCAGGACAGCCAGAGTTATATAGTAAGACTCCATTTAAGAAAGAGAGGGAGGGAGAGAGAGAGAGAGAGAAAGAGAGAGAGAGAGAGAGAGAGAGAGAGAGAGAGAGAGAGAGAGAGAGAGAGAGAAGAGGAAGGAAAGGAGGGAAAGAGGGAGGAAGAGAAGAAAGGAAGAAGGAAGGATGGAAGGAAGGAAGGAAGCAAGCAAGCAAGCAAGCAAGCAAGCAAGCAAGGAAGGAAAAAAGGAACAGTGAGGGATTCCACCTCTTGTCCGTCTCAGGCTCATCCCTGAGAGCACAGACCGACTAGACATGGGATGGATATTTATTGGCATGCTAAGTCCAAAGAACCCAGTTCTTAATTTTTCTTCATCAATTCCATTTTCCTCAAGACTTCAATTTCCTCTTTCTATTCTCATCTGGTTCTTTCTTTTCTATCAGAAATAAGTTATCAGAATAAAGGTGCCGGTTCTTTTCCATTTTTGGAATGAAGTAACTAAATCAATGAATCTAATTCTGAGTACATCATTGGTTTTGCCACATATGATTTGATATATTTGATATCTCTCTCTGTCCCCCCGTCCCTCCTCCTCTCTTTCCCTTGCCCCCTCCCCGCCCCTCTGTGTGTGAGAGAGAAAGATACTTGTGGGATCTGTAGAAGGAGCAAGAGAGATAATATACAAATACATGCCAGAAGAAGACACCTGAAAATAATTAGCGAAGGTTACTCCCAAGTGACTTTGCTCTGCCCTAGCTTCACTACTGTCCGGTAGGCTCTGGAAACTGATGGATAATTCATTTAGGTATGTGTACATACTCCATTTTTATAGGCAATTCAGAGGTATTTGGGATTCTTTTTCCAGAATGTGGGGTATGATATTCTATCATACATTGAACCAACCTTAGTAATGATATCACCTAAGCCTGCTGAGCGTCTGCCTCATCCAGAGGGAAGTGTACTAGACTTCCCACTGCTCTTTACCAATCCGTCAATACTTGGACCTTCACTGGCTTCTCGCATTTCTCAGTTTGCATCTTTTCATAACTACTTGTCGATATGTAAGGCTTCATCACATCTCTTGATTGAACTTTCACAACCAAGTTCAAGTTCTTTTTCTCTGGTTTTAACTTGGCCTCGTCGTTTGTGTCTTTGAGCTCATCCCTCACAGCTTAGCTTCCTGTTTTAAGATTTGTTTATTTCTCCTTTTGAAGTTTCACTCAATAAAAGTTTTGTTCCTTTACATTTATTTATTTCACTTCATTTATTTATTTGTTTGGTGTGTGTGTGTGTGTGTGTGTGTGTGAGTGTGTGTGTCCTCCACATATGGAGGTTAGAAGATAATTTGGGAGAGTCAGTTCTCTATTTCCAACAAGTACATCCCAAGACTCTCCGCTCCTACTCCAGGTGGTCTGTCACATCAGCCCCTCATCCTCCAGTTTTAATGTCCTATATGTAGCTTTCCAATTTTGGCATGTAAATATGAACAAAATTTGGACACAAAACAACAACAACAAAAAACTATCTCAAGAAAAAAGAGGGACATTTACTTTAGTGTTACTCTTTTAATTATAATTTTTTATATTTTATTATGATTTTCTTGTCTCTCCCATGTTTTCTTCCCAGGTTTTTACATTCATAGTTTTCTCCTGTGTTCATATTTGGTTACCTTTGTAAATACCGTGGCTGACATATTTCCTTACGCTGAACTGTTTCTTTTATTCTGTTGATTTTTCCTCTTATTAGATTTATCATCCCTGGTTCTTGTCTTTCGCCTCCCTTCAGAATGAGCTCACAGTAGGCACAATGCCTCCTGATACACAAATGTCCTTCTTGGTCTCTCAAAGGTGACCATCCACCTTTGGGCAGATTAGATATCTGAATACCAACCTTTCCCCTAGGAAAGGTAGATGTACCACAGCATCCAGACGCCAGGCTGCCTGGCTTGCAAGACACTCATGGGCACCTTCCTTCAAGAGAGTAGTGTGGAGGGTGGCCACACCGAGAACAGAGGGGTCCCATGTGCAGGTGGCAGCTGAATGTGCACCTGGTATGCAGTCTGCTCCTGGTAGTGTGTCACCACCCGCAGGCCGCATGGAGTCAAACCTCTCATCTCATTCTCTAGCTCCCCATGGCTGCTGCTCTTTCCAAGGCTTTTCTTTGGTGAACTTCTGGAGTGAAGGGCTCAGGGCAGGTCCTGGGGTTAGGGCTCTGCAGGTAACTCCAGGACCTCACACCCAAATGCCTTAGGTGTGCCTGTGCTGTAGGAAAGAACTATGACCCCGTGTCAACAAAGAGGAGGAGAAGAGGTGCTCCTGTGTGTGCTGAGGCCTCAAGGACCGTCACCAACCTTGAGGTTCCTTTCTATCCTCCAGAAGCAGAATGCTGTCCAGGGGTCACAGAGCACCACCCCACCCACAGCATGTTAAGTCAGTTCCAAGACTCAGAAAGCCACATCTGGTGACCCTGCCACTCGCATCAAGGCGAAGTGACCCAGTTTCCAGTTCAGGTACTTTGAATTTGTCAACAGGGCCCAACCTACCACACGCCCTCATTGGTCATCCCTGTTCCAGCTGCTGGCCTTCTGGGGATTTGTAGGGAAGTATGGCCTGGAATCTGCTGGGAACTTCCCCTCAGTCACTTGCATGCTCAGCTGAGGCCCTGTCCTGAAATCCTTCCCTATCTCCCAGGGCCTGGTTGGTTAGTGCTGCTACAGACCTTCTCTAACTTTGTTCTTGGCAGTTTTAGAGAATCTTCGGCAAGCAGAAGAGGTGAAAATTGTCACCCTGAATCTGGATATGCCAGAAGCTCATAGGAAAACCCTGGAAGGAGCTGGGGAGGGGGACACTCCACAGGGAGAGTAAGATGAAAAGAAGGAGGTAAGACCCCATGTGGCCTGTAGGTGGTGACACTCCAAGTATCATCTACCAGAAGGGACTAGGGACAGGAGGCAGGCAGGGGTGTGTCCTAGGACAGGGACAAGGGCAGGTAGGGGTGTGTCCTAAGCTAAGGGCAGCAAGGAAGCATGGGCTAAGTAGAGGTAGAGGGCAGCAAGTAGATGCGTCTTGGGCTAGGGACAAGGGGCAAGCAGGCAAGCGGGCAGAACCTAGTTCTCAAAATCCAGCATGCAACTCTAGAATATGACTTTGTCTGGTAGTCATCGAAATGTGAAGGAAAGCAAGGTTTGTGTTTTAGAAACTCTGCTGCAGAGACAAGGTGGAAGAGGGCTCTGGGCCAGAGGTGGGAAAGAAAAGACCATTGCATCACAAGAAGCAGGAGATGCTGAACCCTTGAACCTGGGTAGTGGCCAGAAGACTGAGAGGAGGAGATGGATCATCAAGATAATAGAAGTGATGTTCAATTGGACCCAAGGACCTGCTGGATGCAGGGAAGAGTCAGGAATGACTCAGAGGTTCTGGTTGGGGCAACTCAGAGGATTATGTTGCTATTCATCAAGAAGAGGCTGCGGGAGGAGAAGCAGGTTTGGAGTGTGAGCCTGGGCTTGAACTTACTGCTCCTAACTTCAAAAAATGACAAACGACTGACTAAGGTCAATAGGTTGATCTAACACTTGGGTCCAGGGCTCAAGAAATATAATGCTTAAGAGCGTGGAATGCCCATGATACAACTTGCAGACCACCTGAAGCTCAAGAGAAAGGAAGACCAAAGAATGGATGCTTCAGCCCCACTTAGAAGGGGGAACAAAATAATCAAGGGAAGTAGAGGGTGGGAGGGACTTGGGAGGAAGAGAAGAAGGGGAGGGGAACAAGATAGGCAGAATCATGTATGGGAGGAGATGGAGGAGATGTACAGAGGGTCAGGAAATTGAACAGAGGTGTGTAGCAATGGTAGATGGAGAACTGGGGGTAGCAACCAGAAAGTCCCAGATGCCAGGAAAGCAAGAGCCTCCCAGGACCCGAAGTAGATGACATTAGCTGAAATACCCCACAAAGAGGAAGGAGAACTTGTCGAGACTATATCCAGAGGTTAGGCACACCCCTGCCCCCCCTCCCCCATTGAGGGATGGAGCCACCCACCCGTCTCCAAAATTTTAACCCAGAATTGCTCCTGTCTAGAGGAAATACAGGGACAAAGAGTGGAACAGAGACTGAAGGAAAGGCCATCCAGAGACTGCTGCACCTGGGGATCCATCCCCCCTGCAGACACCAAACCCAGACACTATTGTGGATGCCAAGAAGTTTTTGGTGACAGGAGCCTGATACAGCTGTCCCCTGAGAGGCTCTGCCAGATCCTAACCAATACAGATGCAGATGCTTGCAGCCAACCATCAGACTGAGCACAGGGACCCCAATGGAGGAGTTAGGGGAAGGCCTGAAGTTGCTAAAGGGTCCTTATCTGGCATCAATGAGAGGGGAAGCCCTTGGTCCTATGAAGGCTTGATGCCCCAGTGTAGAGGAATGCTAGGGCAGTGAGGTGGGAGTGGGTGGATGGGTGGGGGAGGGAGCACAGTCATCAAATCAGGGAGAGGGGGTAGGGGATAGGGGTTTGCAGAGGGGATGACATTTGAAATGTAAACAGATAAAATATTCCATTAAAACAAAACAAAACAAAGAAAAGAAGTACAATGCTTCTGGGAGCCCTCCACATGTGTGGTCATGAGTGCCAGCATGGGAGCACACAGCAAGCAAGGCTGGACTCATGGGCCCCATGCTGGTCTGAGCACTGCTGTCGCCACCTGCAACCCCTTAATAACTTTCTGTGTGTGGAGAGGGCATGTGTCTGTGTGCACATCCACTCTCCAGACATCAATGTTAGGTGACTTCCACAATCACTGCTCCATATTTATTTTTTGGTACAAGATCTCTCAGTGAATCTGTACATCACCATTCCTGCAAGACCCACAGGCCTAAAAGTCCATGGAATCCTCTTATCGCTACCCTAGAGCTAGGGTTACAAGCATGTGCCATCACACATGGCTTTCCTATGTGTCCTGGGGATCTGAACTCAGGTCTGCATGCTTGTGGAACAATCACTTCAGCCACTGAGCCCTCTCCACAGCTCATATTCTGTAGTAACCGTTGAGGTAGGAGCTCGCAGCTTCACTGTGACTGGACCCTGAAGATGGCAGTATTCATTTCTAAGAGAAAAAGGGACAAAGCCAGGCCTGAAGTCAAACTAGGAAAGGTCCACCACACAGAGAGAAGACTGATGGTGCCATGCAGGAGGGGATGCTGGTGAGGGACTAGTGAAAATTCACGAAACAAGGCGGCTACCATGACTTGAAGAAGGGGCAGTGACCTAAAAGGAGATCAGGACGGTACCTTCACACCACCATTTGGGGTACAAAAGTGATAAACATGTGACATAAAACCAACTGAACGCCAGGGCTCCAGTGACTCTGTGAGTAGCAAGTTTGCAAGTGTACAAGCAGGAGGACCTGCATCTGAGCCCCATTAGCCACAGAATAAGTGAGGTGTTTGAGGATAGATTTGTAATCCCAAGATTACAAAGGACAAAGGATCCCTGAACCATACTGGCCAGCCAGACTCACATGGTTGGTGAGCTCCAGTGAGAGATCCTGTCTTTTAAAAAACAAGGAGAATGGCATAGAGAGATGGTGTATGAGGTTGACTTCTGGTCTCCATAGGCACATGAACATCTGTGCACATGCACCCTCATACACAAGTGAATCATACACACACACACACACACACACACACACACACACACACACACTCATACACACACACAGACCTAACTTCTAGTCTCCACAGGTACAACCATACCTGTGCACACATCCACACACACAAGTGCATCACACATATACACACATACACCTAACTTCTGGACTCCACAGGCACATGCACACCTGTGCACACACAACCACATACGCAAGTGTATCACACACACACACACACACACACACACACACACACACTTGACTTCTGGCCTCCACAGATACATGCACACCTGTGAACATGCACCCTCATACACAAGTGTATAACACACACACACACAAACACACACACGCACACACACACCTGACTTCTAGAGGAGTCACCTATGGAGTGTGGAGAATTCCAGACTCTGACCATTGCCGTGGTTTCATCCCCGGCTGTCTGGGCTCCTGCAGCTCCGGACTCCTCACTTCATCCTTGTGCCCTGCAGGTCACAGTGATTGTGCTAGCATTTAAGTCTGATCATGTCAGACCTCTGCCCAAACCCATAGACGGCTGGTCATGTCAGAGCATATGTGTTTACTGCCTGAGAGGACCAGTCATCATCAGCCTCCTCTTTGCTCGCTCAGCTTGAGCGCCACAGCCTCCACACTGGCACTGTGCCCAGCCCTCCCCCTGCCGCTCGCTCTCTTGTTATAGGTGCCTTGACCTTCTCTATTGCTTGGACTCAGCTCAGATGTTCCTCTCAGTGTGTCCTCCGCCCTAGGCAGGCCATGTCTGCTACTCTGCTTGCTTTTCACAGCCCTATCTCCACCTGACTTCCGGCGTATCATTTGCTTTTTGTCTCCCCACTCCGAGGGGAGGAGACACTTGGCTCTGTTTATCTGCCTGGTTGGTCTTGTTGGAGGACAACAGCCCTGAGGGACATTAGGAGCTGTTGGGGATCCTGTCTTCCAAGCCAAAAATTATGATATGCTGTCTAGTAGAGAGAAAGGGTATTCTCTTGTTTGTTTGTCTGTTTGGGAATGCATCCCTTTGTTTCACAGAAGGATTTAAGGCAGCTTACAAAGCGCTCGGCAAGATGACATAAATTAGAAGCAGGTGGAGGGGGGGTGGTGTCCATGCAGAGTGAAGCTATAAAGTGGAGCCAAGGATGGGACTAATGCAAAATAAACATCCCATAAACTTTGATCCATTCATGAGGGGTGGGCCACAAATTTGGCTCTAATATTTCTTACTGCCAGTGCCAGGATGTAACACGATCCTCCTCGTGACTCCCAGGATCCTCAAGATGAAAGCAGACCACCAGCCCTGGACAGACAGCCACATTCCTGACGCCTGGAGAACAGAGCAGCATCTCCTGCTTCCTGCCCAGAGGGGACAGGAGCACTATGGGGAGGGCTCACAGGCATCTCTGAGCTTGGCTTCTTATGTTTCCCAGCCAAGCTTAGGGGAGTCCATTATCTGGGGTACCAGTGACGGGGTTCCATCCAGCTCTACACGGGTTTTGGCAGGGGGTGGACAGTGTGGAGTAACGAACCCTGGAGGTCTGCTACCTGAAGAGCCTAGGCCAAGCTTTGGGGGTTAGCAAGGGATGGAATGGTCTCGTGATCAGCACTTAAACTAAAGCTGTTTTAGGTAGCAAAGCTTTATGTGATCCCAAGAGCCACCAGACATCAGATGGAGGAAAGGTTGAGCCATACAGGAGGCCCTAGAAAGTTATGTCCTCTCTCTGAGAAGTTCCTCTCCCACATAATGTACAACTGATAACATACAGCATAGGTAGATGGGTGTGTGCATGTGTGAGGGAGAGTGTGTTCACATTTGTGTTCATGCCATGCAGATTCTAGAGGCTGCTGTCAATTGTCTTCCTCTATTGATACCTGTCTTATTTTTAGGGTTTAGTTTTGTTTTGTTCGTGTGAAATAGGGTCTCATTATGTGTAGCCTGGGCTGATCTGAAGTTTTTGTAGGCCAGGCTAGTCTCAAACTCAGAGATCCATCTGCCTCTGAGAGTTCTGGGATTAAAGCTGTGTGTCACCACATCCAACTTCCACCTAATTTTTGAGACAGGGTCTCTCAGCAAACCTAGCCAGTTCAGCTGGATGGCTGGTCAGTGAATTCCAGAGACCTGTCTGCCTTCACTTTCCCAGGACTGGAGTTAAGGCGCTTACCACCAGGCCCAATTTGTTTTATTTTTCTTTGTTTGTTTTGTTTTGTTTAGTTTGTTAGTGCTGGGAATCAAACCTCAGGTGGTCCTGTTTGCACAGTAGGCGCTTTACTGACTGAGCCTACATCGACATCTCAATACAGCTGTAGCCTAGGAATATTTTAGAGCAAATCCAGCCAAATACCTACTACCTACTGTGTGTGTGTGTGTGTGTGTCTGTGTGTGTGTGTGTGTGTGTGTGTCTGTGTGTGTGTATCACTCACCAAGTTAACTATGAGGAGACCTGTGTGGAATGAAGGAGGAACTTTAAGAGCTGAGTGGCAAACATGACAGCTAGCTGAGAGCCCATTGGCTCTGAAGTCTCCTTTCTGGCAGTAAGCAGGCAGTAAGGCCAGCCACATCCTGGGAGTCCGTGCTGAAGCTGAATTCTCCCAGAAAATCCAGAGTGCGTGGCTGGAGCCACACAGAGCAGAGCTGGCTCCCCTTCCTCACCCCTGATAGGGATCCCAACTTTACTGGAGTGTTGAAAGTCTCCAAGATAACAAAGTGCCCCTCCTCTGAGGTCCTGGGAAGGAAGGTGCAAAGCTTCTCTCATTTCTCCTCCTGCTAGTTTGAGACACTTTATAACCTAAGCTGTCCTTACTGAAATCCTAGGTCTCTCTCCTTCCCCTTTCCTCCCCTCATCCTCTCTGTGTCTCTGTCTCTGTCTATCTCTCTGTCTCTCTCTGTCTCTGACTCTGTCTCTCTCTGTCTCTCTCTACCTCTGTCTCTCTCTGTCTGTCTTTGTCTGTCTGTCTCTCTCTCTCTGTCTCTGACTTTCTCTATCTCTGTCTCTATCTGTCTCTCTCTATCTCTGTCTCTCTCTGTCTCTCTCTGTCTGCCTCTGTCTGTCTATCTCTGTCTGTCTGTCTCTCTCTCTCTCTCTCTCTCTCTCTCTCTCTCTCTCTCTCTCTCTGTGTGTGTGTGTGTGTGTGTGTGTGTGTGTGTGTGTGATACGTATGTGCACATTTGTTCAGGTGTCCATGGTGGAGGCCAGAGGAGGGATGTTGTTCCTCTCTATGACTCTCCACTTTTTTCCCCTGAGTCAGGGTCTGCAGTCAAGTCGATGGCTAGGAAGCCCCAGCAACTCTCCTACCATCTGCCTCCAACGGCACTGAACTTTCAGGTACATGCACACCCACTGCCCACCTTTCTATATGTCTGCTGGGGCTCAAACTCAGGTCCTCATGGTTGTACGGCAAGTGCTCTGACCTACTCAGCCATCTTTGTGGCTCCCTAAACACATAGTGGAATCCACCAATACTGAGCACCTTCAAAGACCAAAGCCATGTGCATTTCAAAGACATGGTACCATCCATCCTTCCTGCCATCTGCTGCTTCCCTTGCTTTGAAGGCTCCGGCTCAGCCGACCTCTCACCCCCTCTCCTAGCCCCGGTCCATAGATGCACAGTACACCCTAGCCTGGATTAGCCACTCTGGCTGACCCATGTCTCCTTGGTCCTACCCTCCCTCTTAGTCCTTGGGCTTAGTCATAATAACGCCTCACATCAGCAGAGCAGAAGATCACCTTACATCTGTCTCACAACCACAAAGAGGTGGATGGTGGGAGGCTAATTATCATCTCAATTTTACAAATAAATAAACAGGCTCAGAATCACCCCATGGTTTTCCCACAAACATGTCATAGTGAGTGTCCAGGCCGGAAGTACAACTCCATACCCTAAGCTCTGAACTTGTATTACATGCATCCTGATCCCCCAAACCAGCACTCCCTTGATGCAGGAGGGGTTTTCTGCATTAGGGGATCTACAGAGTACACTGTCCAAGGGTTTATGTGTGTAGGGGCACAAGGCAAATGGGGGAGGAACCCTCTGGAACCCCATTATGTCACCAAGGAACCCGAGTTTCTCCATTCACCTCTACATTTTACAGGTGGGGAAACTGAGGGTCAGAGAGAAGAAAGGCTCTTCTGTTGAATGTTCAGCCCATGGTTAGAGTTGGACACCAGTACCTGAGTGAGTGTTGGGGTGATAGTCTCCTTCAGCCATACACACCCAGGTCTGCGCCTCAGTCTCCATCTTTTATCTGTCTAAGCCATCCCGGGAGGAACACAGGACGGGGCACTGCCATCTCTAAGGCCAAGAGCTTACTCTCAGTCTTTACCACAAAGTGGTTGTTGACCATGTGAACTTCTGGGTCTTTCTAGCTTCAATGCCCATTCTAGAATTCCAAGATGTCTCAGTGAGACCTACACCAGGTCTGCTTGAGGTGGGACACTGTGGAGGGCCGTGATGATGGAGTGAATGTTGACCTGCAGTGGGGACTTGGGGCAGGAAGACCACCTTGAAGAAAGCAGAGAAGCAGAGGCCTTGAGAAGGAGACCCAGGAGGCCCAGGCCAAGGACAGGACTGAGGGTAGGGAAGGGTGGAAATCCACTTGAGCTCTGTGTGGCTGGAGCTCAGTTCAAGGCTTGTTGTCCAAAAAGGTATAATCCCCTTTCTCTCCAGACATGAAAAAAACAAAACAAAACAAAACAAAACAAAATAAAAACAACCAATCAACCAAACAACCAAAAACCCAAAAAACCAAAAACCACAACCCAAATGTTAGCTTGGCTTGACCTTGTGGATCCCTGCAGGATCTACAGCCTATGGATATGCCACTGGGATTAGGAACCACCCCCCTCCCCTTTTACAGACAAGAAAACAGAGACCAGAGGAGGAGGACCAGTGCAGAACTGCAGCAGAAGCAGGTACTACATGGCCTCAACCAGTGTCTTCTCCATTGTGGAGTTCTCAGTCCCAGCACGTTGTTCATTGGCTAGATCCTGCATCTCAGAGCAATGTAATGCATACAAACGCTTAGGCTATGGAAGGAGGTCTGGCTTCAAAAACTGCTTCTGGTTAAGAGTTTTTGCAGCACCCATTCTGTATATTTCTAGCAACATGTATATGTGCATGTGCGTGTACCTGTGTGTGTGTGTGCCTGTGTGCCTGTGTGTGTGTGTGTGTGTGTGTGTGTGTGCGTAACAAGGAATTGAGCCTATAGCTTCATGCACAGTGGGCAAGCACTTCATCTCTGAGCTACAGCCCCAACTCTTGTTTCCTATTAGGGAGTCAGAAACATTCAGCCTCAGATGTCAGCATTGGCTGTGCAGTACTGAATTAGTTTACATAGTGATTTTAAAAACTGCATTTCACCCACTGAACAAAACACCTACTGGGTCCCTTCTGCACCAGGCTCCTGTGATGTCATTGGTCACTTGTCTGGGTGTCAAGTGCTCATGCATCTGTTGTTGCATCCTACTTGAGCATTACTGGTGTGTTTGGGGACAAGTCCTATGGCAGACCTTGACCCCCTCCAGGAAGCTATGTTCTCTGTGGGGCTCAGTCAGCACCACAGAGGGGAGACTGTGGGAGTCAAGGAGGAGGAGGGAGCACAGCAGAGCCAGAGAGAGCTGTAAAGCCAGGAGTAATCGCTGGAGAAGTTCCTCTCCTTCATTAAAGACGATCTTAATTAAGGTCCCTGAAATAGATACTCAAAACAAGCAGCTGTGGGAACCAGATCCGCAGGGGATAGCTCAACCGCCCAGAGCTGCTGGGTGTTAGCTGCTTCTGCACCTGTCATTAGGGAGTGGGAAATCGCCCCACATCAAAGCCAGCCGGGAAGGAATGTGACAAATGCCATTCACCTTTAAAACAGTGTTGAAAATGAATGCAGGAGTCTGCCAACCATTGTGTATGAAAACTCCTGGGGCAGAAGGACAATCTCCAGAGAGTGAGGCAAGGTGTGTCCAGCAGGAAGCAGAGATGGGTGCCTAGAACTGGGAATTCTGCTTGACTTAGACATGCTTCTCCTGACCTTTTACCCTAGTGGACTGGAACTGAGGTCCCACCGGTCTTCCACCCCACTACCTTCTTTCTGCCATTCTGCTTTAGGTCCAAAGAAGGGTCATAGTGACAGAGGAACTAAGAGACAGAAGCAGGAAGGCAGAGAGAACCAAAGAGATTCAGGAGACTGTCTTGGGCTATGTTAGGTCAGAGAAAGCCCCACTGAAATGCCACAGCTTCTCAGATAGCTTTCTTTTGCCCTTCGCCTCCAAAACCAACACATAGAACCCAGCCTATACCCTTGAATCTTTGAACAAGTTCAAAGTTCATCCTTCTAGAAGCCATTATGGATGAAAGGCCCCATCTTGGCTTTCAGTTTAGGAGGATTCTGAGAGACAGTGGGCAGGGCAGGTCTCTTTTTAGGTCTCTGAAGACACTTTGCAATCTTTTGTTATCCTGACCAGACATTAGCCAACACAGGGAGGTGGGAGGCTGGGATGAGCCCTCACCAAACTCGGCCCTGCTTCAGACTGACACCAGGAGCCAGAGAGACTCTGAGACCCATGTGGATTAAGGTAGCCAGAGGAGGCTTTCAGGTGGGGAGGGCACGCAAGCCAAGCCTTGAGGACAGGCTGCAGTTGGCAGAGAGCAAAGACGAGTAATGTCAGCTATATCTTTCCTACCTTGGCTGCAACCTGGGGGCTGGGGACACAGCTTGGATGTCCTAACCAGACTCATGTTGAAATCTAATCTCCATTGTGACTGTTAAGAGTCAAGACCAGGTGGGGCCTTTACAAGGAGGTGAGGTCATGAGGGTTCTGCCCTCACCAATGGTTAATCCTCTCACAGATTAATGGGCTATCAAGGCACTCTGAGAGTGGATCTGTTATAAGGGAAAGTTTGGTTCCATCTCTTGGATGAGTCCCTCTCCTCCCCATGTCACTCCAGGACTTCTGCAGAGTTCCCATCAGCAATAAACCCTTCAGAAGACAGATTCCCTCAGCCTTTGACTTTCTGGCCTCCACAACCATAAGCTGGATAAACCCTCTGTCCTTTTTAAGTTATATAGTTCCAAGTCCTTTGTCATAGTAAGAGACAAAAAATTAAGATAAGGGACACATGTTCTAAGACTGTGTTGGGTGAGCTCTAACAGCCAAAGGCTGCTCTGAGATGTGGAGTAGACAAGATGAGGTCAGTATCCCAAGCCCGGATGGGTGTTTTGAGTGGTTGTCATGTTCTGAGGCATTTGGTGTTTTGAGTGGTTGTCGTGTTCTGAGGCAAAGCTTCCTCACACTTTGGACCATAACCCCACATGGGGGTCAAGAATAAAATAGCTTGGCTGGAAGATATCTGATCATACAACTAAAAATTAATTTAAATTTAAATAAACAATGAATCATAGGGGGAAGGGGTAACAGTACTCATCTGTGTTGTATCACGTGACCTCGCTGCAGCCTCGACTCTGAACATACATAAACTTTCCTACGTGCATAGGACCACATCAAGCAATGCTGATGAGTGCTGCCTTTAGGGCCATGGTTCAAAGTCAACTGGTGTCCGTGAACTGTGATGTTTTTACTGTGCCAAGGTTTCTACTCTTATAGAAATAGCATGGTTTCATCAAAGAGAACAAAGACCTTTGCTGTCTTTCTATCACTGTTTCTCGGCATGTGAGCATCAAATCACTGTGTCTTTATATTTTACTGTGTTGAGCAGATAATCTATCCCATCATTATGGGGTTTTACTTTTGTCCTTAAAAAGGTAAAATCATACATAAAACAAAAAGTTGCCAGATAAGTTGCTTTATGACTTGTGAATAGTACTTTCGATTTATTAACTGTTTACTAAGTGTTTATATATGTGCACAGGTGGGCCACAGATCAATGTTGAGCATCCTCTTCAATCACTCTCCCCATTTTTTGAGACAGAGTCTTTCACAGAGCCTGGGGTACATGAGTTTGGCTAGGCTAGCTGGCCAGCAGATCCCAGGAAGTGTATGCTGCTATGCCCAACCTTTTAAATGTGGATGCTGAGAACTGAGCTCTGGCTCATCAAAACTGTACACCTTTGCCAACTGAGCCATCTCCCTGGCCTTCTATACGTCCTTAGATGTTATTTATTTTATTTTTTGTGTGGATGTTTTATATGCATGCATGTTTATGTACTCTGTGGGTGTCTGGTATTTGTGGTGGTCAGAAGAGGGATGCCCTGGAACTAGAATTTCAGATGATTTTAAGTGCTGGGAATTGAACCTCTACAAGAGTAAGAAGTGTTTACAGCCAGGCATTGGTGGCACATGCCTTTAATCCCAGCACTTGGTAGGCAGAGACAGGCAGATTTCTGAGTTTGACACCAGCCTGGTCTACAGAGTGAGTTCCAGGACAGCTGGGGCTATACAGAGAAACCCTTTCTCGGAAAAAAAAAATGTTTACTGCTGAGCCATCTCTCCAGCCCCAGCCCCTACCTATTTTATAACCAATATATCCAGGACCATAATCGTTTTTTCTAAATGTAAAAACTTCTAGGGAAAAAGAGCTTATTGAGTGCACAAAGCTTAAGAAGTGCTGTGCTGTACTGGGTCCCGGGAGCCAGGACCACAGGCATCTGGGCATTGGCTGGAAGAGTGTCCTGACCTTTCTCTTAAGTCTTTGCTCACCAGGATTCCTGCTAACCCATGAATTACATCAGTCTTCTCTATATTATGCATACAGGAAATCCAGAGAGATTTGGCTACAAAGTGCAGGCAAGATGTTCATTTGAGACAGAACTTTGTTTGAAACACTCACTAAGAGTTAAGGGATGGTCTTTAAATCATTTGCTCTCAAGTCTTTAACCAGAAGCTGGAAGTGATGGACTAGACCTGTGGTTCACCTGCCTAATTGCTAAGGAGTCTTAAGAGTTGGCTCTCATTGTTCCCACTTAGTAAACTGCTTGAACCAGGGGAGCCACAATCATTGAAAGAAGGAGAGCCTAATCAGATGGGAGAGAAGGAATATAGGTAAAATAGACAAAGCAAAAACTCAAGTCCCAACTCACCTTCTGAGCATCCCTCAAACATGGGGCTAGCACTACAGCTCAGTGGTAAGTATGCATGCTCAGCATGCGCTACACACTCTGGGTTTGATCCCTAGCAATTCACTGTGATCCAAGTTATAAAGTTAGCCTGAATTTCCTTTTAGCATTTAGATAATAAAGTGACTTTGGAAATTTGCCATTTAAAAACTAAAAAAAAAAAAAAATCGCTCCACACCTGTGGATCATGGTGGGACTGAGAAAGATCAGAGGAAAGCCTACTGTCTGCACCACAATAAAAGTCATCATTGTTAACTATAGTAATGAGCACCCTAGGTTCTAGCACTGGTCAGTCTCTCAGGCCCATTGATTGAACTGTGAAATCCTCATATATAGTCCTATGAGGTGCTGTCAACCATTTCCACAGCTGAGAAAACTGTGGAGCAAAGACAAAGAGAGCCATATCACCTGGCAAGGAAGCAATAGGGTTTGGGGTCTGAAGCCCAGTGTCTGCACTCACTGCATACCTGCATGTCCTCACTGGTCTTCCCCCACTGACCTCATCAGCATTCTCAGCAGGGAGTTTCATGCATAGCCAGATGTACCAGAATCTAACATTAAAAAAAAAAAAACCCAACCTCCACAGTGATCAATCACATTGCATGTCTGAGATGTTGTGAGTCAGCCATGTATAAGACAAAGCTTGGCATCCTAATGGAATAAATCAAGGGGCTGTTTTTGCAAATCCTACATGTGAGCCCAGTGCCTGTCAAAGGCTTGAACTGAACACCAAGATTTCCAGGAAAGCCAGGGGTATGTGAATTTTACATAGGGAAGCTGTGACACCCTAGAGAAGCCTTTGTAGAAGCTGAGGGGGCCATTGGGCTCTAGACATAAGTCACATGGTGTCACAATGGAGAATGGGCATGAGGATGCTATTTCCCAGCAAGCCCAGTGATCTTGAATGTGTCTGTAGGAGAGTTTGCTAGGCAATGAATGGTCAGGGTTACCTTGCTGCCCTGCTCTCAAGTGAGCCTCACAGCCCAAGTACACTCATAGGATCACAGTATCTCAGGGTAGTTTATAAAAATGTACACAGGTAGAGACCAGAAGCCTTTGGTCAATGCCAGGCATTGGCATTCAGCCGTCATTCATGCAGCAACGCCAGTGTTTTAACTGCACCACAGACTACAAGCTGTTGTGTGGAGCAGTGGCTGAAGCTGGGACATGCATTGGGATGAGCTTCCTGGCAGAAGATTCCAAACATCTACCTGGCAAGTGGAAATTCCAGTCCCATCCTGGGAGAACGGGGCATACAGGCGATTAGCTCACTTGTTTTAACTATCCTGAAGTTTTCCCGGCCCCAGAATCATAGCTGGGCAGGTCTCTAGCTGGGTGAGTATGGGCCAGAGGGTGTTAGTGATGGGCGGAGGCCCCAGCCTTTCTCTGATGGAGAAAGCCACCTATGACCTCACAGGATAAAAGGAACTAACCCAGGCCTACCTAACTGTTATTACAACAATTACCAAGACCCATCACCTCCCTTTGGGAAATGTCCTCTTTCAAGTTGCAAGGCCCTGGTGTTCCCTGGTTCACAGTAGATCTCAATCATTACTGGGTACCCAGGGCAACTTTTAATTTGTTTTTTTTTTTTTTCTTGCCTTGTAGACTAGACAATCCTGTTGAAAACGCTGTAGCTTTGCAAGGAATCCATATAGGGCCACTGCAAGTCATGGTCAGGAAGCAAAAGCATGTATATTTACAAGTGTGGAAGTGTTGGAGAGAAGACACATGTGTGTGCCTGTGTGCATGTGTGTGTGTGTGTTCCGAGGGAATGTATGGGTGCATGGGTGTGGGGTACTCCTTTTGCTCCAGCCCCTCAGCCCCCTCCCTAGCTTATCCTGGTGTGAAGCATGGTGATGTCAAGAGGTGTGGCTGGCTTTGATCCTGCTCCACATCCCTACTCATGAGCAACAGGAGGAGGAAGGGAGGACCAGGGGAAGGTTTTCCTCTTTTTTTCTTGTGACTCACTCCTACCACACCCCAGCTGCAGAAGCTTCCAAGGGTTTGGGTTGAGACTTCAGGACATGCAGGGACCCTATTTCTTTCTAGAAGTTTATTTGAAAAAAGCGTTCTCCTGCCTGAGTCTCTTCTGCTGTGTCCAAGCCTGCTTGGAAGCAAACTTCTGCTCATACCTCAGCCACCCTGAGGTTGCCTTCACCACCTTCAGCCAGTAGGGAAATGGTGGCAGTAGGTTCCTGAGGAAAACCTGTCATAGCTACGGGAACTTTAGACTCCTCTGTGGCATCCACAAGTTTGATTCTTCTTATAGAAGGGATCAGGAAAGCCCAGGAAGGCAGTTGTTTCACTGAGGGGCAGAAGGCTGCCCAGCCAGAGGCAGAGCGGAGACCATTGCTCCTATTCTGGGAAACCAAAAGACAGTTGAATGAGTATGCAGTTACATCCAAGGTTGCTCCTGTTTCATTTTTAAATGCTTTGGAAGAGCTTGGGAAATGGATCAGTTGGTAGGATGGTTGCCATACAAGGCTCAGTTCCCAGAATCCAGGTAAAAACTCAGGCATGGTGCTGAGTGCTTCTAGTCCTAGCACAGCAAAGGCAGAAACAGGCAGATCTTCAGGACTCCCTAGCCAGCCAGCCAGCCCTGCCCAGCTTAATTAGTGAGCCAAAGTGAGTTACCTTGTCTCAAACCGAGTGGATATCTCTTAAGGAATGACATCTAAGGTTGACTTCTGGCCTCCACACACAATGACGCACATGCATAAACACCCAAATACCCTAATGTTTAAAATGGACCACTGAGCCAGGTATGGCGGGAGTCTCTTTAAGTCTCTGCCTTAAGAGACAGGTGTGGCTTCAAAGCCAGCCTGGTCTACATAACAGGACCCAGCACAGCCAGAACTACAAAGAAAGACTGTCTCAAAAGAACTGGAATGCCTTTTGCTTTTGTTTGAAGTTTCAGATACACTGTGTCTGTCATTTAAGTCTTGTGTTCACACCAAGAGATTACCATGAAAAGGACCCCCACCCTTTTGTTCAGGTTTACAAAGTCAAAAAGTGTTAGAATTCAAGGCCAGAGGAACCTGGCTTGCTCTCTACTCCTTGCTAAGGAGTTCCCTATTCTGCATGGCTCTTCCAAAGCAAACAGCTCTTTCAAAAGGCTCTCCCGCCCCTCAGATCCTGCCTGCCTATAGTGGGCATGTCATTGCTTTCTATGGCCCTCTCAGGAGGCATCAGAAGGCCGTGAGCTATAGAGAATGGCCTCTCCACACCACCCCATGAGTCTGGCAAGGTGTTTGTCTTCAATGGATCTCTACACCAGGGCTGAAGGGGGCTGACAGGGGGCTAACCCCTCTTCCACTTAGTGATACTCCCCACACCACCTGGCTCACAACAACTTTAGGTTGTTTTAAAGCAGCATCATGGGGATTACCTAAGACCATTGGAAAACAAAGAAATTATATTACGATTCATAACAATAGCAAAATAACAATTGTGAAATAGCAACAAAAACAATTTAATGGTTGGTGGTCACCACAACATGAAGAACTGTATTAAAGGATCACAGCATTAGGAAGGTTGAGAACCACTGTTTTAAAGGCTCAAAAGGAAACAGTTCTCTACCCTCTTGGGCTCACTTGGCTTCCTGGATACTAAGGCCAACAGTTGCTGACATATCTGGACCAAGCCCTCCACCTCTTCCCGTGTGGATTCTGGAAGTTTCTGTCTCTTGCAGGTGTGAAGAGTGCTCCTGTCTCAGACGATGCCAATGGAGACATCAGGGTTGGAAAGACAGACTCAGTAAGGAAGATGGGAGAAGAGACAGAGGGGAAGACAGACAGACAGAGAGAGGGAAGAGAGCTTGTTGGGGGTGTAGCTCTAGAGATAAATGAGAACAGGGCAGGGAGCAGGCATTCTAAGTCAAGGAAGAAAATGAGGTGGAGGAAAGAAGGCAATGGATAACGGGAAGGGAAGGCAAGGGACAAGACGGAAGGGAAGGGAAGCAGATGGAGAGGGTCACAGAGGCCCTAGGGAGGAAGAGCTGTGGGGGAAGGAGGAGTTGGAGGTGTGATGGATTTCCTGTGCTTTGGTTGTGTTCAGCAGGGCTGCATCTGCCTATGGTCCAATGAAAGCAGGAAAGGGAACAAGTGAGGAGAGATAGAGATGGGAATGGCCTCTCCTGGAAGCCAGAGACACAGGAGTGAGTGAAAGGAAGATCCACTTTAGGCTGGTTTGAGTTCAGAGCCCTCTGATCCAGCCCCACCTAATAAAAGGATCTATTCTACCTCTGGCCCACATTTCCCCAACTCCAGAGGCCAGTGAGGAGGGCAAGGGAAGCACAGAACCCCCGTCACTATCCAGCAGGGGAAGGTGTGCTGGAGGTGCCAAAAGGTCCCAGCACACAGCCTCCCATGGCAGCTCCTTCCTGCACAGTGCCCCAAGCAGCATACTGTCAAAACACTAAAGGTTCTTCAACCCACTCTACTGATGGGAAGGGGAGCGAGACTCAGCCTGTCTTTCAATGGCAGAGTGCTGAGGATAGCGGATACTCAATGAGTGTCAGCTCTGGGTGTCTTTACGTTCCCAGAGTGCAGTCATTACACATCCATCACTGGGCCCAGACCCTGGCTCCATTCTAGGGGCAATGAGCATCTGGAGAAGCCCCACAGAGATACTGACTGGAAAGGAGGAAGAGGACGGCAGCTCAGCTGCTCTGCGCAGAGCCCTCCAGTGCTCTCAGTCCAGACTTCTGGAAGTCCATGTTGACCTCTGAGAGTTACTTCATTCCCGATTTTCAATTTCATCATTGTTAAAGTGAAGCTGCTGATATGTCCCTAGAGGAATTAAAGGGAGAACCATAGAGCTATCACTTGACACCTGTGGTCAGGGGACAAACACTGACAGAGACCTCTCCTTACACAGTCAACAGTGGCAGGGTTAGTTAATGATGGATGCCCTTGAGAGGCTGGATCAAAAGCTGACCTTGTGCTTGAGACCCACCATGAGGCTGTCCTGAGCCCTATCCGTGGGCTGCTGACGGTTTCAACCATGCACAAGGACACATGAAAAACACAGGTGTGGAAGTCAGACAGTGATCCACTGGCCTGTCTCCATTGCCTGCCTCCTGACACCTTTTCTGGAGCATATGGAGGCATGGGAGGTCAGTGCACAGAGCCCTGAAGGCTGAACCGGCCCAGGAGGAGCCAGGGCACAGGCCTCCCTTGCAACAGCAGTTGCGAAACGCCAGTATCATTAGGAAAATGCGAACGCAGGAACATCTGCTTGTGGGAACTAATGGTTTTTAATGAAGGTAATCGGCTTGGTTAAATCAAATTATTAGCTTGGACAATAGATGTGTAAACATGAGCTTAATGAATCTGTTGGTTGCTCTTGCCTGCTGAAAACCCGTACAGTCGTCATCTAGCCTGGAGAACGCATGCAGGCTTCCCTTCCTGGGTTGGGCAACATCCAGCCCTCGCCAAGACATACACACACACACACACACACACACACACACACACACAGAGCGAGGAGAGGAGGAAGACATACAAACACAGATACAAACAGGCTGGGAGCTCCCTCAGGCTGAGAATGTATCTCTTCCATCAGCTCCAGATTCTAAAGGGTGGGGCCTTTCTGTTACTTTTGTTTTGCTCTCTCTTCTGAGATTCTCCTTGCGTGCCTATAGCTCAGGACTCTCAGGCTTTGAGAAACCCAAGATCAAGGAAATATAAGTCATGGTGGAGATGGAAGGGGGTTAAGGCACCAGATTACTGGCTCTGGCAGTTTTGCTTCGGGGAATCTTCCTTTAACTTCAGAAGGACACTTCATGGTGTTATCTCTCCCACCCCCTCAACGGTTTAGAAGGGCTGGACCATAACTAGTAGGAGAAGTCAAGAGGATGTAGAAGAATATATTCAGAAATGGGGGGGGGGCAAAGGTCTAAGGAGATTGGCTCAGGGGGTTGGGAAGATGGTAAAATGCTTGCTGTGCAAGAATGGGAACCTGGATTCAATCTCTAATATATATGCTTAAAAAATACAGACATGGTGCCATCCATCTGCCATCCCAGCATTGGGAAGATGAAGACAGGAGGATCCCTAAGGGCTTGCTGGGCAGCCAGGCTTGCTGAATTGGTAAGCTCTGGTCTCAGTGAGAAATTCTCTTTAAAAAGGTGGAGATTGATGGAAGAAGAGACCTAGTGTTAATCTCTGGTATACATAAACATGTGTATGCACACACACAGACACACACATACAGACATGCACGCACACAGACACACACACAGATTTGCATACACACAGACACACACAGACAGACATGCACACACAGAGACACACACAGAGATATGCACCCACACAGACACACACACAGACACACACATACAGACATGCACACACACATACACACACACAGATATGCACTCACACAGACACACACATACATCCAGACATGCACACACAGAGAAACACAGATATGCACACACACAGACACATACATACAGACATGCACACACACAAACACACAGACACACATGAACACAGAAAGACATAAAGAGACGGGGGAACCAAAGTTCAGAGTCCGTGATGGGGTTCTTTGTAAGTCTGACATCTCCAGAGACACATTGGGAATTGTTGTAGTTTCAAAGCTTCTCTTTAGGAGAAAGCTTAAGACTTGTTCATGAAAGGACTCCTCTCCTGTTCGAACACACATACATAAACATGCACACATGTACACATACATGCACAAGCACACTGCACACACACTTACAGGCATCTCTGCATGCACAGGTTATGGTATCAGCCAGCCAGGCTTTCCCACAGTGCTGGAGGCAGGGATGCTGACCTATGCTTCTGTGAATACTCACAAGGCCCAGGACAGGACTGGGGTGGGGGCCAAGTGTAGGCTGAGCAAGCTGCAAGCAGACACTCCAAGGAGACAGTTCACCCACACCACTCACCAAGATACTATCTCGGGTACGCTACAAGCATTGCTGCTGGCTGGGGCAGCAGCAAAGAACAATGCTGTGGTCTCTCACCTGGGGCTGGTGGCTGGCCATATTAGCCAACCAGACAGAGGGAGGGAGAGTGTGCTGAAACCACCTCAGGCTCTGGCCAGCTTCTTCTGGCAAACAGGCCAGCCCAAACGTCTCCAAAGGTCCTTTGCAGATAAAGCTGGGGAGGAAGAATGAAAAGCCAGTTCTTACCCTGGGCCAATGGAGATGGGATGGAGTCCTGAACCCTGGGCTGGTAGCAAAGGCTAGTGCCACACCATCCAGCAACTTGGGCTTGAGAAAGAGAGTCACAGTTTCTCCACTCGGACCCTTGAAGCCTATAATCAGTTATATTCCCATACCTAGGTAGGATAGCCTTTACTAAGAGACATCAGAGGCAGAGAGGTGGGGGATAGGGGGATACCAGTGAGGAACAGAGTAGTAAGATACAAGCAGAGCCTCCGGCCCAAAGTTTACCAGGTCAAGACTTGAGGAGTGGGGAGCACTCCAAAGGGGAGACATATTATGTCAATGCATTTTAATCAAGTCAATGTATAAAGGTACCAAGCCACTTAGTGTCTACAGGGGAATGTTTGTAAGAAAGACAGATAACCTGTCTCCAAGGGACTTTATCAGTGTGCCTGGCAAAGGGTGGTAGAGATCTTTGGCTAGTCTAGAGCTCCTTTCCAGAAAGGAGCTCTAATGAGTCTGCTCAAATGAGTCTGGTGATACACAAACAGGAAGATGAAAAATTGACCCGGCACTGGCCCCAGCCCTGGGACACAGGTTACCACCAGGGTGGAAGAGTCAGTTCCGAAGATGGAAAAGAGGCCTCCTTGGCTTCAGTAATAGATGGTTCCACCCTCTCCCAAACTCTCATCACATACTGTACATTCCTCTCTTAGCACAGTGTGTAGCAATTAAATATGTACTTCCTTCACTAGCTAATGAGATGCTTTAGTGCAGGGAAGGCATGCCTGACTCAGAGCAGGTGTTCATGATTTGTGATGATGGATGGATGAATAGATGGATGGCAGGTAGATAGGTGAACAGATGATGGCAGATGGATAGACTTATGGTTGAATAAATGGCAAGTAAACAGATGGATGACAGAGGAATAGGTGGTAGATGGATGAATGGATGCAGATGGATGGATGGATGGATGGATGGATGGATGGATGGCAGATGAAGGGAACAACAGACAGTAGAGAGATGGATGGATGGATGAATGGATAGATGGATGGATGGATGGATGGATGGATGGATGGATGGATGGATGACAGCAGAGATAGAGATAGTGAATGAATGGGTGGCAGATGAATGGATAAATGAAATTGGTGAATAGATGACTGGGTGCCAGAGAGACAGATGGCAGATGGATGGATGGACAGAGAGCAGAGAGATGATGGCAGATAAATGGTGGAAGGCTGCTGGATGGATACATGGGTGGCTCTCTGGCAGAAATGTGTATATTATGGGTGGGAGGCTAGGATGGCAGCATGTGGATGAACACACTGCTCATATCTCTTCTTTCCTCTGACTAACATGGGGTTTACCTTCCTGAGTTGGAGCTCTCTATTCTAGTTCCATGAAATTAATTCAAATCTCTATACTTGGATCTTCCAGGCTTGAAAAAAAATGTCACTCTCAGAAGGGATTTAAGGACCAAGATCAATGTCCGCATACTCTCCCTAAATACCATTCAGGACTGTAGCTCTATTAGAAACTCCCACAGTCTCGCTGGCCTGTGACCAAGGATGATGTCCAGAATCAAAACTAGCTGAAGAATGGATACATTCTCAGAGGGAACAGAGAGGCAGGCAGAGCCCACTCTATCCTTCAGTTCTAATCCTCCAGGCAAAGGCCAAGAGAAGGTGATTGTAAGAAAGACAGGTCCTGGCCCTCCCCAACCTCAGACCCCAGTGACTAGGGGGTAGAACTTCAACTACTAAGAATTGTGAACTGTAATTACCCTTTCTTTGCAACCCAGCCCCAAGCCCTAGCCTAACCTAGTAACAATAGCAAACACTTAGATAGCAATTACCAAGTGCCAGGCACAGATCCAAATGCATGAAACACATTAACTCATTGAAACTTTACAAGAAGCCCTACATATTGTACATTCCTCCACTAGCACACCGTGTGAGGATTGTTGTTATGCTCATTTCCCAAGTGAGGAAGCACAGACAGAGAGACATTACATAAGTTATTCAAGGTCAATAGGTAATTAGTGGCTGGATCATGATTTAAACCCAGCAATCCCAGATCCCGAGTCTTCACTCTTAACCATTGATCATCCTGCCCCAGCAGCGAGCTCTGACCTGAATCCTAGCCACAGCGAGGCATCCGTCCCCAAAGGGCCCTCCCTCCTTTCCCAATCCTCAGCTGCCCACCTCAGTTTACCCTTGATAGTCTAACCCTGGCAGTAATAAAAATCTTCTAGAGATAAATTCTTTAGACAGAAATATGAGATAAAGAGACAAAGTCAACACCGGAAGACAAAACACATCTGGATGGGAGCCTTAGGAAGGACAACTGATAAGGTTTCTACAGTTGCAAAGGAAGATATACAGTCTCCTCCCCTTGGGCACTTCAGAATCATATAACCAGATAGGAACTTTTCTAACACTATTTCAGTGTGGTTAAGAGACAGTTGGAAGACATTGGGGGCACTTACTAATAGACTGAATATTAGATGGCCCCAGGGAATGGGTGCTGATTTGCTGGGTGTGACATCATCACCATGCTGTAAGGAAGCACTCATGACAAGAACATAAAGTGGATTCTTGTTATCTGCCATAGACCTGCCAAAGAAAGTCACCAAAGCACAGATGTCACTGTGTCATTTTCCCTGGGGAAATCCAGCATTAGGTACCCGAGAGCGTCTGCTCAAGATGTTTTCCACAGCTGACCCACACATAGGCTCATTTCATCTGTCTGTCGAAGGACACCTGATGTAACACATATGTCTGATTCATTGATTTTGAGCTCTTGACCAACACCAGCACAACTCAACCCTGTGTGAAGTGGATCCTGCACACCTTCTCTCTGTGAAGCACCTGGGAGCTCTCCTACTTAGGAACATCCTATGCTCAGGGACACTTTAAACAGCAAAATGAGGAGCAAAAGCCACAAGAGTAGAGGCTAGCGGATAGGTCAGTGGGTAAAAGTGCTTATTCAACAAGCCTCAGCACCTGAGTTTGAATCCCCAGCACTCACATAGAAGCCGAGCATGCCTACTTATGCCTGTAGCCCCAGCATTGGATGGTGGAAATAGATGGATCCCAGGAACTTGATGGCCAGTCAATCCACCTGAAACTTTTGGCCTCTGGTTCAGTGAGAGATTCTGTCTCAAGAAATAAACAACACACACACAAATAAAAGTAAAAATGCAAATAGTGCCACTAAGTAGACCATGAAAGGCATTTGTGGAAGTCTTAAGCCATAACAGTAGGTTCAGTGGCACCTTGTTAGACCCAGAACATCACATTTCTCTCCACTCTGTACTTAGTTGTGAATTACATAGTAATTGTATTTGTATGGTAGGCAAATATACAAATGATTATGAATATGCAAATAACTGCGAATACGTAAGTGGTGATAAATATGCAAATGAGGGTAGGTATGCAAATGAGGACCCTGTGAATAATTCACATGCTGTGTTTAAAGCACTAAGGCACAGCTTCTGGGATTGGCTTTTAATCATTTCAGTAGATAAAGAAAGAAAAATAGGATGAGGCAAAATGAAACAAGTGTTGAAAATATTACTAACTGCTCCTGGGGATGCTGTATCTGCAAGGTCAGGTAGTTCAAGCCCTCCAAGAAGCAGGCACCAGGACAGGACTAAAAGCTTTGGTTCTATTGTGGAAAATGCCTGTGAGAAGAGAAACAAAGAAAGAACCAGCAAGGTTGGGAGAGCCAATAGCATCTGAGACAGTGGGACCCCAGAGGGGAGGGAGTAGAGGGGAGGGAAAGCCAGAAAGGGAGGGGGGAAAATAGGGAAAGGGGACAGGCAACACTTGGTCCCTGACCAGGTGAGCAGAGCCAGGATAAGGTGCCTGGGTTAATAGAGTGCACTGTCCAGATAAAAACTCATAAAGCAACTCTTTCTAATTTGAAATGTGTTTGAATTTCCACTTTAAGAAAGGAGTGATGGTAGCAGGCTGGCCACAGAACCTGTAAGACCCTCTCACCCACTTCAGAGAAGAACAGGCACATCTAAGTACACAGTCTGAACTCTGATGGAATTGCCCAAAGCTATTGGGCTGAACTGGAGCCTAGAGAGAGGGTTGTGTCTGGTTCTCCATCCAGGAGCTTCTACCACTTTCCCTTGGCCCACCCTCCAGAATGAAGACTGAAGTCAAGGAGTGGGGTGACTTAGAGCCTCCCAGAACTGCCACACCACTGAACTCACACTCCTTTGAATAGATCAAAGGATCTATTCAAAGGATTCATGGGTGTTGTATTTCCTCCGAATTGAAGCATACTCTCCTGGAAGGAGCCTCCTTTGGATTCAAGAAACACAAAGTACAATGTTCAGGAAATAAATAAAACTGAGAGGTCTTGGAAAGTTCCTGAAACGTACAGGACTCACAGGACCCCTAGCTGCTGAGGAAAGGAGGCAGCCCCACTAGCAGGCTGTCGACATGTTCAGTGGGTAAATGGTTTTCACACATTGTTACTTGTGCTGGGATGGGATATGCAATGATGCTGTCTTTGAGTCACTCATGTGCTTGTAAGAAACCCCAGGGGTTCACTAAACTAGATTTGGGTGGAATCATTTTCTTGCTCTGTCTGAGATGAATACATATTTGTTCATGTCGCCCCAGGAAAAGTCCCACACTGGGGCAGGGAGCTTAGGGCTCCATTTGAGGTCAGGTTTATGTTAAAACCACAATAGGGTCATCTTTGGGGACAGATGAAGGGACCTACCTGACTATTACAGGAAATGACATTCCTTCATTCCCCAGTCCTGGCTACCTTCCTACCTCCCCACCTCTCATTGTCCTCTCACTAGGCTCCCTTCAGCTCCTCTGGCCCTGGGAACAGGGGAGGTGACCACAGCAGAAGTGCTCTGCATTTGTCCCTCTGGCCCATTTGCACCTGTCACAGCTAGGGCTGACCCAAGAGGATTTCACAGGGGCATGTTGCAAACCACCTGCCTGGATTGTAAGCCCACTGACATCAGGGACAACTTTGGGGACTGTTGGATCCCCTTCCCATTACCACAGACTTAATTACAGAACTGGCCACAGCAAATGTCCACCTCCCACCCTGTCCTGAGACAGAGGACGGGGTGGTTTGCATTCTCCTGGGCAGAATTGATAGAAGAAAGCAAACACTGCTGGGAGTGTGGTCCATCCCTATGGAAACGAGACAGTGCTCTCAGACACCCCCATGCTGTGTTCTCTGCCCATTGTTCTTCCCAGACAGGAAGGGAAGATAAGGATATCTATTGTTTCATGAAAGGAATCTGGAGAGGACTGTGCCCAAGAGAGAACAACTCACTGATGGGCTGTCTTGTCACCATCACAGGCAACATGGAAACTAGTTGTGGCCATGGTCATCCTGGTGCCTCATAGAAACGAGACCCCCTCTATTGATGGTTCCTCATGGTCTCATGGAGCTGAGGGAAAGTGAGCACACACACACCCCTCCTCCACACACACACCAAGTCATCAGCCTGAGCAAAGCCTAGAGCAAAGTACTGAGTTAGACCCCAGCACCACAGAAACCAGGTGTGGTGACACAAACCCAGGAGGCAGAAGAAGGAGGAAGGAGTTCAAGGTCTTCCTCCACTACTCAGTGAATTTGAGGCTAGCCTGGGTTGCAGAAAACTCTGTCTCAATATAAAAGCAACAAAATATCTAGGTTACGCATCCTTCCCATGCTGGCTCTGAGCTGAACTCTCCTTCACCTCCTGCCAGACCTGGGCAGCCGCTGCTGGCTTCTGCTCTCTATGACATGGCACTTCAAAGATGTCATTCCTCAATAAAGCTCATGTCACACTGGGCTAATCAAGGCCACAGGTCACAGAAGGGCTGAAGGCCATGTCTCACCCAACACCTGCTATTCAACACCCTACCAGGTGACTGCTTTAAACAGACAACCTTGCAATCAATCTGACCATCCCAGAGACTTATTTCAAACTTCAATTAAATGTGATGACTCCTGGGAAATCCCGCTCTTTGCTTCAGTATGCCTTTATGTCTTTCCAGAATTACATCCTATCATGATTATCATTTAAATCCTATGACTGAAGAGATTTATGTCTTCTCCCTTTTTAAATAATCACCTAATGTCTCACAAGTGTCCCTCCTTTGGCCTTCAGAATTGAAAATATCCCCTATTCAACACTAAACGGTGAAAGTTTTCAAACTACTGGTCTACCAGGTGTGACTGATCTGTGCCCCCAACCCCACCCCAAGCCCGGGCCACAGTGCTGAGGAGAACTGCAAATAATGTGACTGCACATAAAGCCATATGCTTACTTAAAACATTATGAGGTTTGGGGGGAAATAACTCAGTTGCCTGAGAGTGAGCTCTGTAGATGGCATAGTTGATGACGGCCTAGCTTGATGTCACAAGGTTGGAAACCCTGGAACTCTCCTTCAAAGTGTTCAAATCCTGGAGCTGTGAGCATCATTCCCCCCCTCCCCACCCTAATTCCCCACAGCCAGCCCTGACAAAATACTGACTTTTCCTGAACTGACTATCCATACTATTCTAGGTTGAAAGGATTGGGGTTTAAAGCGGTATCTGCCACGTGCTAAGCACACATTTGATGAATGACTAAAACCCCTACCTGGTGTAGCCTCAAGCGCACCATGAGGCCCATCTTCCTCACACTGCTTCCTGCTGCTTTGCCTCCATCTTCACTGCAGATCTTATCTGTGGTACATGGTGCACAGGACAGACAACTGTCACTCTGCAGCCTCTGCTCTGTTCCTTACAAGCTCCTCAAGGGCAGGAATAATGTCCTGTCTTATCTCCAAGATGATAGCAAAGCCATATATCAAGTGAAGCCAGCCAGCCAGCCAGAAAGACAGACACATGGAAGGAGAAAAACAAATGCTGATTAACAACTAGACCAAAGAAGGACTTCCATAAATGAAAAGTGAAAAAAGCCATTAGCTAGGGAAAAAATTCACTTGCTTAAAATTTGCCTTCTCCCCCCCCCCAGTAAAAACAGAATATAAAATCAAACAGGATACATGGAAATAACACTTGAAGCACAGCGAGTAGAAGGAGAGATAGCATCCTTAATATATAAAAAGCTCTTACAAACCCATATCAAGCTAGGCATGCAGTGGCTCACATCTGTAATCTCAGTACTTGGAAACTGAGGCAGAAGGATTGCCAAGACTAGTTTGAGCTACACAGTGAGTCCAAGCCAGCTTCAGACCATGTCTCATTAAAAAAAATTAATAATGTAAAAGTAAAATAATCCTAGGACCAAAGTAGGTGAATAGGACTACATAGGAAGGGAGAAATTTTAAATGACAAGCAGGTAAAAGGTGTTTGTCATTGATAGCATAGAATGAATTAAAAGGGTGAAATTAGTAAATGGTTTTTAATAATGGTACCCTGGCCCAGCAGGAGGACAAGAAAACAAGCTTCAGTGTTATGCACATAAGCTGATGGGTATAATGAACTTGAGGTGAGAACCCAAGACTTTCTTTTTTTAAAGCTTTGCCCCTTGACCCTGCATGGCAACTTCTGGGAAATCATCAGACAGGTGGATAAAAGTTTCTTCTTGGTGTTGTGAAAAACAAATACGACTTCTATCTTCAATAGCAGGGGATAGGTTTAATAAATTATGCTCCACCCGCACGTCAGTGGTTGTGCAAGGGTTGAAAAGAGTGTTTACAAAGAAAGAGGTAAAACTCGCACTTCCTTCACAAGTGTGAGGTCGTGTTGCTTGCTCCCTAAAACAAGGTCTCACTGCCCTCCAGCTTGCGATCCTCCTGCCTCAGCTTCTCAATGTGCAAGTCTGTGTCCCTTGTCCTGCCTCCTGTGTGGAAATGGGAGGAAATGGGAGTGGCATCCCATCCCTATAATACTGCAGAGAGCTAACCCTGATCCAGAGGGGTCTGGCTTATAGGACTCTGTCCCTCAGATGCCAGGACTCTGATGATTGTGCACCAGGATGTGGAATCTCACACAGAGCATTCTTTGAGTGTGTGCTCCTGTCTTATGTAGAATCCTGTGTGCTTAAGCCAAGCAGTCAGCACCTTCACATCTGGTCCACAAGGGTGCCAGAAGTCAGGTTCTCTATTCATCAATGTCCTTTGTCCCCATGCTGACCCTTTCCATAAACGTGGCCACATCCATGCAGAGTTCAACGGAACTCAGAGAACTACAGCTGGGGCATGTCTGAGACTGCCAGTCCTGAATAAAGATGACTCGAAAACCCCTATGGTTTATTATTGCAGTGTTCCCAATAGCCAAAAATTGGAAACAACTTACCAGTGTCCATCAACTAATGAAGAAAATATAGTTCGCATGCAAGGGAATCCTGCGGAGCTGTAGAAAGAACCTGCCACATATAACAAGGTGGGCATGTGGAGACCATGATGCATGTTAAGCAGGCAGTCATGATGTCAAACATGTGGGGCTCTTGGTCACCTGTGGAACTTGAATGGTGTTTAGCATATAGCCAGGGAGTGTGGGATAAAAAGCTCTGAGGTGGGTGACAGTGGACAGCAGTTCTGTCCTATGTGTTTTGCAAAGCTCAAAGAAAGGATCTGGAATGGTTCTGTCATAAGGAAATGTTAGTGTCTAAGGAAAGTTACGTTTAATCATGTGTAGTCACGGCACAATGGCTGCAGCCATTGAAACATCCCATGATACCTCATAAATGTGTACAACTTTTAATGTTTTGGGGTAGCAGTTAAAAATAAAATCAATTTGAACTTGAAAGAAGTGGTTAGAAATGTCAAGTGGCCAGCAAGAAGCTGTTCTTGCTCCATGAGGCCCTAGAAGGCCAAAATTCAGAATGCTAATCCTCAGCTTAGGCTGACTCAACCTAAGCTATTCACGTGGGCGTGGCAGGGAGAAGGTCCACCCACCTGTCCCTATTGGAGGGTCCTGAATGCCTTTCCTAGGAGGCAGGCTTCGTGCTAGTTTTCTGGCCCTCTTTTCTATGATCCTATTCTCAGGAAGGGGCCACACGGTGTGGTGATTTTCCACTCTGGCGTGTCTGCGGCATGATTGTCATCTCCCCAAAGCTGGGCTGGCTCCACCCGCTAGCCTGGTTAGTGATAAGTGGGCCCCACCTACTGCCCCCGCCCCAGGAGCAGGTGAGGGCAGGCTGAGGGTAGTGCCAGGATCCTATCTAGAGCACCCAACCCATATCACAGGGCTGGAATGTCACAGACACCTAGCGCCTCCCCAGGGCCACCTGACTGGGAGGTGAACCTTGACTGCAAGTACCTATTCTCTCTGTTCTCTCCTCCCAGGGACCACTATTTTCCAACCAGGTCATTTTGTCCTTCCCTCTGCCTCCAAGCTTGGCTGATGCTCAGCTTGGCACTCGTTTATTGAGCACCTACTCAGCTGCAGCAAACTCCCACAGAGCCCAGCCCTGCTCCATGGTTTCTGAATCATGTCAACACTCCTGCAAAACAACGCAGCCATTCACCCTAGCCGAGCACAGATTGATAGCAAAATTCAAGAGTTGGGGAAAGCTGAGGCAGGTGGAGAGGGGAGCAGACGTAGGTGTTGCTGGTGTATCTGGGAGTAGGGAACAGAGACTGCTCGTCTCCTGACACAGCGTCCACTAAGTGCTTGGTAGACTCTGGCTGATATCAGCTTAGAGTTTGCTAGGAAGACACAGTGACCAAAGGGAAGTATTATTGCAGATAGAAGACACGCTTTAAGATGGCAGCAGCTCATGGTACCAAGAGAATCCACACGAGAAAGGCAACCCCTTCCAACCCAGGCCCATGGGCCAGGTTTCCAACATCACCCCTAAACCTTTCGCAGCTCCTGATAAGAGGATGAGCCTCCACCCAGAGTTCTTTCTCATATCTGTTGGTTCTCTTGGAAGCAGTATGTTCAAAATCACACTTATGTGCACACGCCACCCCCTCACACACACACACACACGAACATACATCTGGGAAAAGCAAGAGCTCACAGGGTATGGAGCCCATGGTAGCACCCTAGCAGAGGTACACACAGCACGAGCCAGGAAGCTCATGGTAGGAGTGATCCAGAAAGCCCTGATGGAAGATGACAGGCAGTTGGGTCACACCCTTGGGGGCTAATGTCTGCCTGTTTGTCTGAGAGTACTAGGGAATCGTGGGAGAATTTTAAGTGTGCCATGCAAAACTCTGTCCCTTTGTGTTGCTCTTGTCAACTTGTGAAGAACTGGTGAGAAACCAGCAAAGAAGCAGGGAGAGAGATGTGGCTCACAGAAGGTAAGGAAATGGCTCTAGTAGACAGAGTGTGGAAGACAAAGTAGCAGTCACTAGGGGAAGGAGCTGGGAGGCAGGGCCCAGGTGTAGGCAAGATGTAAGCAACAAAGAAGGGGTGCAAGGGCCACACACCCCATCAGGAGGTCAACCCCAGAGCCTCCCACTCCAGGGTGTGCCAGGCAGCTGGGTTTCCATGACATGCCTGACACCCTCTATCTAACCTGGGAGCCTGAGGAGAGAATGTGGAGAGTCTGGGAACAGACTGGGAAAGAAATAACCCTGTGTTTTCCCAGTCCCAATTTCCACCCGATTGTACTCAGAAACAGCGAACCACAAATGTCTACTAAACACCTACAGCATCCCTGATTGAAAGCAGTTGTTTTCGTTACTATTGTAGTTGGACGAACATCTGAAATACTAAAAGTGTTTATCCATACTTCCAAGTGACATGGATGAGTAGAGCCACTGCTGGATGCAGTTTAACCCCCTGGTGAGACATGCGATGTGAGTCCCAAACTGAAAGTTGATGGTGTCCTCCTTCCCACCACTGTCCCCTAAGCCATACCCATCAGAGAAAAGTCAGGGCACCTGCTTAGCCAACGGAGAGGAATGATTTGGTTATCCAAATAATTTATCAAAATTAGCTTTGTCCAACTGTTACTAAAAAGAGAAATAGGTTTCAGTTAAGAGGACAACATGTTTTTTTTATGTTTAGAATAAGGAATGAGACATGTCAATGACTGTAGCATGTGTTCATGTGCTTGAACTTATCTATAATTCACGGTCTCTCTTTTTTTTTTTCTAGAACTTGAGCTCATCACTGCTGACATAATATGTTTTTAATCATTTCGTTCTGGTTTGTGGCCACTCAGCGACCTTGTTTCTCAAACTCCTAGCTTTTGTTTTTCTACAGTGCACCTGTTTCTAAGAGTCAACATCAATCAAGACTTTATACTGCATAGCTAAGCATAGTGGCGCATGCCTGAAATCCCAGTACTCGGAGAGCTGAGACAGGAGGATTGCTTTGAGTTTGAGGCCAACCTGAGACACATAGTGAGACTCTCTAAGAAACAAGCCAGGTGTGGGGGTGTGCATCTAAGATCCCAGGACTCAGGAAGGAGGGGCAGGGGGTCAAGAGTTCAGAGTCTGCCTCAGCTACATAGAGAATTCAAAACCCTGTGTGTGTGTGTGTGTGTGTGTGTTGCAGAAATACACAAGCAAAGTGGGTTGATACCACACTTTTTCTGTTCCCCACCCCCACCCCAGGAACTGTCCACAGCAGGAGGCCAGAACTAATCTGCATCTTATCAGTCATGCTTAAGGCTAAGAATAGAAATAGCATCGAATTTGCTTCTTCAATTTCCTGGACCCTCTAAGCCCTGGCCGGTGCCGGGCTGGTATGTCTTAAAATTGCATTCTTCCTGCAAAGAGGAGATGCCCTCGATCTGTAGATAAGGAAGCCTAGAAGCCATGGGAAGAAGTCCCAATGGTGGTCACATTAGACGTCCTGTGGGGACACTGGTTGTGAACTGTCTGAGTGGGCACGGGGTGAAGAGGCTCCATGAGCCTCTGCTCTGCATCTTCCTACAGGTTCTAGCTCTCCCTCCTCTTCTCTGAGCCTCTACTTACAAAGCTCTGAGTGATGAGTGAAACCATATTCCTTCAAGAGGATGCACCCTAGTCCATAGGGGAATCATTTTGTCTACAAGTCTACAGTATGCGATTCTATAGCACAACAGACCCTGGTGCTCTTTGGAGAGCAGATGCCAACTTGCAGGAGTCCACCTCTCTGTGGGGATGGCTCTCTTTCTAGTCACTGATCCCTCTTGGAAGCATCTCTAGCCTTACTGACATTTTAATGTCTCCATCAACGGTGCAGGTACCCTGGAAGCGACCCATTCCCTGCTCTCTAAGACAGCAGTTATGACCCAGGAAGTCTGGAGCCTTCCTTCTCAAATACAGACTCAGGGAGGAAGGCCTGCTGGGGTTGAGGAACCACAGGAGTTAGTCAAGGAAGGCTTCCTGGGGAAGAAGCAACAACCCTAGGCCTCTCACTGGAGTGGCCCACAACATTCTATAGGAATTCAAAGCTTGTGCAACCCAGAGGCCTCCCCACCCTGTGTCCTTGGCCTCTGAGAACAGGTTCATTCCATTCCTCTGGTGATTTTTCCTGCCTGGAACTTCCTCTACCCAATGTGCTTCTTTGATATTCTTCTGATTGCTTCCATGAACCTAAGGCTAACTCCCAGACCACCCAAGATCTCTCATGGCTGTGCTTTGGACCCTGCTGGACTCAGTCGCCAGTCTGTCTCTCCATGTATCCTTCAGCCTTCATAGTTCAAGGCCAGTCAACACATTTCACCAAGGCCACGGTTTTCCTATCTAGAACAACGTTGGAAAACAGCCTGGTGGTTACCATGACTGTCCATAGACAAGCCCTTGGTGAAGACTAGACCTGTACCCATCCCCCCTGTTTCCTAGGTGAGTACCCTTAAATCAGGCTTCCCCCTCCTTGAGCCTCAGTTTACCCATCTGAAAAAATAAGACTATTTGAAAAGTTCGTAAACTACAAAATACTGACTCCTGATAAATAGAGATGACCCTGGGAATTACTGACCCACGGACACAGACAGAGTACATTCCATACTAAGACAGGGTTTTGACACAGGCATGTGCAACTGCCCTCCTTGCTTTCGCTTAGACCAAGCCCAACCAGCAGTTTTCCTTACTGCCCCTTGCCTCCTAACCCTGCCCTCCCCCGTGCATCCCAAGAGCCCAAAGGATTTGCCCTGGTTGGCAGCTCTCACCTGGAAAGAAAGTGTGACTCAGACCTCCAGGAGGGCTGGGATGAATCAGAGAGACAGGACTGAGTGTGGTGCCCCCACCCCAGAGCCCAGGCCTCTCCCAGCAAGAAGAGTATGAGCAGTCCCCAGTGATTGCCCAGGGGGACGGCAGGGGGGAGGCAATTCTGCTGAAATGTGCCCCTGGCCAGCCAGGGGGCCCCCTTGTAATCACACTCCCACATTCCAGACCTGTCCAGACACCTTCTGGAGCTATCTTGTCATATGGTCCTGCAGGGAGGCTAGGCAGACCCATGGGTGTTCATTCTCTCTGCAGAAGAGGGCTAGGTTCTCTTCCTGTCATTCTGGAAAAGAGACGAATACAGGACATGGAACAGCCACAGGAGAGCCCGTGAAACAGCAGGGGTGGGAGCCCAGCCAAGCCTCACTATGTCACTGCCCACTAAGGTCTCCATCCTTCTCTGCTGCCTCAGAAGCAGATCCTAGACCTGCATCTCTCCCTCTCACCGAACCTGCCTCCCTCCCCCAGCTGTTAGCCCAGCATTGGGAACACCACTGACTCTGAGCTGACATCTGATCAAGCCCCAAATGTTCTTAAAGAACCTTCTCCACCTAGGCCTCACCATAAGGCAGCTCCATCCTTCCAAGTGCTCAAACTACATGTTGGCTTGTCTTTCTCCCTCATCTCTATGGTTCTACCTACAAAACAGACCAGAATCCAATATCTTATGTGCCTTTGCTCCCTCTGATGGGTGTCTGTGGGTCTCTGCCTCACTTGTCCCTCTTGCTAACCTCCTAGCTGTAATCAGAGGGTTTTTCATAAGCACAAGTCAGACTAGGTTCACTAAGTCATACACAGAAATGCAGCCAGTCTCCTTTTCTTAGGATAAAACCAACTTGATCTGAGAAACATGCAAAGGCCTTACAGGTGACTGCAGGGCCAATGTACTCCCCAGTTCCCACACTTCTCAGGAGCCATTCCCCACCCCTATTCCCTGCTGTCTCCCCTCCATCTTGCTCCTCTTCCAGGACCTGTGGGAGTCCTCCTCCTGGACATGTACACACTTCTTCCCTCTGCTCCAAGTCTGTGCTATGAATGGACTCTGAAATGCGTCTGCAAGCTCTTGTTTCTCACACTTGCCCCTTAACTGATGGAGCTATTTGGTGAGGCTGTGGGACCCTTTGGAAGTGTGACTTAACTGGCAGCAGTAGGTCACTTTGAAAGTGGTACCCAGACCCTGACTCTAGATTTACTGTGATGTGAACAGACTCCACCACACACTCCCACCGCCATCCTTTCTCCTCCACAACAGACCGAACCCCTCTAACACAGTGAGCTAGAATAAATCCTCCCTTAAATGGTCTCTTTCAGGAAGCATGATCCCAATGAGATCAAATTAATGAATACAGACTGAAATAAGACTTGCCTGGCTACTCAACTCTCTCTCTCTCTCTCTCTCTCTCTCTCTCTCTCTCTCTCTCTCTCTCTCTCTCTCTCTCTCTGTGTGTGTGTGTGTGTGTGTGTGTCTCTCTGTCTCTCTCTGTCTCTCTCTCTCTGTCTCTCTCTCTGTCTCTCTCTCTTTCTGACACACACACACAGTGTCCCCAGTCTACATTGTCTCCTTTATGTTTTCCCCATGCTTTACATTTTGCCAGTCTGTCTATGGTGTTTATTGTTCGAAGTCTGTCTCCTTTGGAATGAAAGCTCAGTGTGGGCAGGGTTTTGGGTCCATAATGGCTACTCCATATGAATCCTTGACATCTGATCCAAGGAATGCACCTAGCTGATAGGTAAAGAAAGAAGAAGAGGGAAGAGAAGGAACAGATGAGGAAGAGGAGATAAAGGGAGGGAGGAAAGAAGGATAAGGGGGTAGAAGGAAGATGGATGAAGAAGAGGAGGAAAGGGGAGGGAGGAAGAAGGAAGGGATGGAGGGAGAGGAAGAAAAAAGGAAAGGAAAAGGAAAATGAAGGAAAAAGGAAGATGAAGGAAGAGAGGGAGGAAGAAAAAATGAGGAAGTGAGGAAGGAACAGAGGAAAGGAAGGGAAGGAGAGAGGAGAAAGAAGAAAGAAATGGAAGGAAAGAAGGAAGAGAGAGAAGAAGACAGGTAGGATTATAACGATGATCTTAATTATCTTAACGTTGTTAGCCTGCCATTCCCTAACTGTGTGGAGTTTCTTTCTGCCTCAGTCTCTTTATTTGCAAAGTTAGCTAATGAGACTGACTGGTTTGCTGAGCTGTAATGTGGTATGGCAAACCTACACTCAGTAAACACCGTTACTGTGACATCACCTGCACAGCCACCAGGAGGCAGATGACCCGGTCAGGCTCGGTGGAACTCATTTCCAGGTTAGAAGATGCTCCTGGGAAGCTGCTCCAGGTCCTCTAGCTCCAGGCATGAGAAGGTGTTCCCAGGCCCTCCCTTCTAAGGGGCACAGGCTAGCTCTGACGCAGAGGTGCATGAGCGAAGCCAGAGAGCACAGGGCTTCTGAGCAGAAACAGGTCTAATCATTTGTGTCATATGTGGATCCATCTGCTGGGAGCTGGGAGTCAGCCATCTTTCCAGGCCTAGAGTCTGAACAAACCTTCCCAGTTTGTGCTCCATGTTCAAGCCAGCAAAAGGAATTCACAAATGAACCTGAATCAGATAAAGTATTAAATCTATCCTTGAGCCAGTGAGATGGCTCAGCAGGTAACGGTGATTGCTACCCAAGCCTGACAATCTGACTTCAATCTGTGGGACACATGGGAGAAAAGAGAACTGACTCCCAAAAGTTATCCTCTGCCTTCACCTGTTTGTGTACTGTAGCACACACACACACACACACACACACACACACACACGTAATAAAATAAATGTATTAAAACTTCTCTTTGTGAGAGCAAAGCTCAGGCCTTCATCACTGAACACCCAGACAAAGAGAAGCCCAGAGGGTAGAGAAAATCTGCCTAGGATCCCATTGCTGTTAAGAAGTGATGATGGAGCCAGCATCCCCAGACAGATTGTAACCCTCCACAGAGAGCTTTGGGGTGAGCCAAGGCTGGGCATTCTTACTCCTCTCATTGGAGGATGCCACAGTTGGGACCTGCTCCATATGTTTGGCTCTAAAGGGGCAGCTGTTCTTCACTCTGCAGCCAGAGGTTCCCTCCAATGAGAGCAAAAGCTACAGTGTGTGTGAGCAAATCTGTGCTCTACCTGTTGATGCTACTCTGTCTCCAAAAAGGACCACACGGCAGCTCACCGTGCAACATAAATGATGCCAATGGGAAACACAGGTGCCCACAGGGATCCCAGGACTGGCCTCACCCCAGTTCTCACAGTCTCTACCTGAGGCCAGCATGGATCTAGCTCCAGCCTACACTTGACCTTCTCCTGCCCTATGTAATGGTCCATAGGCAGGACCCCCCTCTCCCGGCCCCAGGCTGCCCACAGGAAGTGCTAGGGCTCAGAATGTCGTGGCTGACTTTGGCACCTGCTCTGTTGCCCTAATAATGAGTCAGGGCTCACTAAGGAGAAAGCTTCATGTGGCAGTAGGAGTAATTCCAAATGACTTAATTGATTTAATTCATTGAAAAGAAGAAAGGAAGCCAAGCCCTTCCGAGGGCTGTCTGAGAGCCTGGTTGGGTCATGAGTGCTATTGAGAGGCCTCTATCGTGTGACTCTGTACCAGGGAACTCATCCCCACCCCCACCCCCCACACACACACATGCCCCAGGTCCCCGTAGAAAAGGCAGGCCCGCCTGGATCCTCATTGTCTTAGGAGCACCAGCAACCAGGGATCACATGGAGGCCATCACAGTGAAGCATCAACAATGACTTTGTGGCCTAGCCCCAGAAAGCCAGGCCTGGGAAGATGCCAGAGCTGGAAGCTTCCTCGACAGGGGAGGGCTGGGTCAGGCAGTGCAGGAAGGATCAGAGATTCCTGATGGTGCTGAGTTATGGGCAGACGCCAGAGAAGCTGCGAGGAACGGTGGTGGGCAGCAGAGCCCTCATAATCTCTTCGCAGTGAGAAAGACCTGCTCAGTAGGCAGAAGACCTCAGCCCCAGTGAGTCACCCTGCATGGAGAAAGCCCAATAAGAAAAAAACACAGACTACCCATGACCCTCCCTGTAGCTCATCCCATTTAACCCTCGCAGGTCTGTGAGGTAAGTCATGCCACAGATCCCATTTCACAGTGGGGAAGTCAAGCTCCAGAGCTTAAGACTAGCTGGCTCCTAGTCAACAGTAAAGGTAGGGCTTGGCTCCAAGTATGTTAAAATCCAGGATCCAAGTTGAGACTGAACACTCTCCAGAGACTCCATGACAATGACTGACAGGAACTCTGATTGAATAGATGCATGGACCTGATGGACATGTTTTTTAAAATGCCTGGCCTATGCTGGACATGGTGACACATTCCTTTAACCCCAGAATCCATGGAGCAGAGGAAGATGGATTTCTGTAAGTGTTAGGCCAGTCAGGTCTACATAGTGAGTTGAATTTAAGGCCAGCCATGGTTACACAGTGAGATCTTGTCTCATAATGAAAGAAAGCAAGACACTCCAAACAAGTCCAAGACTGCTCCAAGAGACCTCCTCAACTCATTGCAAGGGTTAAAGGGTCCCTAGAAACTGAGAGGTGCAGTCAGAGGGGGCAGGAGAAAGGATTCCATCATGACCAGCCAAACCAGGAGAGGCCCAGCAGATCTCACTGTTACATGTCTCAGACCATGACCAGCAAGCAGGACAGGCAGACCCCTCCTTAGACATGTACAACAAGGCACACAGTCCAGAACCCACCTGAGCTCCTCCCAAGCACCATCTACCTCTCTGATATGGGTCCATCAGCAGCTAAGGCCAGACCCATCCACTGTGACTATGTCTGAGCCAGTCAGTCCATATCCAGGATCAAAAGTCAGGGTCATATGTCAGTTAAAGGCTGGTCTGAAGTCTCTGAGAAAGGTCAGGATTATTGGTTCATCAGATGCTTGGCCTTTAAGCAGTGGGTTACATGAAGGACGAGCTGGGAGGTTCCATGCCCTGGGCCTAGATCAAGAGTCTGTAGTGAGTCATTGGGGTGGCCCTTGGAGTGACCCCTGAAGTCTGGCTACCTGTGGGTCACCTGCTAGGGATCTGGTACAAGGTGGGGCTGGAAAGCTCCAGGGGTGGGCAGAAGCCTGTGCCCAGCCCTGTAGACTCCTCACCCCTCATTCTTCCTAGCTGAGGTCATCCCATGGGCCCAGCCACCCCAGGCCTGGGAGGGGAGCAGAGGTTCCGCTCTACCTCCTCCAGAGGACTTATGAATCAGGATCTCCAGGACTGCAGTTACTGGACTTCAGAAGATGGGGTACCCTACCTCACTGCTGCCAGGCCCATACCTTATGGGACAGCAGTGAAGAGTCAGTTAGTGGAGAGATCATACTGAGCCTTAAGCATATGCAAGGCATGATTCACATCAGGTTGTCCCCCATTTCCTTCCTTCCTTCTTTCCTTTTTTTCTTCCTTTCTATCTTTTTTTCCTTCTCTCTCTCTCTTTCTTTCTTTTTCTTTCTCTCTTTCTCTCTTTCTTTCCTTGTTTCTTTCTTTCTTTCTTTCTTTCTCTATTTCTCTCTCTTTCTCTCTCTCTCTCTCTCTCTCTCTCTCTCTCTCTCTCTTTCTTTCTTTCTTTTTCTCTTTCTTTCTTCCTTTCCTTATTTATTTCTACTTTTAGAGATGAAGTCTCATGTATCCCAGGCTGTCCTTGAACTTGCTATGTGGACAGTGGCCTTGACCTTCTGATCCTCCTGACTGTTGGGATTACAGGTGTGTATAGCAATGCCTGGTTTATTTGGTCTTGGGCTCACACCTGGCACTTCAAGAAGTCTAGGCAAACACACTACCTGCTGAGCTATAGCCCCAGTCCAAAGTGTTTCTTTTAATCCAATGACGTTACTTTCTGTCTTGCAGGCAGGGAAACTGAGGCACAGCTCTGGTCCTTAAAACCCAGGTGGCCAGGCTTGTTCTTAGCCACTATTGATGATAAGAACAAGATCAACATGAGCCCACCCATTCAAGGAGGCCATGGAGTCAAGAGTTGCTGAAAGTCCCCATCTCCCACATCCTCCTGGAGGAGGTTTGAAACTCAGACTCTGAATGAAATAACAAGTTACTGCAGGGTGATCGTAGAGTAGAGATACCTCCAGGCAGCATTAAAGGAATCATTACTTTTCTTTTTAATTATCATTAGATTTGTTTATTGTGTGTATGCGCACACAGTGCAGGGAGGTCAGAGAGCAATGGCTGGAGTGGGTTTTCTCCTTCCACCACGTGGAAGATTCAGGTTGTAAGGTTTGGTAAATTCCTTTATCCTCTGAGCATTCTATCAGTGGCTTCATTACTACTGCCCGTCATCCTTGGTTCCTGATGCTGTCATCCCCATTTCTCTCTGTGGACCCAGGGCTTTTCAGCAGGCAGCTTGCTCTGACAAAGGTTCCCTACAGGCTTTTCTGGCTCCCTAGGAGTATGGGTGAGAACCAGCAGTGGCAGGATGTTCCTAGAACAGAGAGTCTGCGTAGTAGCTGTGATCCTCGGGGCAGCCTACAAGACACAGGCTCCCAAGGGTGGTGGGGACACATGAAGTATTTGAGACATGAGGGCATTGCATTGGACCTACAACTTCTTATTACTGGGGGCTCCCAATTTTATCCTGAATGTCATTGTCTCAGGCACTCAGAGGAGATGCCCTTGGAACTAATTCTACCCCTTGCTGGGCTTGGTCCAAGGAGGTAGGAGAATGGGTGCTGTTGGCTCTCTCCGTCTGGGCCACTTCTCAGTGATGGAGGAGCCTCCCTTCTCCAGCACTTCTGGCTACAGATCTCAGAGTAGGGCCTAGGCTGCTGACCCTCTCAGATCCAACCCCTTTTGCTAACATATTCGGAGTCATCCTCTTTGCTGTCCTACAATGGAATTCAAATGTAACATACTAGAAAAGACAATCAGGGGCTAGAGAGATGGCTTAGAGGCTAAGATCGCTGGCTGTTCTTCCAAAGGACCTGGGTTTGATTCCTAGCACCTATATGGCAGCTCACAGCTGTCTGTTAACTCCAGTCTCATGGATTCCACACCTTCTTTTGGCCTCCACAGGCATAAGACATGCACAGGATACATAGATATACTATGGGTGAAATATTAATGCAGATAGAATAGAATTTTTTTGACTTGCATTTTTTTATTAAGTTTTATTGCATTATGATGAGAAAAGATACGATTTCAATTTATCTGAATTTGTTAACATTTAAAAACATATTTTAAGTAAATAGAATTACATCACATTCTTGTTTCTCTTTTGTACCCCAACTCCTCCCAGAGACCCCCCTTCAATATCTGCAATACCTTTCTTTTTTAAATTTTGTCATAGTCCTTAAAATTTATATATTAGCTGGTGAGATGGCTCAGTGGTTAAGAGCACCAACGGCTCTTCCAAAGGTCCTGAGTTCAAATCCCAGCAACCACATGGTGGCTCACAACCACCAGTAATGAGATCTGATGCCCTCTTCTGATGTGTCAGTGTACTTATGTATAATAATAAATAAATCTTTGGGGCTGGAGAGATGGCTCAGTGGCTAAGAGCACTGACTGCTCTTCTGAAGGTCCTGAGTTCAAATCCCAGCAACCACATGGTGGCTCACAACCATCCGTAATAAGATCTGATGCCCTCTTCTGGTGTGTCTGAAGACAGCTACAGTGTACTCACATAAAATTTAAAATATATATATATTAATTAATATAATTAATTTATAATTAATTTTATAATTAAATACAAATTAATATTGTAACAATAAAGATGAGTATTATAAAAATTGTTTGATATAAAACTACAATCAATTGAACAGTCTTATGTAGATGCTTGTCTACAGCAATACTGAAAATACATTTTTCTTAATATAAATTTTTAATAACTAAACACATTAACTGTATATTTTAAAATAATACATTACTACTAGTATTTTTTAATGAACATAAATAGATAAAGTCTTTTTGTTTGTTTGTTTGTTTTGTTTTTAGTAAGAACAGAGATATTTGAAAAAGAAAGAAAGAAAAGGAGATCAACCCAACACTTTAGCTGATACAGAGGAGTCATGAACAAAGAAGTGATTTCCTCTGGAGCCCAGGTTACAGCTGCAGAGGGTCAGCGGGGCCACACCCAAGTAGGCAGCAAGCACTGCCGCCCCAGAGCACTGTGGTTACTCCTGCTGGGAGTGTGCGCTCCACTGAGGTTCCTAAAACCCTCAGAAGTGGTAGGTGGCTCTCAGCCAAACACCAAAGAAACCACGGAGTGTTTTCCCTCAATTTACCTGGTAAATCTTAGGCAAGAATGAATCTATAAAGTAGAGTTGGGGCTTGGGACTGGATAATAAAAAGCAGGTTTTTCACCTCCAAGATTGACTGGTGTGACTATAGGGGTCATGGAAGGGACAAACTATACTTCTACCATGGATCCCTGAGAGTCAGTGTATGGAGGCTGTGACAGGATCTTCCTCTCCTAGCCTGTCAATCATTCTTGTTCAATGGAACCTGTGGGCTTAGGGAAAGTTTGCTCATAGGTAGTCATCTTATCGCTTGCCAGTCTAAGGGATACCGCAAACTGCTACCTTACATAAAGGAAGGATGGAAAGTTCAATTCCTAGATCCACAAGACTAGAGTCACCCTGCGCTGAGACTCTGTGATCCGCCGATAAACCCATTTTATTTAAGCTGCTCAGAGGCTATCCCTGACACTCCTGTTTGCAGCACTGGGGTCTGAACCTGGTGCCTCATGTATGCTAAGCAGAGGTCCACTGAGCACATCTCTAACAACTGACTTTGAAGACTTCCCAGCTGCTTTTGAAGGCAGGGCTCTCCTGAATTTTGCCGGGTGTTACTCTCTCCATATATCCAGAAAAATAGAAGAAGCCAGTCAGCATCTAGTGGAGCTTCCTGGAAATGGGGGACAGTGGCTCTGGGGTAGACCTTTTGGAGATGAGATGGGTCCTGGGCAGGTGACAGATTGCTTGGTCCTAGAGTACCTGGGGACTGTCCCCTCCCCAGCTCCTCCTCTGACTCAAGAGAAGGGATTACTGCCACATTCCTTATCCCTGTCATCCTTTATGCTGTTAAGTGCTTTATAGGCACCAATTTGCCAAGTGCCCCACCCCAGGATGCCTGCCCAGCAGTAAGGGCTTCTAAGGGTGACACAAAGGCAAGACCTAGCCTCACCTGTCCTAAGCTTGGAAGGCCTCCCCAAAAATGCTCCTGCTCAGCCACCAAGGGTGGAACTCAAAGACTGAGGAGCAAAGGCCATGGGGGAGGATGCCGAGACCCGTAGCCTGGAGACACTGTGGAATGGGGGATGCAGCCACCAGAACACAGACCACAGAGCAAATCCCAAGATTCACCATAAGACATGAAGAACCACTGGAGGGTTTGAGCACAAGGCAAAGTGGCTTGAGTCTTCCTTTTCCTGCTTCTCTGGGCATATACACAAAGAACCTCACCCCCACTACCAGGTTTCCACTGTACTCAGATGCAGTAACCTTGAGTTTTGTCTTCAATGGGGCTGAAATCTGTACCGATGCCTTTGACTACAACCATTAGGAGTTCAGACTGGAGAGAATGAAGCTGGCAGGACATTTGGGGTAAACTGCTTCTTGATAAAAATCTTTGCATCCCAATCATTCCACGTTGAAGAGACTGCTGTGACTCTCTAACTGCCAAGAGTTCAAGTACAAGTCCGCCATCTTGGCTCAATTAGCCTCTCACCTTTTTTTACCTTTGTGTTTACATATCACAGAAGCTGACCTCTTGGAGTTCTGGTGTTCCCTGTTTGAAACTGTCTGCCCAGAGGTGACACCCTAGTTCTCACCATCACACCATTCAGATATACACCCCAGGAGTCTTTACCGACTGCTTCTTCTCTCACAAACTCCACCTTCTTTTCAAGAGAGCAGACCAGGGCTGGAGCTGAGCTGGTGGAGCACTTGTGGCCCATAGAGCCCTAGGTTGCATCCCCAGAGCAGCACAATCAGGTGTGGTGGTGCACACTTATAATCCTAGCACTTAGGGAGTGTAGGGTCAGAAGTTCAAAGTCATCCTCAGCTACATGGTGAGTTTTGAGTCATCCTGAGATGCAGAAGACTTGTCTCAGAGAGGTGAGTGGGGAGTGGAGAGTAGGTCTCTGGTATTAATTACCTTAAACCGTTGCATTACACTGTCTCTCAGTCTTTTCAGTCCTGAGTTCTGGGCCCACCTCCACCTTATTGTAAAACTCTCTGAGAATGGGTGTTTGTGTTATTCACACATTCCCAACACCTAACATGGTTTCAGTCCCTGCCTAGTTAGAGCACAGAGAATGTTCAGTGGTTTTTGAATTGCCAGAGCTCTAGGGATGATTCAGTAATGAGAGTTCCTATAGGGAGATAATTGGGTGAGGGATGCTAAAGAATGGCCATTCTCTCTAATCATCATCATCACTGGCTATCTGTGGCAAGTCTTTGTTGTGAGATAATGTGGAAGGATATCTGTTCTGAGATGGCATGGAGGTGGGCATGGTCTGCAAGCAAGCGATGAAAGATGCAGAAATGAAGTTAGGCATGGAGGCTGGAGACCAGGCAAGGATGGGGTGTATGGACATCATATGACAGAAATGGAAAGATGAGGATGGGAGAAGAAGAGACAGGAGAGGCAGGTAAACAAAAAGGAGAGAGAGAAGAGCAGGGGAATAGGAGGGGAAGATAGAATAGAAAAGAGGAGGCAAGCAGAGAAAGATGAACAGGGAGAAGAGAGGAGGTAAGAGAGGAAGAGGAAAAAGGAGAAAAGGGACAAGGAAGAGGAGGTAAAGGAAGACAAAGAAAAGGTGATAGGAGGAAGAAGATGTAGAAGATGAGGGGATGCAGGAGGAAGAGAGGACAAGAAATAAGGGAAGACAAGGATAAAGAAGAAGGCAGAGGAGAAGTGGAGGAAGAAGGGAGCAGAGGGGAGGGGAGAAGAGAGGAAGGGAGAGAAGAAGAGTAGAGAGGAGGGGAGGGCAGGAGAGGAGAAGGAGAGAGAAAGGAAGAAGAGAGGAGAGGAGAGAAGAGGAGAGGAAAGGAGAAGAAAGGAGAGGGGAGGAGAGGGAAGGAGAGGAGAGGAGCAGGGCTAACTGAAGGAGGGAATGTGGTCCCTCCCTCCCCAGCTACCTCGGAACCAGACTGAGCTTTGCATCTGCAGAGCCAGCCGCTCCTGAAGCTCCTGCATGTCAGGGCATGATTGAAGGCTAAGGGGAAGACAGCCAAACTGGAAGGCAGCCCGAGACCGTTGCCAGGAAGGTGTGCGCCCTGGAGAGTGGCAGTGACAAGGATACAGTATTGGCTCTGTGGTCCCCCTGTCACACTCTCTCCACCCTGCTCCTAGCTGACTGAGCTGGACAGGATGGCAAGTCCTTCAGTGGCTGCTGGGGACATGGCAAGGGTGTGGCCCAGCTGAGACCAAGGTGGCTGGGGGGATCAGAAACCAAAGGAACACTGGGATTAAAGTTTCACTTACCTGCCTCGAAAGTGCCCAGCTATTGTGTGGGCCAGGATTCCAGGGTGCTGAGTAAGGTGGCTATCCCAGCATGGATAAGGGAAAAAGCCCTAGCCACTGCTTGTGGGGGAGGGGATGACCAAGGGGACAGGGATCCCAGCTCTCTCTTGCAGAGAATGATAGTGTCACCACTACCTCCTCCCATGATGTGGCCCCCTTTCTCACAGCCCAAGTCAGACACCCATTGCTGAGGGCCCAGCTAAGAATGGGATGATAACATCCAGCAGGAAAGGCAGGATGGGGAGTTGAAGGCCAGCCTGGGCTATACAATGAAGCCTCTTTGCCACATCCCACCAAAATAAGAAAATGGGAGAGAGGAGGTAGGTGGAGACTTTGGGGTATTTGTGGAGGGATAAGAGAGAGATGGGGTACCCAGCAGGAAGAGACCAAGAAAGACAGCAGATGAAGAATGGCAGAGGTATAGAGACCAGCTGGCTAAACTTTGCTCTGTTTTGTGCATGTGACAAAGAAACGAATGGGGTCTAATCAGAAACCAGTGTGTGCTGATAAACCTGAACCCAGTGACAGAGAGAACCTCATGCTTGGCCTCATACTAAACTTTAACCTGGCTTCGGACTCACTGTTAAACCTGTCCTCAGTCTCATCCCTAATCCCAGCTCCTCCAACTACACTAAGCCTAAGCTTGGCAGCCAGTCAGCCCTCAGATTGACTAGGTCTGGGGAGAGATGGTGTAGATGTTTCTTGAAATAATCACACAGCTGGCAGCCTCTGTGGGGTGTCCTGGGTGGTGTTGGATATGGTTAGACAGCCAAGAAAAGCCTTGTGATTCTCTAGCATGGCCCTCAGACTCTTCGCAGGTAGACAGATTCTCAGACCATTTCCCCTCTTTCCTTGGTTTTACGATTTTTTTTTTCCATAACTCTGGGGTCTTGTCCATCTTGTGGCCCTTTGGTATGATCTGGATATAACCAACGCCCAAAAGTTCACACACCAGCAGAGGTGGTGCCAAAGTGTGATATTTTTAAAAGGCAAGGCCTACTAGAGGGTAGGTGGGACACGGATGTCGTAGGTTATACATGGACTAATTTGTCTCATGGAAGTGTGTCTCCTGTGTCAGCCTTACTCACCAAGACTAAACTTTACCTCCTCTCCATCCAATCCTATCTAGAAAATTCTATCCTTCCCATAGTGCCTACCATGGTATGAATTAAGAATCTACCTAGAACTCACCCACAAAACATTTGACCCAGAATGTGTTCTGCCTACAAGATGCGCAAGGACAAAGATGGAGCAGAGATAGAAGGAATGGCCAACCAATGACTGCCCCAAATTGAGAACCATGGGCAAGAACCAATCCCTGACATTATTAATGATACTCTGCTATGCCTGCAGACAGGAAGCTAGCTTAACTGTCTTCTGAGAGGCTCTACCCAGCGGCCAATGGAAAGGGATGCAGAGTCTCACATCCAAACATTAGATGAAGCTCGGGGAGTCTTTTGGCAGAATTAGGGGAAGGATTGAAGGACCTGAAGAAGACAGGGACTCCACAGGAAGGCAAGCAGAGTTGACTAACCTGGACCCTTGGCGGCTCCCAGGGACTGAGCCACCAACCAGAGTGAGCAGAGGCTGGACCTAGGCTCCCACACACATGTAGCAGATGTCTTCATATGGGTCCCCCAACAACTGGAGCAGGGGCTGTCTCTGAATCTGTTGTCTGCCTGCCTATGGATCCTGTCCCCCTAACTGGACCACTGTGACTGGCCTCAGTGAGGATACGCTGAGCCCTGCAGTGACTTGATGTGTGGGAGGGAGGGGTCAGCCAGAGTGGGGCTCCCACCTTTGCAGAGGAGATGGGGAGGAAGGAATTGGGGGAAGATCTGCATGAGGGAATCCTGGGAGGAGGAGGGTGGCTGATCTTATGATGATAGATAAATAAATAAATATCCACCAAAGAGGCAGGCAATGGTAGCACACGCCTTTATTCCCAGCACTCAGGAGGCAGAGGCAGATGATCTCTCTGCATTTGAGGCCAGTCTGGTTTACAGAGCTAGTTCTAGAACAGCCGAGGCTACACAGAGAGACCCTGTCTGGAATAGAAACAAACAAATAAACCACAACAAAAAAAACCACCTAGGAATCTAGAACCTTCCATTGTCTTCTCTTCTTTTTTTAATATTTTAAAAAAAAATCCTTTATTTATTGACAATTGTTAGGAACAAGTCTGTGGGTATATTGTATCTAACTTTTCAAATTTGTGTTTTTAGAATTCATACAGGAAATTAATCACTTCAATAAGTAAAGGTGAAAATAGCTATACAGAGGTTATTTGGTGGCTTTTGCTCGCTTTTAGTTCTTCCCCCTCACTCCTATCAGTCTTTTGAGAAGTTCATACAGCATGTGTTGACTGTACTCACCTCCTCTTCTTACCTCACTCCTTCCACGTCCACCCCACACCCCAAATTTGTGTCCTCCCTTTTTGTTTAATTCATTAAATACAGTCCAGATGAAGCAGGACAGCTGCACATGGTTGAGTCAGCCTGCACAAAACCTGCACAAGCTCAAAACAGACCGAATCCAGCTTGGAGAGGGGAGGCACACAGCCTCACCCCTAGCTCCTGGGGAGAGTCTCTTTTCTATTGTCTTCCAAACCGTAACTGTAACTTTTGCGGAGGGATTGCAAAAGCCCACACTATCTCCCCAGACAGTGTTTTCATACACAATACTGCAATGAGCATCTTTACAGTTTTTAAAAGAAAAACATTTCCTCAAGCCAGAAAAACATGCTAAACATCATTTTAACAGTGCTGGAGTTTTGAACCCAGAACCTCATTCATGGTCGGGAGCAAATGCTCTACTATTGGGCCATATCTCTAACTACTCAAAATATTTCAAAAGCCAAGTCAAGGGGCTGGGGACATGGCTCAGTCAGCCCAGTGCTTGCCACACGAGCATGAGGACCCATATTTCAAATTCCCAGCACCCATGCAAAAAGCCTGGTGCTGTGGTGCACATCTGTAACTCCAGGAAGACAGAAACAGGTGGAGCTCACTGGCCAGTCAGTGTAGCTAAACTCGTGAACTCCAGGCTGAGTGAGAGATCTTAACTCAAAAAACTAAGGTGGAAAGCAATAAATACACCTGACTTTGATCTCTGTCCTCTGTACACAGATCACACACACACACACACACACACACACACACACACACACACACACACACGTCAAACCAAAATCTAGTGAGAGCTGCTCAAGGTGGTCTTTAATCCCAGCACTCAGGAGGCAGAGGCTAGCAGATTTCTGAGTTTACTGATCTACATAGTGAGTTCCAGGCCAGCCAGGACTGCGCAGTAAGACTCTATCTATATAAAGATAATGATAAAAATAAAAAAATAAAATAAAAGCAACAAAGTCTGGTGAAAATTCACTGCCTTTCCAAACACTTGCAATCTTTTAGGTGATTTTTCTGGTAATTAACTGTTATATCTCAACAATTTGTGTATGTTCTCTTCTCTAGATGAAGCAGATTTCAAAGTTCTTACTTCTTGCTATGGCAGTTACACTGTCTAAACACTGCCCCTGCCCCCCTCCTAACACACACATCTTCCAAACCTTCTAACAGAGTTGAATGCCAGGGTTGCCTGATGTGAGCCAGGGAGCACAGTGGGGATCAGCTTCTCTCCTAACAGCTTCTCGATCCTTCTGGTGTCAATGTCTCACAGGTATAATTTACCTTTGTCAACACACTTACTAATTCTTGCCCAAATTCATGGAAGAACACAAACCCCTTGGAGTAAGGTTACATCTCGAGGCACCTCTGTGTTTACAAGGGTTTCCCCGTGGACTGGTGCGGACAGCTGTATGTCTGCTGCTGCCATCTGCTCTTCAGCTTCTGTGTGTCGGTTCCTGGTTCCTTCAGCATCTTGTGGGCTTATGTTGCTTTTGTTCCATGTGGTGCTTCATTAACTCTTCCTGGGGAGTCGTGAGCAAGTGTCTGTTCGCTGAATTATCCCTCCATCCTTCAGATTCATAACTTAGGCCAGATATTTTTCTGTGATGGCTTTTCAATAATGTAAGGTATGGAGCCTAAAAATAGAATATTGTAGCCCAGAATATGATGTCATGGTCTACAGTGAGTCGAGCATGGATTATGTATTGTACTAGAGAAAGAAGCTTCTGGTTGTCAGGCAAGAGGGACTGACAGACAGGCCCCAAGATAGGACAGAAAGAACCAAGGGTGGGCCAGCTAAAGGCCCTGGAACAGGGTGTAAAGATAATGGTGTTTGGCTATCGATCAAGATATAAAGGCAGTGATGGTGCTTGACTTCAGATGGGTCAGCTCAGGATGAAAGGACCATGCTAGCTAAGTCAGATTAAAGTAACCTCAAGACTCCCTCGCAAGGTGCCTGTGACCTCTCCCCTAGTGAACTCTTCAACTTTGGGATACTTAAACCTTATACATATTCTTGCATCCTATACTGAATTCTGAAGAAAATGGGGTTTCTGAGATAAATATTCCACTTTCCTAGAAGTGTATCCCTGGAGAAAGTGCAGGGAGGAGGCAGCAGAAAGAGAGAGAGAGAGAGAGAGAGAGAGAGAGAGAGAGAGAGAGAGAGAGAGGGAGAGATGTCCCATGCTAACGTCAGCAAAGGCTATTGTAACTTGGCTCATTCCTCCTTCAAAACTTGTTCTTGTGTCCATACTTGCTCTTATTCAACTCCTGACCAGTTGAGCTTCCACCACGTCCTGTCTGAAGTCTACCCTCGCTGGAACATAACAACCAGGACTGCTGCTGGTATCAAAGCCAGAGGAAACCAGAGACGCGGACATTTGAAGGAGTTTACCTGTGTAGCTGTCCTTGAACTTGCTATGTAGCCCAGGCTGGCTTCAAACTTGCAGCAACCCCAGACGCCACATCCCAGCTTCCAAATGCTAGGATTATAAGCATTTGCCCCATGCCCCACTTAAACTGCAATGTTGTGTTTATTGCGGTAAAATGTACACAACTTCAGATGCACCATGGCTACTGCTCCAGCTTTGATCGTGTGCACACTGCTTTTTGGCTACCATAAGCATCCAGTTTTGGAAAGACGTTCATCTTCTCAAGGTGAAACTCCAAACTTATCAGAAAGTAGCTGTGCACTTCTTCCCAGCCCGCAGTCCTGGGTCATGAACATCCCTCCCACCTCTACATATTTGACTCTTGTGGGTACTTTGTACAAATGGGATTGTATTTGTCTTTTTGGATGGATATTTCACTTAGTATAATGTCCTCAAAGACCACCCTTGTGCTAGCATGCTGGAATCCTATTCCTTTTAAGACACCACTATAGTTTTTGTGTGTATACCTTTGGTTTAATTTACACATTCACCCATTGATGAACACTCAGTGGCTTCCATCATTTTGCACACATATGTATTCTTCTGCATAGATGAATGAAAGAAAGAAACGGAGTCTCACTGGATAGTCCTGGCTGTCCTGAAAGTCACTCTATAGACCCGGCTATCTTCTCACTTACTGAGAGCCACCTGCCTCTGGGTGCTGGGGTTAGAAACAGGCTACATGCTTGCTCTGTCTTCTATTAACACAAAACCTGACTTTTATCTTCAGCATTCTCAGGTATGTCACAAATTTTAGGGCTTCAAATATTAAAAAAAAAAAAAAAAACCTACCTCTAGAATAAATAGAAAACAATCCAAGAATAGCATAAAACATCCAGAAACCTGCAAGTAAAAAGCAAACAAGACACAAAGAAGTAACATGGGGCCAAAATGTCCATCTTATCACTGACAGAAGCAAAAGCAACCACAGAGCTCCATTTGTGGGAAGGGGGAGTGGGGCTGAAAAGGTGGCTTAGCAGTTAAGAGGACCCAGGCCTGGTTCCCAGCATCACGGCAAACAACTCACAAACACCAGCAACTCTAGCTCATGGGAATCCAACATCCTCTTCTGGACCTGGGCACTACGCACACAAGCACACACCTGCAATCAGACACACACATAAGTAAACATAAATCTAAAGTAATTACAATAAGTATTTTTTAGTATTCTCAAATTGATCAGTTTCATTTAGTATGTGTGGCTGAAAATGACCCTTCAGAAGATGCCTACACCCCAACCATGGAACCTATACATTTACATTTACTTGCTAAAGGTGGAGGGTTGCAGTTGGAGGTGCAGTTGGTTAAACTTGGAGGTGAGGGGGTTATCCTTTGTCACCTGGGAGGGACTTAAGTGTCATCACAAAATGGGGAAATTGCAAGACAGAGGGGAAGGCAAGGTGGCCACAGAGACTGAACCTGGCTGTAAACCAAGACATGGCCATAAACCAGGAAGTTCCCACAGCTGGCTCCACACCTGCTGCCAGCTCCAGGGTAGGAGAGAGGAAGGCAGGGGGCAGATGTGGGGAAGAGACCTGGAGATTTGAGCACCACTGTAGCACACATATATTGTCAAATTGTCATGTGCTGACTGAGGTCACTGTGAAGCTAGCTCTGGAACTGGCCCCACCCTATTTCAGATCCAAGCATGTTTGTCTGAAAGTGCCTTCCAAGGCCCCTTGTCTGTGGATGGGCTGGCCTCTCTAACTCTGACAGAAGGGAAGAGAACAGAACTCAGACCAAGAGTAAAAAACAATGTGTCTTCGAGACCGGCTAGCAGTCAAACCATTTCCAGCAATGGTTACTCCTGTTTCGGGCACAATATGAGAACAGTTGAAAAGGGAAGCTGGAAGCTTAGCTGCCGAGAGAATGCTCAACCTGGACTCCAGGTGATTGCCTCAAGTTCCCCAGCTGGCTCTGCTGTGTGTTTTTGAGACCCCAATTTGATGATGTCACCTGCCTGTGGTTGTTTGTTCTTTCTTTTACTTGGAAACCTCACCAGAAGGAAGACTGATCTTTTGGGGCTCTCACTATCAGGAGATCTAGCCTGATCTAGCCTGGCTTCACCAGTCATTTCTACTCAGTGTTTTGAACAACTTATTTGATCATATTTTGATCTATCTATCTATCTATCTATCTATCTATCTATCTATCTATCTATCTATCTATCTATCTATCTATCTATCTCTTGTTATTTACTCTTTTACTTTGGTTTGCTAGATATTTAATAAACTCACTCATTCAAATCCCAAAATTGTGCTATTGTAGACCATTCTCCAGACTGCACAAAACCACTTCTTAAGCAGCTTTCTTTCACAAGCTCACCTACATTTGCCACATAGATTTCTTCCCTCATCTGCCTCACTGGCTCCTGGGCCTTGAAGATTCAGGTGACTTCCTAGCCTCTCAGATTTGCCGAATGGCTCATTCTCCTCTACCGTCTTCCCGGCTAGAGACTCACGACACCTCTTCTGTCTCCTCTCATCTCTACCCATGTGAAGGAAGTCAGGGTCTCACTGTGTAGCCAGGTTGGCCTTAAACCTTCAGCTTTCCTGCCTCAACCTTCCTGGCAGTGTGCAATGCCAGAGTGGGATAGACTCATGCCTTTTTGAGCCATCTTTTCCTGCAGGATAGTGAGATTTGGGGGAAAGTAAAACTGGGCAAATCTGTCCAATTTTTTGTTCACTGCTCATGTATCTACTCCCCAACTTCTGAGGCTCCGCTGACAACTCTATCCCCCTGTCATCTCCTTGTTTGTTGACACTTCTCTTTTAACTTGATGTCAGCCTAGTGGGACTGGGGGAGGGGGAGGGCACAGAAGATAGCCATGCATCTACCCATCATTCTGCTCCCCAGCTCTTTGTGCAAAACTTTCCATCCCAGAAGTAGAAATCCTGAGTCAAAGGACTTGCACAATCTTAGGACTTAATGGAGACAGATGACAAAGCCCTGGGGAAGCTTCCCCAATTTAGGTTCAAATCAAGTTAGGAAAGTGCCCAAGCTCATGACAGTGTGCCCTTCCTTTTAATCTTTGCCAGTCTGCTCAGTGGAAGAGATCTCATTTTGCACTGAGTTCCAATAATTTGAATCTAATCATAGGGTTCTTGTTATTTTATGAGCTTCTTGATATTAATTTATCAGTGTTTATAATTAAGCTATTCATTTCCTTACTGATCTTAAGAGCTCCTTACACATAGAATATTGACTCCCACATTCTTGCTGCAAAAATACTCTCATGTTGCTCTATCTTTTCATTTTTTATTATAAAAGTTTCATAGTATGAATTTATATTTGAAATCTTTGACATGATCCTTGTGTAGAGGTCTGAGGACAACTTTCAGGAGTTGGGTCTTTCATTTTACCATGTGGGTCCTAGAAACTGAGTTCAGAATGTCAGCTTTGGCAGCAAACACCTTTACCTACAGAGCCTTCTTGCTGTTCCCCAGTTACATTTTTTTTTTTATTATTAAAAAGAAGCAATTGTGGCCACAATGTTTACCAGACATCCTGCCCTTCCTGTACTGACGGGAATATCATCTTTACTTTATGCTAAGTCCTTATAAACATCTCTCCTCGTCTTGACTTTCTAAGCCCAAGCTTAGTGGCTTAAGTGTCTTTTGTTACTGTCACACTTCAAGGTTCTCTGGGGTTTAGTTGGGGCACAGAGGGTTTACCTCAGTTCCACAAAGGTGTGGGTCTTATCTAGGATAACAACGATGGCTGGAGGCTGAAACATCCCCATGCTGGCCAGACGTTTGTCTGTTGCTATTTGTGGGCTAGCCTGGGCTCCCTTACAGCTCCCTTACAGCCTTGGGACAGCATTCCAGCCATAGGGTACTTGGACCTCTTACATAGAAGCTTAAGACACAAGTAGTTGTAGACTCGACTTCTCAAAGTAGTGTGAACACAGCAAAGGGTGGTACTGACAGTCACTTCTTCCTTCTTTCCATCCTCCCTGCCTTTATTTCTCCCTCAGTTTGGTGTTGGGACTTGGACCTGTCTCAGAGACAACTACCACAGGACGTTGTAGCTCAACACTAAATGAAATTGCAGGTCATGATGGGCCGAACCAACAGAGACAATCCCTCAAGGGAGGTTCTATCTTCCCAGGGGCGTAACATTGTCAACCCATCACACACCATTCATTGGCATGCATTCTTCTGATTTGTCTTGCTCTTAAAATAGGATCCACTTTACTCCCTAGCTGATTTCAAATTCTTGGGCTCAAGTGATCCTCCTGACTCAGCCTCCTAAGTAACTAGATATGCCAGTGTGCATATTTTTCCTCTTTTTCTCTCCCTTTCTTTTTCTTTCTTTCTCTCTTTTTTTTCTTTCTTCCTTTCCTTTCTTCCTTCCTTCTTTCTTTCCTTCTTTCCTTCACTCTTCCTCCTTGTCCTCCTCCTCCTCCTTCTCCTCCATTTTTGTCCATTTCCCTCCCTCTTTCTTTCTTTTCTTTTCTTTTCTTTTCTTTTCTTTTCTTTTCTTTTCTTTCTTCCTCCCATCTTTCCTCCTCCCTCATTTTCCTTATTTTTCCAGTGTGATGTTGGGGGTTGAACCCAAGATCTCACACACACCAGGCAACTATCTACTTCTCATCTCTATTCCCAGCCCTCTGCTGTTTCTTTTAACCTCCTAAAGTTATCTCAGTTTTCTGGAATAGATCCCATGGAAGTGATATGTGTTGATGGCCCACTCACAAGCACCTTTTATTAATTAATTAATTAATTAATTAATTTTAAATTTCCTTTTAGTTTTTCTTTTTATGTTATTTTGTTAAGTTTTTAATGTGATATTAAATCAATTTCACTTAATAAATTCACTTATTCTTGGAGCTAGAAAGATGGCTCGGTGGCTAAGAGCACTTGTTGCTCTTTCAGAAGGCCATCTCAAAACCAAAGTCACTTCCCCAGACCTTGTAAATGTTACTACAGGGAAAACTCCACAGAGAGGATTAAACTACAGCTCTTGGGTATGTGGGTGGGGAGTGGGGTTTGCCCTGGACTATCAGGTGGGCCCTGCATGCAATCTCATATATCCTTCAAAGAGGAAGGCAGAGAGGGATTTGACACATCATCAGAGAAAAGGGAAGGCTGAAGACAGAACAGAGCAGAATCCAAAGGAGATGAAGTGATGCAGCCACACTCCAAGGGACACTGGCAGCACCAGAGGCTGCAGGAGAAGTCCCAGACTGTCCCCCAGAGCTCAGTGGCACCATCTCCACCCACACAGACTCAGTGGCACCAACACCTGCATTTCAGCCATGGGAAAGGAGGGATGGACTCCTGAGCTCCAGAACTGAGAGAATAAATTCATGTTAGTTTAAGTCACCAAGTTTGTGGTCATACTAACATATGATGGCAAATGAATTCAGGGGCTGTTACAAACAAAACTGCTATAAACCTTAGTACCAGAGTTGTATGTGGACATGCTATACGTTTGTCTGAGCAATTTGTCACTCGGAGGTGTAATGGAAAGGATACTTTTAAATTTTATGGGAAACTGACTTTTTCCAAATGGCTCTGACATAGTGTAGTACATGCCCACACCCAGAGTGGGGACCGCACACAGTCCATGTTCTCGATCCCCTGGCTACACTTCCCTTTAATCTTAACTGTTGTGGCATGAGCATAGTAATATCTCATTGTGGCTTTAATTTGCATATTCCTGATGTCTGATTATTTGAGCAACTGTACACACCCTTCTTCACCAATAATGCTTCTCAGGCTCAGTGTTTACCCAAACAATGTATCCATTTTCATGCAGCCTTTGCCTTATTAGGAAAAGAATTCCTTATGTGGCCTAGCAGGGTATCTGCTGTAGCTCGTCTTTTGAGTTCCTTAGAATGCTTTCCAAACAGCAAGATGTTTCATTTTGTATGATTCCAACTTTTTCTCTTTTTCGTACTTTTGTGTATCTGTAACCTAAGAAACCATCCTAACGCGATGTCTCAAAGCTCTGGCGTTCTCTTTTTAAAGTTTTAGGATATTGTCACTGGCATGGGAGTCTATGATAGGCTCCATGCTAAGTCTTTATGTTCCAAGTTAGGAACCAAGACTTTTTGCTGTGAGATAGGAAGGTCAGAGTGTTGGGAAGAGCATCATCGCATCCTCCGTGCCTCTGTGGGAAGGCACCTGGTGGTTGGCGTCCTGGCGGTTGGCGTCCTGTGTGGATTAGTACCTCTGCTGAAACCCAATCCCACGCAGGCTCAGTCCTTACCACTTTTCAGGCATGAAGATAAATCACCCAGTCCTCTCACATAACCTTGTTTTAAAAATTTGCTTTGAATCTTGTTGGTGTTTGATTTTTTCCCAAAAATAAAATTTAAAATGCATTTATCAGTTTTACCATCTCTTCCTCTTTGTCCCCGCCCCAAAATACCCAGCTGAGATTTCAAGTCAAATTATTATAAGACAAAAAAAAAGTGTCTTTTTGTTGGAGGGGGTTTCAAGACAGGGTTCTCTGTCCAGCCCTGGCTATCCTAGGACTGGCTCTGTAGACCAGGCTGACCTCAGACTCTGAGATCCACCTGCTCTGCCTCCCAAGTGCTAGGATTAAAGGTGTGTGTCACCGTGACTGACTTATTTTTTTTTTTAATTTGTAATTATATGCATGTGTATATATCTCTGTGGGTGTGAGTACAGAAGCACAGTGCTCTTGGGACTGGAAAGGGTTTAGAGTTTCAAATGAGTTCTGGGAACTGATCTCAGGTCCTCTGCAACAACAGCACATGCCCTCAACCTTCCAGCCAGCTCTCTTGCCAGCCCCGATTTGAGCTATTTAAATCTGTAGATCATTTGGGGGACAGTTAAGACAATTGTGAACGTGGTAGAGTTTCCTCACCAGGATGGTGGTTTAAATTTCAGAATGACTTTTGATTTTGAGTGAGCATATTTTGAAATATCTACATGATTATTAAGTTTGTTGTGTTCTTGGAACTAGTATCTATTTATTTCAATTTCCAATTATTTATTGCTGTCTTCATTTTAGAAGTCACTCTTTCTAGGATTTCGAGCTGTTTCTTATTTTCAGTAATTTGTGAGAGCCCTTTTGTTTTATAAGCAGCCACAGGATTTCTTACTTTATACAAATAAATACTTGACTTTGCTTAATAAGCTTATTGAGTCTTCATTTCCTAATTTATTAAGTTTTTCTTTGGTCTGTATTAGTTCTTCCCATCTGCTTTCATTAAGTTTATTTCACTGGTCTCTGTAAATTTACGAGTTAACTACTGGATGCATTTTGCTTTTATTCCCTGTTATTGAATTATTATGATGACTTTGTACTCTAACTACTCAGCTATACTGAGAAAACTGAATTTCACTGAGTGGCCTCATGGGACATTGATGTGGGGTCCAGAAGACAATGGGGAAGGAGTAGCCCTGCATTTACCTCAAAGGTCAGTGCCGTGCCAGGTACAAACTGCTGAGCATCTTCTGGCTGACCTTGCTGGAGTGGCCAGAGGCGAGGTCCTCAGCTCCCTTTGCGACTCCTCCTGCTTCACAGAGCTCTGTGTTCAGTTGCCTGTGCGGCCAGTGCCAGTTCAGTAGAGGCATGAAAAACAGACCAGGGTTTTTGTTAGGCTCCAGTCTACCGTTCCCTGATGCTGTCCACTCTCTTCCTGCCATAGTCTGACCTAATGGTTTTCATTGGCGTAACCAAAGGTTTGTGTCTAGGTTATTACTTCAAATTATCATCATCATCATCATCATCATCATCATCATCAATCATCATCATCATCATCATCATCATTATCATTATATTTTGGTTTTGTTAGTTCTCTAAAGAGTTTGATTTCTCGGGGCTGGGAAGATGGGTAAAAACACTTCAAAATCATGAGGTCCTGAGTTCAATCCACAGCACCCATGGTGAAGAAGAAGAAGAAGAAGAAGAAGAAGAAGAAGAAGAAGAAGAAGAAGAAGAA
>NW_022196903.1:78054849-78076578 GCF_008632895.1 Mastomys coucha
AAGAAGAAGAAGAAGAAGAAGAAGAAGAAGAAGAAGAAGAAGAAGAAGAAGAAGAAGAAGAAGCTCCAAAGGAAGATACCGTTTCTGCTGGATTCTGACTTCAGGTGAACCTTCCTCATCTCACCACAAATATGTATATGAGATATTTCTTTGTTTGAACTGGGTCTAGTGAACTGACTAAAACGATGGCTGGCTTCATCTTGCCTGTATGCCAGGTTTATATTTCAGTCCTAGACTAAGATTGATGACAGAGCCTGTCAGCCATTGTTTGTGTGTGAGTACGGTCCATGGAACCCGCATGGTGGAAGAAGAAAATTGACTCTGAAGTATCTGACTCCACACATACATATAGTCAAGTCTGAATATATACACTGTATGAATATATACACTCTCAGAGAGAGAGACAGAGAGAGAGAGAGAATAGACATGATTAATTTTGGATCAGCCTGCCTTCCAGAAGGCTGCATTCCATGTAGGAAGACAATTTCCATTTGGGTCCAGTGGCATCTGGGCAATTGGTGCAGAAAGTATGAACTGGCTGGCTGCTACATGACTCCTTCACTTCCTTCTACAGTGTCCTCCACTGGGACACTGCTGTCAGCCTGACGCCACACTTTCCCAGCCTTCTTTCCCTAAGGTAAGGCTCCATGACCAGTCCCAAGACAACATTCAAACAGCAGGGACTTACATCACTGCCCAATACGATCCTAGCCTCTGCATCTTCCACATCCTTCAGCTGAAGGAGACCACCATGCTGGAGAGTGCTTGGAGGCCAGCTCACAAGCTGGCAGAGCCGTGATGGGCCCGCCTCCCTGAACATCCAGCAAGGTCAGAGAGATTGGTAGTGTACCTGATGCCAGTGGAGATCCCCTGGCATTGAAGCTACAGAGAGTTGTAAGCCACCAAGGAGGATTCTGGGAATAAAAGACAGATCCTCTGTAAAGTGGCTCAGAACCACTGAGCCATCTCCAGCCCCAGGACATGATTTGGAAATCTTCTTTTTAGGAAGCTTGTCATTTTACCCAACCACCAATTGAACTTGGCAATGAGGCAAAACCCAGTTCCTCCTATTGACAGTTGATCTTGACTTTCAAGTTGACAGGATCCAGAAGTACACAGGAGGTGAATCTCTGGGCATGTTTGGGAGGTGGATTTTCTAGATTGGGTTGAGATGCAAAGGCACCACTCCCGGGGGCTGGGGTTCCCAAAACAACTTTGGTTGGATGCAGAAAAGATAATTAGCCCCTAGCAACCCTTTTTACCCTGATAGAAGCCTACAGCTTCCCCACCACCACCACCACGCCAAAGAAAATGAAGCTGAGATGCTGGAAATATGGTAGATAGGCTCCACACCGTAGAGAGGAAAGTTCAGTAAAATGAAGGGTGTCCTTTCAACCCCAGCTCCACATTCTTACAGCAGTATTTATGCTAAAACAGGAGATTATGGGTCCCTCCTTTATTAACCCAAAGAAATGGCATAGATTCTGACAGTGGATGACATCTAAGCAGTCAGCCCAGCGATGTAGCCACTCAAATGTCACCCATGGCCAACAAGCTTCACCCACACAGCCTCATTTCTGAACAAATTTTCAACATTCCACACTTCCAAAGGGCCAGACAGCAAAGGATTGCCAACTATGATGAAGGATGCTAAGAAGAAAGGAACAGGGCTGATTGGTTATCAGCGTTAATTATAATATGCCTGAATATTTCTTATTATCAGTGGTATTATGTTTGAAGACTGCTGATTATTGGTGTTAATTATTGTGAAGGCTATTCCCAGTTGTCAACTTGAGTATCTCTGGTATGAACCAAAATCCAGAAATGGAGGGCACACCTGTGATCCAGATCTTGAGGATGGTAGATCAGACAGGCTTTTGACCCAGATCTTAAAGCATAGTGGCCATGAAAATCTTAGACTCAGGCAAGGCGGTACATGCCTTTAATCCCAGAAGACAGAGGCAAGCATATCTCTGAATTGAAGGCCAGCCTGAGAGAGGGCAGTTTCCAAGAACAGCTTAGGTCCAGGTGTGGTGGTACACATCTTTAATCTGGGCCATTCCTTCTGCTGGAGACCTACATAAGGACAATGGAAGAAGGAAGACTTCCTTCTTCTTTGCCTGCTTGCACTTACTTGCCAGCACACTTCAGAAAACCAGCACAAACACCCATCCTCGTGGGATTGAGCAACCTTTAGACTTTTGGACTTCCCATTCCCAGCTACCCATTGTTGGATTAGTTGGACTGCAAACTGTAAGTCATTCCAATGATTTCCCTTACTATATTGAGACATTCCATAAGTTCTGTGACTCTAGAGAACCCTGACTAATACAATTAATATATCAGCCATGAGCAAGGCTAAAGCTACTAGGCTAAGGTTTCAAGTCCATTCCAGGAAGAAGATATTCTTTATGCCACTCCAGCTCTTCACCCCAGAACATCACCCCTCAGTATCCAAGGGTCTTGCATTCCCTGAACTGGAGGAAGTTCACTATTCTAGCTTCATTCTGATTCTGGGACAAACACCATGGCCAAAGCAGTGTGGGGAAGGAAAGGAACTATTTTAGCTTACAGGTCACAGTCCATCATTGAAGGAAGTTAAGACAGGAGCTCAAAGGAAGGCCTGTTTGCCTCTAACCGAAGAGCTCAGCCACAGCCAAGGACGCACAACAGGAACCATGGGGGAGGATGCTTGTGAGGTGGACAGAAGGTCAACGCTTAGTTTGCTTTCTTGTTCAGTCCAAAACTATTTGTCCAGAGATTGTTGTCACCACAGTGGGCTGGGGCCCTCTACCTCAATTAATAATCAAGACAAACAGACATACCCACAAGCCACTGTGATCGGGGCAACCCTTCTATTGAGCCTCCCTTCTCAGGTGACGCCAGGCTATGTCAAGTTGACAGCTAAAGCTGACTCCTGAGCTGGTATTTCAGTGTGACTGTTCCTGGAGCGGAGGGGACAGTTCATGGCAGCCTGACACTTGATCAGTCTCAGTTCCTAGGACCTCTCCTACAGTTTTCAGACTATGGTACATGGCCACGCCTTTCTCTCCTTCTCTGGGAGAATTCACAGTCTGGCTGGGAAAGTCAACACTGTTAAGGACCTAGATGTCAGTAGTTCATCTTCAAGTACAGCACATGATGCCTTTAAGTCAAATCGTGAATCAGAGTAAAGTCATGAAAAGCCACTGAAAGGTTTTAATAGTCTTCCCATAAACATGGGATCTAATCCTCCCCTAGTGAATGTGGGATGATCCACTCAGTCTGTAGACCAGACACCTGCCCTGGCATTCCCGCTGGAGACTCCCACTGAGACAGCCTCCTGGTAGTACTCTGGTTGACAGAGCTGAACCTGGCCTGCCCCAAAGGAATGTTTGCTCTGAGGAACACCTGTTATGTGCGTTTAACGACTCCAAACCCTCCACAAAAAGCCTTCACCAGATGTGTGTACTGAGTAACTTCAGTGGCTACCACAAAGTGGAATTGTCAAGCTGAGTCAGTACTGATCCATGAAATGTGGGGTATAATAAAACAGTGACTTTTTAAGTCTCTGAAGTTTGGGGGTTATTTTTCACTCATTAATAAAGAACTGTACCTGATCACTTGGGTCAGGACACACACACACACACACACACACACACACACAATCTTCTTGGGCCAGAGCATTTGTGTGGATATGTCAGGGACAGAATTGTTGTGAGAGACATAAAGTTTCTGATTTGTCTGGGAAAAGATGATGGATAGTAAGGAATATAAGGAGCCGAAATAGAGGAAAGGAGACCTAGTGCTGACAGAAAAAAAAAAAAAAAAAAGATGAAGAAGGCTTAGCTGTTTAGCAGACTCCCTAAAAGAGGAGGCAAAGAAGAAGGGGCTCAAGAAAGATGTGTCACTTACTGTCTTAGGTCATGCTCAGATGAAACACCATGAGCAAAGCAAGCTGGGGGAGGGGGAGGGGTTTCCTTGGCTTACACTTCCGCCTTGCTATTTATCATCAAAGTAAGTCAGGAAAATCAAAGTGGGCCAGGAACCTGGAGGCAGGAGCCAATACGCAGACAATGGAGGGGTGCTGCTGACTGGCCTGCTCTCCATGGCTTGCTCAGCCTGCCTTTTTATAGAACCCAGGACCACCAGCCCAGGGATGGCACCACCCCACCCTAAAGGACTGATCCTTCTATCATTGATCACTAATTGAGGAAATGCCTTACAGATCTTTCTACAACTAGATTCTTATAGAGGAATTTTTTAAATTGAGATTTCTTCATCTCACATGACTTTAGCTTATGTCAATCTGACATCAACCTGTCCACCACAGATACTTTCCTGTTGCTGACATAACGCTTTGACACAAGTAACTTAGAGAGGGAAGGATTTGTTATTGTTTGCTGTCTGAAATATAGTATCTCATGGTGGGGAAGTCAAGCCAACAGGAGCTAAAAACACCTGATCACATTGTATACAGTAAGGAAGAACAAATACTAAGGCTCACCTCACTTTCCCCTGTTATACAAACCAGTTCTAGCCCAAGGAATGGTGCCACCCATGATTGGTAGATCTTCCTGCCTCAGTCTAATCAAGATATTTCTCTGCAGGTGTGCCCAGAGAGTCTATCTCATTAAGTTGATGGCTGAGATTAACCATAATAGGAGAGTGCCAGGAAGAAGTAAAAGGACATGGGCCCCAAGAGCCTTTATGTAGTTCTGAGGTGCCTAGCTCTCTAGCCTCTCTGCTTGAGTCATGTGAGGAGAAGCACGTAGGAAAACCCACCCAGGGCCAACAGTGGCAATTAAGGGCCCTTCAGGGCTCTTCTGCCCTCTGTAGGCAAAATAGGAAGGGAAGTTCAGGCTTCCAGAAAAACCAAGGCTTGAAGAAAACCAGAAATTCGATGGGGTGGTTCAAGTATCTAAAGGTGGAGTTGGTGTGCTGAGACTGTGGGATTCCTGCTCTGTCCTTCCCTAACCAACTCAGGGAAGAAACAAGGGGAGGGAAAACCAAGAGAAGATTGTGGCTCCAATGTCAAAGCAGGTTTCAGGCAGGGCCACGGCTGGTAGCTTATTCACAAGGTTCTCTCTCTCTCCTCTCTCTCTCTCTCTCTCTCTCTCTCTCTCTCTCTCTCTCTCTCTCTCTCTCTCTCTCTCTCTTCCTCTCTCTCTCTCTCTCTCTCTCTCTCTCTCTCTCTCTCTTTCCCTCTCTCTCTCTGTCTCTGTCTGTCTGTCTTAGTCTGTTTATGAGAGAGAGAGAGAGTGAGTGTATGTGTCTGTGTATGTGAAAGGAACTACAACTTATATAGCATGTTCTCCACTTTAGAAAGGTGGGCTTTGAAGAACCCTGTAGAATCATGTGAGTGCTAAGACCAGGCAGGAGGATTCCAGACCCAGCCTTCTCCAGTCATTCGTAACCAACAAGGATTACTAAGAGAATCTGGGAAGGAAGAATGCTGAATGGACTTCTGGCTTAGTAACCCTCTTCTAAGATCACTTTTATGCTTGGACCATGCATGGAATTGGACAGCTGCAGACCACTTGGAAGAAAATATTGGTGAGCCCAGAACTTGGGAGCAGTTCTACATCCCTCACCGTAGCCAATCATCGTAGGGCCCACTGGCAGGAGTGGAAGGACACATATACTCTAGGTAACAAGGTCTTCTTGTCTCTCTGAGACTTGCTTTTCACTCCCCTGCAAGCCCAAGTGACTCAGATCTGTGGGGCTCTCATCCTCCCTGGAGCTCAGCTGACAGACCTGAATCATCAGAGGGACTTCAAGGGTCAGAGCAACTCAGGTTGTCTTTAGAGGCCAGAAGAAAAGCCCTGGTTATAAATGCTCATCTTTCTCAGAAGCTCCAAGGTCTAACCATGCCTCCACCCCCACCTTAGAACAAGCAGCTGGATCCTGCCTCTCTCTTCTGCCCCTCCTCAGCCTTTCTTGGTCTCCATCTTGGCCAGCTGGCCTCCACACCCCTTGGGATTCTGGGAAGAGCAGAACGGAATGGAACAATGGCCTAAAATTAGAACCCACAACAGAAGCATGGAGGGCTGAGTCATGCATTGTTTTGCCACTCACCAGGCTGCAAGTAACCACAGTAATCACACTGGTTATGGCCCCAAGGAGTGATGACATCAGGGTCACAGCCAAATGGGCCTCCAGGCAGAAGCCTGTGGCATGGTAGCTTACGGGGCCTGGCCTTCTGAGTGTTGAAGATGGGGTCAGGATATCACGAGCAGAGGCTTAACCAGGCACTCCCCCCACATCCATTTTGGACCTGCCTATGACTGACAGCTTCCCCTCAGCAGATCCCCAGATATAGCATGTATACACAAAGGTACAGCGTCATGGGGAATAATGGTTGGCTTGGAGGACAAATCAACCATGATCATTGCTTGCTGCCTTAGAAATTGCTGAGCAGCTGGTCCTCACTCAGAAGCCACATGAGTGCCACTTTCCAGAAGAAAACTGATTCTCACATGAACCCCTAGGAAGAAGGCTACGTGCTTTTGCCTCAGAGTGAGGCTTCCTCCAAAAGGAATTACACCAGAATTCGTTTAAGTAAAAAAAAAAAAAAAAAAAAAAAAAAAAAAAAGCACAGGATTGGACCGTCCTCTGCTTGCAGCCCCTCCAGCATTGCTGGGGAGTTCGGCACCCACACCTACAAGCAGGTCATCCCAGGGTGGGCATGGTCTAGGGAAGAACACGGCTTTCCTTTGTGAGTAGTGAGCTTTGTGGGGCAGGAAGGACAGCACCCACCACAGTCTGTTATCTCCATATATCTCAAGGCTCCCAAACGCAGCAAGTTCCAGAATCCACTGTCCATGCAGCTGCACTAGTGCTAACTCTCCACTTTCAGAGAGTTTGAGGCCATAGTCCCAGAGGAGCCTTGCCTTTCTGTGGAAGGTGGAGAAAGGCTACCTTAGAAACATGGCTGAGCTCTCAAAGAGTCAGATCCAGAGGTAGTGTGAGTGCTAGGCACACCATGACAGCTGCTGGGGACAATGAATGTCAACCAGTAGGTTCTACAGGCTTTAAAGCTGTGAGAGTTAAGATTGTCAATTTGACAAAACAGAACATCACCAAAGAGCCTCCTCAGGGTGCCTCTGAGGGATTTTTCTAGATCTCATCAGCTGAGGAGAGAAGACCCATTCTAAATGTAGCAGAACCATTCCATGGGCTTGGGGGGTGGGGTGGGAGAATCCTAGACTGACTAAAAAGGACCAAGTGAGAAACACAAGCTTTCAACTCTCTGCTTCTTGATGATAGACACAAGGTAATAAGCCACCTAGGGCTCATACTGCCATAGCTTTCTCACGAGCTGTTCTCCAATCATGAGCTAAAATAAAGCCTGCCTTCCTCAAGTTGCTTTTCTAAGGTCTTTGATCACAGTGGTAAGAAAGAAGCTCATACTCTAGGTTGATAGGATGTACAAAGCAAGAAGCAGGGCTAACATTGGGAGGACTGTGAAGGGCTGCCTGCCTCTAGAGTCAATCTGCACCATGGGTGCAAGGACAGGCTGGGAGCTGCTCAGCCTGGATTTGGGAGTAGAGCAAGAGCCTGAGAGGCATAGAGGGTAGTTAAGAACTTGTGCGCCATTCCAAACCCTGCAGAGGCTGGGCTGGCTTCCTAACTTGGCTTTCCCACTGCATGCATGACTCTGGAGAAACCAATAGCATTTGTAGGTCAAGAGAATTGCTGACTGGAAGGGGCCACCTCAGCTGAATTAGGCCAGTGAAGAAGGAAAAGAGGGCAGGAATATGCTGGGAAAGTGGGGTGAGGCTAAGGGACCCCTTTGTCATGCTGCCCTGACCAGAGTGGGAGGTCGAAGAACTGAGACTAGAAATGAGGACTTCGGAAGGAGAGTTGGGTCTGAAGGTGATGTTCTCCTGCCTGCCTCTCTGAGATGACCTCTGCCCAAGACTCTGGGGGAAGAGACAAGGGAAGTCACGGAGATGCGGATGCGGGGCCTCACATCGAAGCTGCGCATGTATGCTGTCAATTAGTTCTCAGGAATCTTGCCGTAGTGTGCCTCAACGCCCACACACAAGGTCACAGGTCTGGATGGGGGCTGGGGGATGGGGGAGATGTGCCGAGTTTGGCCAGAGGCATGTCTTCCTTCACAGCTCACAGTCAGTAGGTTAGCATCTCAAGAGAAGTTTGTAGCAGCTGGAAGAATTCTGCACAGCTGGAGATTGCCCGCACGTGGCAGGACTGTGGCAGAGCTGCGGGAGAGGGTGCCACGGGCAGCCTCTGGCATCCAGGCCTGGAGGAGAGTCAGGGCTCTGGAGTGGAGAGGGAAGGACTCTGTTTAGATTGAAAGAAAATCATCAGAAAACCCAGAGCTCTGCTTTCACTTCAGGCCAGCTCACTGGTTTGTTCTCTTTTTAACACGCTTGCTTTTGTTTATAAAGTCTGTTCATATATTTCCATCTGGGACTGAGCAGATGAGCCCGGTGCATTCCAGGGTCTGCTTCACGGATCAACTGCGCTCCAACACACGCACATTCCGCCCTCTCTGTCTGGGGCGAGTCCAGGGATGTGCTGTCTCCTGTCTGCCTGCTCCCTACACAGACCCAGGATGGAGGGTGCCCTGCAGAGACAGGAGCCAGGGGCTGCCGGCCAGAAGGAACATAGGCTCAAATGCTACACTGGACCATTGTGGAGATTTCTAGTGTGCATCTCTGTTTTTTGTTTTTTTTTTGTTTTGTTTTGTTTTGTTTTTGTTTTTGTTTTTGTTTTTTACATTACTACACCCAGTCATGGATCAATTCATTTAAACTCTTTAGCAGCATCCACCATCCGAAGAATCAGAAACCCCACTCTGCAAACAAAGTTGGAAATTTAGATATTTAAAAACCATGCCCACAGTTACTCTGCTGGTACATACAGAAGTAGGATTTGAATATAGGAGCCTATCTGGACACTCAAGTGCTAGTCTTTGCTACTGTCCACATAAGAGATGTCTCCCCTTACTAGAGGATGCCACATGAGAGGGAGCAGAGGCCAGCAGCTCTGGAGCTGGTTGATCCATTTTGACCACCCACAACTCTCTCTCAAGCAGATACCTATGAGACTGGAGTAGCCACGACCATGAGCTTCTTTCTTGCAACCTCCAGCCAGGTCACCCATGGAGGAGTGGGCCCCAGATTCTCAGGCTGCAAGGGCAGAAGCCAAGACCAGAGAGGCTGTCATGCTTTACAACGGCCTCCTCTCTGGATACCTTCTGGCAAGATGTCTGCGCTCAGAATTCCAGCAAACATCTGGGAGGTTGTTCACACCCTAACACCTTCCATTCTATAAATGTATTTCTGGGGAAGGGACATATTTGGACATGGGGAATGGGGGGAGGGACAGAGGCTCACCTGCTCCTAAAGGCTGAGGTCAGAGCACTGAGGACTATCCATCAATAGCAAGTGTTAACGCCCTAGGACTGGGGAGGCAGGGCTGGGACCCAGTGGGTGGCCCCTTAGGAAGTTGGAGGGTGTGAGGACCCTCCAGCTCCCCGACACCTAATTATTGTGTTTGGGAAAGGGGGCCACACCATGGCATGTATGTGCAAATCAGAGCACAGAGCACAGCTTTGTGGTGTCTTTCTCTTCTTCCATCTTAACCTGGGTCCCGGGGTCAAACTCCAGGCACCAGGATTCATGGAAAGCATTTTACCCAATCACTGAGCCATCTCAGTCCATTGCCCTTGTGTGTGTGTGCGTGTGTGTGTGTATGTGTGTGTGTGTGTGTGTGTGTGTGTGTGTGAATGTATACATATCCTCACACATGTGTGGGGACCAGAGGTTGATATCAGAATAGTTCTATTCAGCTTCTCTCCATCTTACAAGTTTTGAGACAGTTGCAACTTAAGGTTCATCATTTTAGTTAGACTGACTGGCCATCAGGAGCCTCCTACATCTGCCCCCAGAACCAGGGTTACAATTGTTCACCATTGTGCCTGACTTTTATGTAGGTTCTAAGGGTCCAGAATCTAATCTCCATGCTTCTGTAGTGAGCATTTACCCACTGGGCCATCTCCTCAGTCCAGAAGCAACTTTCTGAGCACTGCTGGGTCTCCCAAGAGCACCCTGGGCTAGCTGGTTCTCACAAACCCATGGAAGTCATACTGCCAGAAGTATTAAGAAAAAGGAGAGGAGAGGTGGGGCTTGGCTGGGGAAGAAGTGAAAGCCTTGGCCATGTCCAGCTAAGCCACCGACAGACCTTCCATTCTGCGTTCCCCTGCCTGAACCACCATCCCCCTCCCACCTTACAGATTTCAGACCATATACCACAGCTCCTTCCCTTGCTGGCTCCCAAGTTGCCCCACACAGTTCAGCTGTCCAGAAAACCCTCCTCTGCTTTTCCTTTCCTTCTGTCTCCTTTGCCAAGACTGCCACATCCTCAGAAGTCCTGGGGGGTGGGAAAGGATTTTTCCCTCCTTCTCCAATTCTTCCTCTCACCTAGAATCTGTTAACTTCCTCCCCAACAGTGTGGAGGGATGGGCCACCATGAGACTCCACATCTAGCTTCCCCTTTGTTCCCTGCCCTGATCCTCCATTGTTCTCCTCAGAAGTTACCAGTGGCCTGATAGTGGCCTCTAGCCACATCCCTGACCACTCAGGCCCGTCAGATCTCTTTCCCTCATGGTATCCCCTGAACCCCACTGGCCTTGATCCTCCTCTGTGCCCTCACCCTCTGGGAAGTTCTAGGAAGTTGGCTGCTTCCTGGAGTGCCCCACTAGATCTCCTCCTCCTTCCCCACCAGGCCTGGATCATTTGGCTAATGGTCTGCCCATAGCTTCTGGTAGTATACAAGATGTTCCCAGTCCTGGAGTCCAGGACTCCGTCCTGCCCCCATACAAGTGCTTTCCAGGGTCAGCAGACTGCCAGTACTGTGAGACAACTCTGAGCAATCCCTCAACATGATCCAAACCACACTCATCTCCTTCCAGAGACCTTCTCTTTCCCTGCCACCTTTCTGCCCTACCACACCTTTGGCTGCGCCTCTCCCTTCCAGGCCGCAGCAACAGCAGCCTCCTCTGTTGAACAGGATACCCAGCTAACAAACACTTGACCCAGAAGGTTGGTACATGCTAGTTAGTTCACTTGTGTGCACTCAGGCATGCTCAAGGATCAGGGTCTCCCCCATTCTCTGTGTATTAGTGTTCCTACTTATAAAGTAATAGATAAAACCAGCTCGAAGTGTATTTATTTACTCAAAGTATGCATCACTTATATTGAGACTTCAATCCAGGCATCGTGTGGTGAGAATTTTGGTTTCCTTAAAAATCCTATGCATCTATGTTTTTGTTTTAATCGCAGGTGTGGGATATGGGGCTGCTTCAGGCTGTCCACAGCCACTAACTATGATTGTCTTGTACTCTAGAAGTGTGATTTTTTTTTTTTGCCAGCTGCATATAGTATACATTTGGGACTCTGGAGAGGGTATAAATGAGAGAGCCCCAGGGCCTGTGGTAGCTGCTGCTCCCCTGCTGCTATGCCTGCTGCTGTGCTTGCTATTGCTGGGCTGCTGGATGCTGGATTGCTGGATTGCTGGATACTGACTGGATTGCTGGATTGCTGGATTGCTAGATTGCTGGATTGCTGGATACTGGACCGCTAGATACTGGATTGCTGGATTATTGTATTATTGGATGCTGGATTGTTGGATTATTGGATTGCTGGATTGCTTGTTGGAGATATCCTGATGATAGAGAATGGACTTGCCCCCAAGGGACCTGATGCCCCTAGACAGCAGGAAATAGTCTTAAGCAGTCTATGCCCCATTTCTCCTCTAACCTTCTTTCTCTCCTACCTAGTGTTGTGGGGTTGGAAGGGTGGTAGATATAAGAACCTAATAAAGTAGGCCAAAAAGTACACCTATAGCATCATGGGCACAGATAAAACATGGCTGAGTCTTTAATGCCTCACTGTGCCTCCTAAGGTAGGATTAGCACTGTGCAAGATCATTCTCTCCTGCAGGGAGGAAGAGCTGTGAACCCAGGCCTACTTAACTCAGTCCTAGGGATGTTAGGATCCTTGGATTCACTGGGCTTTCTGTGGAGTGCTCCAGACTGTCTTAGTACACACTTCCCCAGTGGAGTAGAAGATGGCTTCCTCCTCCGTGCCTCTTTAATATGGAGATATTTCTCAGACAACCGTAGTGTCGTGGGATGCTGCAATTAGGTGGAGGGAAGGCACCTTCCCCAGATGTCCACCTCAAGAGTCATCCAGTGTAAATTGGCCCCATCTTTCTAGTCTGACCAGGTTTCTTTGACCTTTGACCTTGTTAATCACTAATCCTTCTCAGTCCTAGGCCATTACCCCAATTTGATAAACATATATCATCTAAGCTTTTGTCTCCATAGCTACTGCAGTCATTAACTGGGCCAAGACATTCTGAAGAAATCTCTTTCCATCTGACCTGGATCTTTGCATCCAACTCCCTTGGGGTACAGTCATTCACCCTGGAGAGTGGGTGATGAACAAAGCCATGCACAGGTAACCTCAGAAATCTAGGCTTGTGGGAGATAGAGGATGATATAGACTGACCCGAGATACCCAGAGAGGCTCAGAGAGGCTGAGGAGCTGTGTTCTCCTGCTTCAGAATCAGTCAGGCCTCCACCCCCTTAAGTTTTGACTCTGTCAGTCAGATGTGACCAAAGGAACTGAGTCCAAGATTAGAACCCCAGAGACTAGTACTCTAGCACCCAGGCTATGGAAACAGGCTTTTAAGGAACTTGTAGGTAGTAGAAACACTGTGGTTTAGAACTAGACACAATTCTGGAGCAGCTCTGCCCTGAGAGTCCCACCAGCTGTTATGAGCAATGGCATGCCATTAGGCTAGTAGAATGATAATAAATCATAGTATTCTTCCCCAGTAGGGCCAGCCTGGGGATAACCTATGAGAGAAGAGAACAGTGATGGGTGTCTGTGAGCATCCCAGAAGGACAGGTAGCAAACAAGACATATCCACAATGTGAAGAAGGAAGCAATGGTCTAGCAAGGGCAAGAGACTGACCAACACCGGTGTGGACTGGATCCTAAAAGCACGGGCACATTATAGACCAGAAACCCCACGGATCCCCCCCCCTACCCATGTCAATCTGGATTTAAGGGAAGATCTTGTCCATGGAGTTGTTAGGTCCCAGAAAAGCTAAAACATTATTTTTAAGCCCATCGCAAACCTAGATCCTCCCACTCCCTCTAGCCCTCCTTCCCTGTGATTTATGCTTTATCCAAACCTTCTGTAAATGGGCTGCCCATCAGCCTCAGCTTCAGGGAAGAAGGAAGGTTAAATAATGACCAGGCCATCCCAGCTCATGGATCTCCAATGAACCCCACAAGGTGATTCCAGGGAATGGCTCAAATGGCTCACACCCTGCCGGCCCTTCACTCCCATCCCCTACTGTGAAGGCCTCAGGAATGAACAAAAAGGTTGTCCTCGGGTCTGCTCCTAGTGGTGAACATTTTCCACTCTACAGCTTCTCCCATTACTTTTACCCATCTTCCACCACATTCCAGCTTCTTTCTGTACATTTATGTAGTGTGTGTGTGTGTGTGTGTGTGTGTGTGTGTGTGTGTGTGTGTGTGTAAATAGGACAACTTGGTATGGGGCGGGAGGTTCAGTTCTCTTCTTCTACCAAATGTGTCCCAGAGTTCTGAGTTATCTTGCCAACCTTTTTGTCTTTGGTCCTGTTAAAAAGTAGATCTCTTTTAAATTTTTAAAAAAATATATTAATTTGTTGTGTGTTCATATATGTGCATGTGCATGCCATGGTGCACATCTGGAAGTCAGAGGACAACTTTCAGGAGCTGGCTTTCAAGATGGACTCTCACACTCACATGCTACTCATGTAAGTGTACATGAGTACACTAACTGGCCACTCCGCTCCAAGGATCCACTTGTCTCTGTCCCCCTGGTGGAGGGATTACAAGCATGTGCTACCTACAGTGCCCAGCTTTTTAATGTGGGTCTCAGGAGCTGAACTCGAGTCCTCCTGGTTGTTCAGCAAGTACCTTACTCACTGAGCCATCTCCACAACCCTTCTCCCTAGCTTTCAAATCCAGGCCGTCCTTCCCCTAAGTCCCACAAAGACAGTACAGAGCTGCACACATCTCCCTAGGCTTGCCCAGTACTACCGTGAGACTCCCCAACTGCTGTCAGAAGAGGCAATCGAGCACCCCAGGGCCATCATTGAGTCCCTCTTGAGTCATCAAAAGGGCACTGTAGGAACTACACCTCTGCATTGGTTCTGTCTCATTCACCCCTGGAAAGGTTAGCTTCAGCCCCGGGCAGTGGGTGGAGCCTGTTTGAGTAAAGGAAGGCTCCTGGAGGGGTGGCAGGGCAAAGCCAATTCCTCACGTATTTTGTAAGGTCAAGTCTAAACACCTCAGCCTCTGTGAGGAAATGACTACTGTGGACTGCAGTTTCTCAACTTATCACTATTTTGCATTTTGAAACTAGTAATGATAAGATCCCGGAAAATTATTACACACAAAAGGCCAGAGGGGGATCCTGGAGTGTGAGAGAAAGAGGGTAAACTCAAGCTGCAAAGGGCTTGTCCTTCAGTTTCAGTCATTCCTTAACCCTAAATGTGCTGGAAATCAGAGTTGTCCCTAGATCTTTGGAATCAGAACCATAAATGTCCTGGAAGGATCATGACCTTGGGAGCAAAAGTCTCATCCTTCCTGGACACGCAATCTGTTCTCTCAATCTGTTCTCTCTCTCTCTCTCTCTCTCTCTCTCTCTCTCTCTCTCTCTCTCTCTCTCTCTCTTCTTCCCTCCCTCCCTCCCTCCCTCTCTCATGTACCTTGAATTCCAATGAACAGGAAGAACTTAGTCAGTTAAGAAAGGGTTAAGGAGATTATAAAAGTCATTTGCCATTAATTAATATGTATTTAATTACCAGTAAGAATTTGATACAGTGTGATCTAATTGTATCCTGCTGTCATTGCTTAACTTTAAAGTTGTTTTGTGTTCCTTTTACAAGAAAAAAAATCTCAGTATTGCTCAATCAAAAACAAAACGAAAAAAAAAATGTATGTTCGAAAGAATCCAATCCCCACACTCACGTGAACGCTCTTCATTTTAATTCCTAGAAGTCTATTGTTATTGTCATCATCAGCTTTTCTGAGAATTGAGGTTTTATTTAACGGAAGTCTCTTTCAGTTCCCTCTGAATCATGGATCCATCCTGTTCTCTCTGCCCTCTGCCTCATGGATCCATCCTGTTCTCTCTGCCCTCTGCCTCATTTCTTTCTGTTTCCCTTCTTGGGCTTCAGCTCCACCGGAGGACCCAGCTAACTGCCTCTTCCTCCTCCCCCTGGTGCTCAGCAACCAGACTGTGTCTATTACACAGGAAGACTCTATGTGATCCTTCAAGCCATGCCTGAATTCAGACCTCTGCTTCACTGGTGACTTCTCCTCCCTACCCCCCACCCCCCTACTCCCTCACACCTTTACCATTGGTTCAGTGTCATCAACTAACTCATAACCCCTTGAGCTCCAGATCCAAGCCCCATCAGCACCACCAAGCCAACCCATTAGCTCTCTGCTTTGTCACTTTTCCCACCAGCACTATCCTGGCTCAGCTGCGAGGAGTCCAACCATGAAGCCAAACTATGGGTTGAATAAGTGGGACATATTCTCCATATCTTCCTCATTTTCTCATTTGACCCATCTCCAAATCTTGTAACTATCTCCTCCTTAGTTGCACCCAGACCAGTTCACTCCAGTTTCACCTGAGACAGCATCTTCTATCAACAGACCCTGTGTGGTCTTCTAATCAGCCTTACCAACCATCCCACCTTCTGTCCACCCTCAAAGATGATAATGTCTCTCCTTTGTAAATCTCATCACTTCCAGAAAGTGAGTCTCATTGCTAGCCAGGCCTGCAGCCCTCACCTCTGCAGCACCCACCTGGCACCAGGCCCCAGACCCCTTCCATACAGCCCATGTTTTCTTTGACTCCCTAGCAGGCAATGGTTCTCCAAACCACCAGGCTTTATTCCAAACTTTACAATTGTGTTCGGTTGACTCAGGCTACATCAGGCATTGGGAAGAAATGAGGTTGTCACTCTGTTGATAGTAACCTGGGTTTCTCCAGTCCATGTCATGCAGACTCCACAAGTATGCCTTGGAGCCCCCAGAGTCTATCAGTTACATTCACACAATATTTCAGTTGCCACCTAGTGGTCTACTGAGTACACAATATTGTCTTCCCAGCATCCATTTCTCCCTCACCCACTGTGTACCAGTCAAGCAATCCAAATGGTTCCCAACCCCAACCCCATCTTAACTCTAAAGTGGATCCCCATTGCTATAAACCATTCTCTGTATCAGCACTGGTTTAGTTGGTTTGGAGCTAGTTGGGAGAGGTAGAGGGCTGTCCTGTGTATTACAGGATGTTTAGCAGAATTGCTGGCCCTTAACAACCAGATGCTCATCACATGCATGCCTACATTATGACAGAATATTTCAGACATTGCTAAATGTCCCCGGGTGCGGAATTACCCCTAGTATAGTGCAATGGGTCCAGCTAATGTTGTAAATGCCATTCTCTTCCACAAATATTAGCCAGGCTTAGATATGCAGTCTAGACTGGTTTAATTAAATAGAGTCGAACATGGAACCTGGAAGTAGCCATATTGCAAACCTAATTTTTGTCATCCTTAGGAAGAGGCAATTATCATGGGAACTAAATAAAGAGATGTGGGAAAGTCCAGACCTAAACAATGTTGGGGGTTTGTAGATGGAGCTGACCTCAGCTTGTCTCACAGCTGGACTTCCCACTCCCAACCTCCCTGTTACAGAGGGTATTGATAATTTCCAAAGCCTTCACTGCCTCATCCTGAGCTGGATGAACCATAGGTAGAACTAAGCTCAGAGCTCCATGGTGGTACCTGTGTAGGACATTTTCCAGTGGGCATAGCCACTGACATCCAGGATTGTTCAAGACAACAAAGCCAATGGAAAGTCCAGGGCCAAGTGGCAAAGAGCAGCTCCCTCTCAATTGTGTTACTCTCTGGGACAGGGTATCTCTGGTGGAGATAATGTTCAGAGTTTTGGGCTGAGGGAGGACATGGCTCGGTGGATAAAGTGCTTGACACACAAGAATGAGGACTTTAGTTTGGATCCCTAGCTCCCAAGTAAATAAAGTCATGCCCGTCTGCATACATCTGCCACCCTAGCACAGAGGATGGGGTGAGTAGAGAGACGTGGAATTCCACAGCTTGCTTGGCCACCAACCTAGCCAATTAATGAGCTCTGAGTTCAGTTAGAGACCCTGTCTCAAAAAAACTAGGGTAGGAGGAGATAGTCAAAGTCTCTCAGTGTGCATGTATGGTTCCACATGCACACATGCATACACACGGACTGCACTATATTACCCATGTGTTCATGTGTGCACACACACAATATTCAGAGTTTTTAGTAAAACAATTTTTTTAAGTTTGCCTACAAATAGCACTTTCTCCCCGAAAGATATGAGTTCAAGCATATTCTTGGAACATGACCAAAGTTGTGTTTAAGTTAAAAAAAAAAAAAATAGCATCCTATGTTAGATTCCTTTAACCTCTTAGGCAGCCAAACCAAATATTGGTTAGACCAAACTCTTCAATCTTACAGCATCTTTACCAGAAGGCTCTTCAACTTATCACACAGACTCTGGGATCATAGACAGCAAAAATCTTTACTATATAAAGAATCAGTGTACATCATTAAGAAAATGTAAACTAGTCTAGCATAGCATGGAGCTTGTACTAGTGTGGGCTGCGGGAATAAGCAATACTTTTCCACGGTGGACATTATTACATCAAGGTAATCTTCCGTATGTAAATTTAGACACGATCATCTCTAACCTTTGAGTGTGCTGGCACCTCCATTCCAGAGTTCTTTATTTAGTGTCATTTCTGGATGAACTGGATTCCATCGCCAGGTAGGTTTTTCCAGAAGGATTTATCGTGCAATAGTCCCAGCATATTTCCGTGTTTGTAAGTGACTACCGCCTTTACACTTGAGTGACAGCCTGGCTGAGGGAAAACTTGTTGGGTAACATGTCTCTCAGCATTCTGCAGACAGCGCCTCACCACTTGCAACTGAGTGTGCTGCTGGGGACCTGCCTGAGCTGGCTGATGCTGCTCGCTTTATTGTTTTATTCTCTTTTTTATTTTATTTTAACAAAAATACAATTCTATGATTTTCCTTCCTTTGCCTCTCTTCATCCCTCCCACGTCTTACCCCTAGAAAATCTCAAATTCATGACCCCTTTTTTTTCTTTAGTTGTTATTGTTACTTATAGATATATAAACAAGAAATTGCATAAACACAACCTGTTGTGTCTGTTTAGTGCGGCTTGTTCGCATATGGGTTCAGAGCTGACCACTTGGTTTTGGATAACCAGTTAAGGGGTCATCCCTGGGGAACACTAACTCTCCTGCTCTCAGCTTTCCTCAGTTGCTTGCAGTTCTTTGTCGAAGGATGGGATTCCCTGAGTTTTCCCCCACACCCCCGTGTTAGTGCAGATATTAGTGTTGTACTTCTGTGGTCTTGTTTAGGCAGCCATATGGTTGGGGTACCATGGGAAAAGACTAAACTTCGCTGTGGGTGTATGCACTTAGAATGCAGTTGGGAATTGTTCTGGCTTATAAAGTGGTGGTAGTGGATTCTCCTTTAAGGCCCATGCCCTCACTAATCTCAGGGTGTTGGCTAGGTTTCCAATAGTAGAATTCCCTCTTTTTGAGTGGATCTTAAGTCCAATTCTACAATTGTTGTTGTAGTACTGTTGGTTACTGTCAAGACGGGAGTGCCGCTATTGCACCCTTGGGGATATTTTCCTGGTTGTGTTGTGCTTCAGAGCATCCTAGACAGGCAGGGTTATCGGGTGCTTCCCTCCCCGACAGCTTGCACAGCACCTTCAGATACTATGACAGCCACCTTAAGGAGGAAGCTTTCAGGTCTGATCCAGCTCAGGTCCTCTGAGTTCTGTGTCTGAGGGATCTCAGCCTCTCATAGACTGATACCTGTGACTTGTGACTGACTTGTTTTCAGGCTAGGCCCCACGAGTCTTTCCATTCAATGTCCTCCTAGCTCTATCAGGAATACATCTCTGTCCTTTCAAGCTCCCCTCCTAGGACAGTTTTACTTTAATTTTTTTTTCTATTCACTTATTCTATCTACTGTTGAAAAAAACATTATATTTAAGCTGGACTTTCTGTGTGCACACACCCATGTGTGCACAATGGTGTGTGTTTATATGGTGGGGTGATGCATGCATATATATGTGTCGGCACCCAAAGAACCTAAATGCTAACCTTGGGTGTTGTTCCTCGGGCTCTGTCCAGCTTATGTTTTTGAGGCAGGGTCTCTCATTGGCCAGACCAAGTAGAATATGTTGCTGGCCAGTGAGTCGCAGGGATCTGCCTGCCCCTGCATCCCAGCACAGGGATTATAGGCTATGCCTCCGTACCTGGCTTTTTCATGTGAGCCCTGCGGATAGAACTCCAGTTCTTGAGCTTGCAAGGCAAGCCCTTTACTGTCTGAGCCATTACTCCAGCACTGTGCTGGCTCCTTTTATCTCTTTTAGACATCAGCTTACATTTTGCCTGTTTTCTTCTTCATTTCATTTTATCAGATTTTCCCCTGGCAGCTTCTATGCATGTTGGTCTACTTGCTAAAGTCTATATCAGTCTTGAGATTGTCAACAGAGCTTGTGTCTTCCCAATGCACTAATATATTATAGTTCTCTAGTTTGTCAATTTTCCTCTCCCTTCTTTTTGGGTTCTCCTTCCTCTCTTTCCCTCCCTTCCTCTCTTCCTTCCTCCCTTCTTCCATTCCCCTCTCCCTTCCTTCTTTCTTTTTCTGAGATAAAGTCTCATGCATTCCAGGCTGACCTCCAACTTGCTCTCTCTCTTTGAGGCTGCCCTTGACCATCCTGCTTCCATGAACTGGGCTTACAAGCATGTAGCACCATCTTGGCTTTTCAGTCTCTTCCATTGCCAAGTGAATCTCTCTTGTCTGCTCTCCCAGTTCTTCCTCTTCATTCTCAGGAGTTCATGTTCTCATGCATTCCTTTGAGGTGATGGACAGATAGTTTCTGAAATGTCTGTCTATCTCCTAAAGTGTGTCTCTCTCTGACACCTCTTGTCATCCTTTCTGTTCATGAGGCATCATCGCCTTTCTCTGTTGAAATTGTTTGCATGGTGTCTCTTCTCTGTTTCTTACTCATCTTTCAGTGAAGATAGTTCTGCCTAGAGGCAGAACCTCTCCTAAGATACAGGAGGCCAGCGAGGTGGGGAAGTGGGTAAAGACACTTGCCACCAAGTCCAGTGACCTGAATTCCATCCCTGGAACCCACACGCTGAAAGCAAAGAGCCAGTTCCTTCAAGTTGTCTTCTGACTACACACACATACACATATACACAAGTACACGCAAATAAGATCAATTTATTTTTGAAGACTCGTGGAGATCCTCGGAGAGTAGGGCAGGGCTACTGACATCATCAACAGAGCCATTCCTCTAGAACTTCATTCTCACCAAAATCCCCATGACCCCTAGTCAGGAACACAGGCCCACTTGGGTGCTAGGACTTCCTCCATTGCCAGCTCTGAGGACCAGCATGCTCTTTTTTGCTGTCTTATTGAATGGCAAGGTTGTTCCTCTTTTTTACATTTCCCCCTAATCAGCTTTATTCGGGGGTATAATTTAGACACATTAAAAATTGTCTATTCTAAATGTGGTTTGAGAAATTATGTAACTCTACATAGCCATTTACCCACGGCGTTTCCACGTCCCTAAAACATCCCCCTGTGGTTTTCTGCACCAGCCTCTTCTGGTGCCCCACCCCCAAGGAAACTGCCTACACTTTCTGTCACTGTAAAGGGCTGTAAATGGGATTGAAAGGGAACCCTGTATCCTGAGCTTCATTCACAGGCTCCAGGCTTTCCCTGCTCCATGCACCTGAGTCTCACTCTTTGCTGCAGCTTCAAGCACAGAGCACTCCTGGATTTCTTGATGCATTTGTTAGTTGCTGGGCATCTGAATTATTCCTAGTTGGAGCTCTGGAAAGCGGATTGCTGGGCTCTAGGTTAGAAATGATCCACACTCCTGTGCACAGTAGATGTCTTGTTTTAAGTTCCCAAGCAACGTGTCACCTTTGTCCTCAGCAATATGTGTCCCAGTCTTAGCCTGTTAAAACTGAATCTGGCAAGTGTTGGTTGTCATTCACATTTCCCTGACAGGCGGCTACAAAAGCATCAGTCCTTTATTATCTAGCAGTGATGGGTCATTTGGGGAGAGTTATCACTTCACATGTGATGCTCATGTTTCAAGGCTTATTTGTATTTATGTGTATGTGCACATGTGTGTGTGGTGCCCAGAAAGATCAGAAGAGGGCATCAGATCCCCTGGAGCTGGGCTTACAGGTGATTGTGAGCTGCCTGGTGTAGGTGCTGGGCACCAGAACCAAATTCATTCCTTCCTTTGTAGGAGCAGTGTGTGATTTTAGGAGCTAAACTGTCCCTGCAGCCCCTAGGTTGTTTCTTATAAATGCTGGAATATTTATCTTATTACTAGGTTTAAGAGCTCTTCAGTTATTCTAGATACAAATCTCTGGTGCTCTCTGGCCAGTTAGCCTAGGCTACTTGGCAAGTTACAGGCCAGTGAGAAAATCTTTCAAAAAGGAATGCAGTATCTGATGAAAGACACCTGAGGTTGTCCTCTGGTCTCTCTCTCTCTCTCTCTCTCTCTCTCTCTCTCTCT
>NW_022196903.1:78076798-78088324 GCF_008632895.1 Mastomys coucha
CCTTCCGCTTCCCCTCTCCCTTCCTCTCTCTCTCTTTGCCCCCCCCTTTCCCTTATCCCCTCACAGGTATGCCCATATGTCAGCCTGATCTAGACAACCAATCCCAGGAGATTCTGTATCCTTCCCAGTAACCAGTTGAAATCTCTCTTGCTTTATTATTTACATGTTGGAGGTGCAGGTCACCAAAGGGACACCTTGCTGGAATCAGTTCTCACTCCACTTTTTGGGTCCTGAGGACCAAGCATGGATTCTTAAGCTTGGCAGCAAGTACCTTTACCTGCTGAGCCGTGTCACCAGTCCCTAGACCTTATCTATCAATTAGTCATTTTCCCAAGCATCTGGAATATCTCTGTAATCAATCAGTAATAGTCAGCCTCGCTGGGCAGTGGTGGCGCACACCTCATACACGTTTGGATCTGCCTCTACCTTCTGGAACTTTCTCCCCTGTAAGTCCACATTTGTTGTGTGTGTGAGGGGTCTTTAATTATGTTTTTTATCTTCAGAACAAGCCTCTGTTTTGTTCTTACTCAGAACTGTCCACTCCTGCGCAACTGTTCTTCCAGGTAAACCCACAGTAATTTTATCATATGTTCTTAACAAAAATCTCACTCAGACAGTCGCCTGCCCCGGCCCTCTTCTCTTTGTCTCTCTGCCTCTTTCTACCCCACATAAGGGTATGTGTGACAGTGTGGAGGTGGAGGTGGGTGGAAGCCAGGGGTCAACCTTGGGTATCCTCCTCTGTTTTTTTGTTTTGTTTTGTTTTGGTTTGGTTTTATATACAGGTTCTGTTACTGAGCCTGGAGCTACCCAGTTTGGATGCAGTGGCTACCCAGTCAGCCTTCACCTAGCTCTGCCCATCCCATGCCAAAGCCAGGAGTAAAGATGGGTGTATGCTCTCCTGGTTTTGACATGGATGCAGGAATCAGAATTCAGGTCTGTACAACAAGCTCTGTCCCCCAGAGCGGTCTCCCTAGCCCATAACTTGTTTGCTTTCCTTCTGTAAGCTTTGTTTGGAGTTCTGCAAAGTCCTTTCCTTTTCTTGACATAAATCTCATATATTTCTTGTTAAGTTTATCCCCATAAATTCTGTTGTTGTAGTGACTGCAATATATCTCTGTGGGGCGGCCTAACAGTTGCTCATTGTCAAAGGAAAGGTGTTGGATTTTATGGCCTTATGCCTCGGCTTCTCATTTGTCAGCTTGCTGACATTTCCAGTTGATTTTCTCTTTCAGATGTTCAAATTAAAAAGCCATATCCTCCGAAAATGATGGCAATAATATTTTCCCTTTGGGAATATTTATGTCCTTATTTTATCTTCTTCTTTAATTGCTTTGTTAAGCTTTGCAGCACAAGTGGGGGCGAGCAGAGCAGGGGTACCTTTGTCTGGGCAGAGACTGTCGCATCTCTGACTGGATAGGGTGGCTTATCCCCATGGTAGGAAAGAAGCATTCTTCATGGCTGCTGTTTACAGAAACGTCACCAGGAATGGGTGGCCTTGCCACAGAACTTTCTAAAATGCTAACCTACTACGTCTGGTTCTGTGTCTACTTTAGTGTGAAGAGGTGTTTGTTATTGTTGTTGTTGTTGGATTTAGTCTTCATGAACCCCCAACCATGAGACACTTCCCAAGTGTGTGTGTGTGTGTGTGTGTGTGTGTGTGTGTGTGCATGTGTTAATGGTAATGTTTGTGTGTATGGCTGCACGAGCACTTGGGGGCCAGGGGTCAACAGTGAGTATCTTCCTCCTTTACATCCCATCTTATTTTTTTGAGATAGTGTCTCTAACTGAACCCAGAGCTCATTGATTCGGCTAAGCTGACTGGCCAATCAGTGAGTCCCAGGGAACCTCCTGCCTCTGCCTCTGCCTCCCCAGTGTTAGGGTCACAAGCACACTTTATCCACTGCACTGTCTCCTCAGCTTCCCTTCCAAGTTTTAAAATAGAGAGTGGGATCAGTGGTCCACAGTAGGGAAGTGAAAATGGGCAGGATTTCTTCTCAGACTCAGGGGAGACAGTTCTGCGCCAAGGTGGGTGGCGACAGGAAGACTGGAGAGCCCCCTGGCTGCCAGCCTAGACAAAACCTATCTCCAGATTCACCAAGAGACCCTGTGATAACAGCAGGAAGCTGAACACAATCAAGGAGGACATTGGATGCCCTCTTCTAGCCTCTGCATACCACAGAAGCATGCACCTAGACACTTGCACATATAACACACACATATATGCACGCACACACATACACACACAAACACACACATGCACACACAAACACACACATATACACACATACACATATATACACACACATACACACACAAACACACACATGCACACACAAACACACATGCACACACAAACACACACATATACACACAAACACACATATATACACATACACATATATACACACACATATACACACACAAACACACACATGCACACACAAACACACACATGCACACACAAACACACATGCACACACAAGCACACATGCACACACAAACACACACATATACACACATACACATATATACACACACATATACACACAAACACACACATATACACACACAAACACACACATATACACACAAACACACACATATACACACACATACACACACATACACACACATATACACACATACACACACAAACACACACATGCATACATATACACACATACACACACAAACACACACATATACACACACATACACACACAAACACACACATATACACACATACACACACATACACACAAACACACACATATACACACAAACACACACATATACACACATACACACACATGTACACATACACACAAACACACACACAGATAAATAAATAAGTGATACATGCAGAATTTAAGGTCTCTCTGTGACAAAGCCAATGCAATGGATCCATGTTGATCCCCAAGCATAGCTATTCACAGTGACGCCTGCTGAAGTCAACATTGGCCTGGCTGGCATCAGCCCCTGCTGTGCGTGGGGCTTGTTGGAAACACAGCCAGAGTCAGTTTTCCAGTCCTCTCAGTCTGTTTCTGTCATTGGGCTCAGTTTCTCCTGCCCTTCTGGCTGGTTTTGGCACTGGACACCGCTAGCCCTCTCCCATGGCCTCTCCCCATCTACACAGCACAATGTGTCCATCCCTACAGGCTGAAACTACTCTGAAACACCCTGTGGTTAATTTGTTTTTACCACCTTTTCTGCTTTGTCTCAGATTATTAGTCTGTCCTGCCTTACGACCACTTCTTCAGTCTGAGTTAGTCATTTATATTTCCTAGAAAAATCTGCACTTCGTTGGGATTTTCAAGTTTATTAGCAGAGAGATGAAAGCTATTTCTGTGGGTTTTTCTTTTTATTATTTTATTTTACTCGCTCCCATTTCTCATTTTACATGCTCATATTTTTTCTCCCCCTTGATCAGGCTTGTTGATGGCTTCTGAAATTCATTGGTCCTCCTAAAGAGCCAGAGCCCGCTTTTATTCATCAATTCATGGTCTATTTTCTAACCCATTAGTTCTGTCATCTGCTTCTCTCATTTTCTTCAGGGGCGGTGGCCGTTTGCTCTCCCCCTCCCCCTGGAAAAAAGGGTTTGGTTCATTTATTCCTCTTGTTGCTGTCACTGTTCATCATTCTGTTCTGGACAGCTGTCACGAGTCAGCGAAGTATACACTTCCTGCTTTACATGGAGTCACTTAGGGAAGGGAGCTAACATCCATGTGGCTTTGCCTTTCTCATTTTCTTGTGTTCTGGCTAGAAAAGATATGCCACCATCCCATGTGACATCCCAGAGATCACTGATGTCATCTCTGTGACCTGGTACAAGCCCAGCTTCTGAGTGTGTTCTCAGCAGTGGCATGGAGAACCTGCTTTCTCAGATGGCTCCCGAGAGCTAAAGTACATGAGCGAATGCTCCTGTGGTCATGAGTGCAACAACAGTGTGTGCATGTGTGTGTGTGTGCATGTGTGTGCATGTATGTGTGCATATGTGTGTGTATGTGTGTGTGTGCATGTATGTGTGCATATGTGTGTGTATGTGTGTGTGCATGTATGTGTGCATATGTGTGCGTGTGCGTGCGTGCGTGCGTGTGTGTGTGTGTGTGTGTGTGTGTGTGTGAGTGAGTGTGCAGCACAACCATTGGACCCCTCTCTGCCACTCCTGGGAAGCAGCCTTGTGCCCGTCCCCTGCCCTTTTGTTTCCTCAGCCCTGTTCTCTCTCCTCTCCTCACCCTTCCTTTCCCCCTCCTCCCCTCCCCTCCCTGCCCTCCCTCCTCTCCCTTTCTATGATGGTTTATCTTCATTGCCTACTGGTTTGGGAATCACCTGGGAGACACACCTCTGGTCCTTTCTGTGAGGAAGTTGATGGAGAGGTTTAAGAGATCTGGGAAGATCACCTTGAATGCGGGTGGCACTGTCCCATGGGCGGGGGTCTAGGACTGAACAAAGGAGGGAGAACAGAGAAAGCCAGCAGAGCACCCTCACTCCCTAATTGGACAAGGTATATGAGGTCCCAGCCCTGTACTATAGCCACTGTAGGCCTCTCTATGCCTTCCCACCCTGATGGGCAGTAGCCTCTCACCTCAGAACGGGAGCCAAAGCCAGCCTTCTTCCCTTCTTCCCAGAGTTCCTTGCTGGGTATCTTGTCACTGGGAGAAAGGTACATGAATATACACCGTCATCCACAGACACATCCATCTTGAATGAGCAATGAGAATGAGTTCCTTGGGTGCCTCCGTACCTCTTGCACAGTAAGCTCCAGATCTTCCTTGGGTAACTGAACCCGAAGGACTCCAGGGATTTCATACCTCAGATGAGGTGTTTTAGAGATGAGGTGTTTGACTTACTTCCTGCAGTTCAGGAGCCAGCAGGCGTGGGCTCTGGTGAGAGCTCCTTACTGGCTTTGACTACTTCCCATTTTTGTGGGGTGGAAGGACAAAGGACTAAAAGATACCTCAGCCCATTTTCAAAGTGCTCACTGTGCTGCCAGGTCATGCTGGGAGAGCATCTATGAGTGGCACTGTGCTGGGGACTCTGTGACCAGTTTTCCTGTACTCAATCCGAAGCACTGGCTCCCAGATCTAAGCTTAATGTGGTAACGAGCCTTAGGCTTCGCCTTTCGTTGAAAGTTGAAGTGAGCTTCCCCTTTTCTCTCTCATTTTTAAGCAACAAGGCCCAAATAACAACTTCAGAGATGAAGTCTCATGGTCCTTGTGATGACTAAGACTTCAAAGGTGATTTTTATTTTCTTTATCTTTACAAGGGTTTTCACAGTGGATGCCTTACATGGAGATGGTGCATAAGGGACAGCTGGGCCAGAGATTGATGATCATCTTTTTCTGTCTCTCATTGGTTGCCATTTATCTACTTCTTTCTTCCCAGTAACTGTGATCTGTAAACTCCCTTCCCCACAGCCAAAGTTGGGGCCCAGTAGAGGAGGAGAGAGACTAACAGGTTGTCACCTGAGGTACAGAGGGCTTTTGCTCTGCTGACTATAGGTGACAGACAGTTCGTGGCCTGCAGAGGTCTTGTGGCAAAGGCCAGGCTGCACCAGGCAGCACCCAGCGGCTATGAAGCACCCAGCGGCTATGAAGGAGGAGGTTACAACTTCTCCACAGCTCTCTGCTCTCTTCCACTTTTACACAGTCTGGCTGTCACCAGCTCCCCCACTCCCACCCCAGCCCTTTCCAAATGTCCTTGAGACAGTATATAGGCAGCTCCAAATTAGTTCATGGCTCTTGTTCTGTGTGGCTCTTTCAGGCATGTGAGAAGCTAGTGAGTCTATACCTGCCCCACTGGAAGTCAGCTCCCTCTGCTCTGAATTGGAACCTAAAAGCCACAGCCTCTGCCTGGCAGGGGTCAGACACAAGCTCACCTGGACCTTGAGCTCAAGTGGGCTTCTCTCAGGGGAGACATGAGTGAGCATCTGAGACTTTCAGAAGAAAGTCCCCACTCAGGCTGTCTCCACACACCCCCGCAAGCCCTGCTTCTCACCAGAGTGAGCGCCTAGCTCTTGGGTAGCAGGTTGGAGCCAGAACCACCCCACCCCACCCCTTTATTTTCACTAACTCAGTTTCCCAACATGTGCCGTTCTAAGATGGATGAAACAGGACTATGCCGAGGAGCTTTATGAAACCGTGGTGTCCGTCTCTAAGTCCCTGGGTTCCAGTTTGCTTGGTCCACAGAGAGTTTCAAAGAACTTGAGAGTAAGAACTGACATCCTCAGACACGGTCCTTCTCCAGCAGCTCTGGTGTGGGACAAGGTCTCTACACTGCTCCCATGAGATGCTGAAGCCATGGATAAAATGGCCACCAAAGAGCAAAATGGCTGTGCCTTGGGAGAATTCAGATTTCAAAACAACAACAACAACAAAAGTTTGTTGTTAAAAGATGGGTTATAGATTCTTCACAAAATTGGGTAAAAGGTACAGAAAATTCCTATGTGGCTACTACCCCCTCCCATGGGAGCCTCTCTGCCCTGGAGCACCTGCTTGTATTATTGAGATCTTCAGCCATCTGGAGTCCAGAGCTGGACCTCACAGAGACATTTCAGGGTGCACAGGTCTGAGAAAGATGATGGGGGTTCAGTGCTGATTGGTGTAGAAGACACACATCCAGCCCTAACCCCGAAACTATCTCCAAATGACAACTGTTGGCAAAAGAAAAATCAGTTTTCTCCAGTTGAGTCTCACTAGGATGCAATCCACACTCAAGGACAAGTCCTTGCCCTTATAGTAGATGGCCTGTTGCATCCTCCTTGTCCAGCAAGAAAGACGCAACAACATGAGCTCTTCCTTTTTGCAGTTTATTTCAGGACCCTTTTACAATGCTTTTCCCTCCTGCTCTTTCCTGCCTGCTTCTCCTCCTGCTCTAATCTTAATGCCTTCTGCCTCCTGCCTCTCTGGAGCTTACTTAAGCTCCGCCTCCCGGCCCACCCTCGGCTGTTGAGTACTCCCAAGCTTAGCCAATCCCAATGGGCCATGTAGCAAAAGCAGATAGATCACTAGATGTAGAAGCAACCAGTAGCAGTAGCTTAGCCAAATAAGGGCTTTGTTTACGAGGCCTCTCGCTCGGGGCTCTGCTCTCCACAATGGCCAACATGGAGGGTTTGGGGGTTTTTTGTTTTGTTTTGTTTTGTCTTTTAACCTTACATTTCTTTTGGTTATACATCATGGTTTGTGATTTAGTTTTTATGGGTTATCTATGTGTACAAATAGGTGTGTTCCATTTTTTTACTTTATTACTACTACTACTACTACTACTACTACTACATTTGTGTTTGTATTCTAATAAAAGGGAAAGGGTGTGGATTTGGGTGGGTGGGAAAGTAGGGAGGATCTAAAAGGAGCTAGAGAAGGGGAAACTACCATCAGAATATCAGCCTTTATATAAATTTGTTTCACAGCTTTAATATTGAAGCTGATGTACAGATGTAAAAACAAATTTTTTTTTCGCTGTTGGGGGCTGGGCAAGATGGCTCAGGTGTGATTTCAGCCAAGCCTGAGGACCTGAGTTCAATTCCCAGCCTGCAGATTGTCTTTTGACTTCCACAGTAACACCACAGCACATGTACACATATACACAGTAAATAGATATATTTTTTTTTAAGATCTGCTTTATATGGTCTGATATCTGTGGTACAGTGTCTTGTCCCCAGGGCAGTTTACATGGGGCAGAATCTCTGCCCAAGGCCCCCTGTGACTGCTTGTTTACACAAACTCCAAATCCCCATGTGCTGGTTTGGATACACTTAGGCCAGAGAGTGGCACTATTAGGAGGTATGGCCTTGCTGGAGTAGATGTGGCCTTGTTGGAGGAAGCATGTCACCTCCTCCTAGCCACATGGGAGGCAGTCTTCTCCTGGCCTCCTTTGGATAAAGACATAGAACTCTCAGCTCCTCCTGCACCACGCCTGCCTGGCTGCTGCTGTTCCTCCCTTGATGATAATGGACTGAACCTCTGAACTTGTAAGCCAGCCGCAATTAAATGTTGTCCTTAGAAGAGTTGCCTTGGTCATGGCGTCTGTTCACAGCAGTGAAACCCTGAGATACCCCAGCAAACACTCAAAACTTTTAGAAACTTGTTTCTTACAATCTCTAAACTTCATAGCATCTGCACAGTAGGGATGGTGACATTCTGCCCTGTGGCCTCTAGGTGACCAGAGATAACCCCAAGCTCCACCTATGCTGTCACAGAAACCCTAGTGTGTGCAGATATCAGCGAATGTCCCCTGTGATCAGTCAATCCCTGCCCTCAGCCGGAGACTTGAGGGAGAGGCACAGAGACATTTAAAAGGTTCACGGGTGAAGTGTCAGTTCATGGATCATGGGCTGAGTTCCCTTCCTGTGATGAGCGAGGTCTTAGCAAAGAGTGCAACGGGTGAGAAGTGAGCAGAGTGAATGCTCTCTGACTTGGCATCAAGTCGTAGCTAATGCTTGTGAAAATAAATAGGCATCGCCAAGTAAGGGAAGGAGGTGGCTTGCAGAGGCATGTGCCAGAGGGAAAGTCCCGTCACAGGGAGGCAGGGAAGCCTCTTTGAGAAGGGTAACTTTTAAACAGGAAACTTTAGAGCAGGTGAGTCAGAGAAATGTGGGGTCAGGATGGAGGGCAGGTGCTTATAAGCTGAGAGAGAGCTGATGCAAAGGCACGGTGGTGAGAGAGTGGGCGGGGCTGAAGTGAAGCCACTGGGCAGGCTTGGGAGGCGAGTCTACCCTGTTCAGACCTGGTCTCTCTACACGCAGCTGTTGATGCTACATCATCCCACTTCATGACAGTTTTTTAATGGCCTTTGTCTTCAGATACAGTAGGACATATGTTTAAATCACCAGTAAGGTGACAGACTCATGAGCTGCTCCTGTTTGTAACAGTTTTCACTTCCTGGGTTTCTAATGATAGAATAGGAGGGGTCTTTATTACAGATTAGTGCTTTATAAACAACAACAACACTCTTCTTTCTTAATTGGTGTTTGATTTATTTGTTTTACATTATGTTACAAATGATTCCTCATGTATGTCTATACACTATGTGCACGCAGTGCCCCGGGGGTAGGGGGAGCCAGAAGAAGGTGCTGAACTCTATGGATCTGGAGTTACAGCTGATCGGGAGCTGCCATGGGGGTGCTCAGAACCAAATGTGGGCCCCCTGGAGAAGCACAAAGTGCTCTCTGTTCCTGAGTTTCTCTCCAGACCCCACCCTCTTCTTTTCCCTTCAACCCCACCCTGTATACTACTAATATTTTAGATCTGTGTTCTCTCTTCTTTTCATTTCCTTTTATTTTGTTTTTGTTTTTGTTTTTGTGTTGTTGTTGTTTTGAGAAAAGGTCCCACTATGTAGCCCTGGTTGCCCCGAAGCTCACTGTGTAGACCAGGCTGCCCTTAAACTCACAGAGATTTATTCTGCCTCTGCCTCTGCCTCTGCCTCTGCCTCTGCCTCTGCCTCTGCCTCTGCCTCTGCCTCTGCCTCTGCCTCTGCCTCTGCCTCTGCCTCTCTGCCTCTGCCTCTGCCTCTGCCTCCCATGGGATTAAAAGTGTTTCTCACCACACCTGGCTCACTTTAAGTTTTCTGACACAGGGTCTCAGGTAGCTTACACTGGCTGTAAACTCACTGTGTAGGTTTAACTCCTGAGTTTTCTGCTGCTGCCTCCTGGCTTTGAGGCTTGAACTCAGGGTCTTGTGAATGCTAGAGAAGCATAGTACTGACTGAGCTGTGCCCTTGTTCCTTGTTCTATATTTTGTGCTCTGGCAAGCAGAACACACACACACACACACACACACACATACATACACACACACATACACACATACATACATATACACATACACACACGTATACACACACATACATACACACATACACACACATACATACACATATATATACACATACACACACACATACACACACATACATACACACACACATACACACACATACACATACATACACACACACATACATACACATACACACACATACACACACGTATACACACACATACATACACATACACATACATATACACATACACACACATACACACACACACATATCCAGAGAACTTTATATGTTTGTGTTTGTTAAGAAACTGCTGGAGTCAAAGAAGTGGCTCAGCCTTTCTAGGACTCACAACATACACAGAAACACATAAATGTGATAGAATATACATATTGAAATGCATAGGAGTCCAGGACTCATCGATTTTTTTTTTTTTTACGTTCTCCAAATTATGACCTGCCTAGGATCTGCACTTCTTCTCCTTTAATAATTTTCTTTGATGTTTGGGTTTTATTTTACAGCCAGGGCTCTGACAATGATGTAGACATTAGCCTCTGTTGCTGCCTGGTTACTCATGCCTGGCTGTCTGTCCCACCTCTTCGTGTCTTGGGTTCTTGGTCTGACTCACTTCTCAGCTCACCGGTGGAGCCTTGGAACCACTATTTTTCAGGAGTTTACATAAGCCTTTACATGTCCAAGAGTGTCACTTTCTTGACCTATATATGAGTGATGTCATAGCTATGTACAGAATTCATTAGAATTATGTTGACTATCCAAATATGGTGATTGTTGATTTATGGTGAGGTTTATAATTGTGTCATGTCGAGTCCTGGAGAGGCCAGGACCCTCTGTGGGAAATCTCTTCCTCTCTTGCTGAAATGGCTTCCTTTCATCCTTGAGAAGAGATGTTATAGAGCTAAGCATCTACGAGTCTTCTCACATCAGCTGTAGAGCCCTGAATCTGATGGTTTTTACTTTTCTTTACATCAGAGAAGTTGCTTTCTATGATTTATTTTTGCTGTTTTGTTTATATTTGGTTTTTATTTTATTTTGTGTTTTGATTATAGAAATAGAAAGCAATAGCCAGGCATGTTGGCACATACCTTTAATCCAAAGCACTTCAGAAGCAGGACAGGCAATTTTCTGAGTTTGAAGCCAGCCTGGTCTACATAACAAGTTCTGAGTCAGCTAAGGCTACACCAAGAGACTCCACCTCAAAAAACGAGAGAGGGGGGTGAGATAGGGGAAGAAGTAGTTATTTTTAAATATTTATTTATTTGCCTTATTTTTAATTCTATGGATATGATGCATATGTGCACAGGAGTGCAGGTGCCCTCAGAGGCCAGAGGTGTTCAGATCCCCTGGAGCTGGAGGTTGTGAGCCACTGGACGTCAACTCTGGTCCTCTCAGATCACTGAGCACTCTAAAGTGCTGATCCATCTCTCTGGCCCCTATAAAAGTGTTTAGATACAATTTCAGGTAGAAACTTTAAATGAAAAATTAAAACCTCCATTGATATTTGACTTATGATGAGCTCAATAAATACATGACTTGTTAGTTGGGTCTCCCCCTTTCCTGTTCTTTCTCCTCTTCTCCAGCCTGTTCTTCTTCCTCCTCCTCCTCTCCCTCCTCCTCCTCCTCTCCCTCCTCCTCCTCTTCCTCCTTCTCCTCCTCTTCTTCCTCCTCCTCCTCTTCCTCCTCCTCTTCTTCCTCCTCCTCCTCCTCTTCCTCCTCCTCCTCCTCTTCCTC
>NW_022196903.1:78088370-78092078 GCF_008632895.1 Mastomys coucha
CTCCTCCTCCTCCTCTTCCTCCTCCTCCTCCTCTTCCTCCTCCTCCTCCTCTTCCTCCTCTTCCTCCTGCTTTTCCTTCTCTTCACCTCTTGCCATTTTCCTTCTTCTCTGCAGCCTGGGAATTGAACCCAGGGCCTCACACAAGCTCAGTGAGGGCTCTGCACTGAGGACACCCCACTCTCCTCCTTCCCCCGTCTATCCCCTTGGTGTGCAAACCTGTTGCCCACGTTCTCTACACTTTTCATTTTTCTTGGAAAGCCTCAAGCCCACTGCTCTGCTCATTTGGTTCCCTGATGTACCTCTCTTGCCTTTTAAACTTTTCTAGTAGTAAACTTTCACATTAAAAAACAACTTTTCTGCTTTAGGATATCTAGTGTTTTCTGTCATTTCCTTCTCCTCCTGCGTAGTGACCCTCTTAGGTAGCAGGGGTGGGCATGGGGTTGGGGTTTAGGGGTGGGGTTGGGAGTGGGGTTTGGGGTAGGGGTATCTGTTATCCCTTGCCTTCACTATGTGTGTGTCTTCAGGGCCTCCCCTCCTGATGTCCTTGCTGTGTAGCCTCGCTCTGGTGAACCAATGATGTCCCTACAATGCAGGATGGTGTGACCTATAGCTTCTGAGGATAAGACTCGCCTCCTAGGATCTCACATAGAAAGTTATCTTTGAGTTCTGAGGAGGCCCTGTAGCTGATCCCTCACCCTGGAGGAGACCCCTCTGGAAGGAAGGAACACGGTGTCTCAACAACATGAAGCCTTGTGCCTGGACCACCTAGCAGGCAGGAGGATCCTTCTGACTCCTACAGCCTTCTGGTGACAGCCAGCCCCAACATCTGGGTGGAAGACCTTGGCCCCACCTGGGCTCCCAGGCCAGAGCTACCCCACTAGCCTTCCCCAAATTCCTGATCACCGAATTGCAAAAGGTCAGAGTGTTTGCTATCATTTAGCTCACCAAGTGCTGGGGTCAAGTGAGTACAAACACAGCCTGCTCTTAGACAAACCCGCCAATTGAGTAAATATCACTTTTCCTGTTTCCAAGCCATTGACATTTTCACAGGTTCTGTCAGAGACAGAGCAAGCTTTAAAATTTCTTTCTCCTGAGGAAGGAGGAGGGAAAGGAGAGTTGCCATGGCTCCCATCACCCACTCACAGGCTTGGGTGTTCAGGTGAGTAGAGGCTCCTGTCAACTCTGAAACTCTGATTCTGAGTGCAGAGGGGCTTTCCCAAGGGAGTGGGGTATCTGAGTGGCACGCAAACAGGAGTTTGTCAAAGCACAAGTTGAGATCATCATCACCGAGCTTGGGGTCCATTTCATTTGCTTCAGTCCTGCTTGGCACCTGTACCAACCAGCCAGGAGTGTGAACAGCCCACAGCTTCTTCACTGAGCTCCAGCTAATCAGAACAACCGACTAGAGGTCTGCCCAGACGTGGGGGCTGCTGTTAAACAGGAAGGAAAACTCAGAAAATGCTTGACATCTTTTTATGTAGCCACACCCTCTCACACAGACCCTGTAGCTGACTTCTGAGAAAATTGGCTCCCTCGGGAGTCACCTTTCCTCCCTTAGACTCAGTTGTTCCGCCCGTTAAATGGACAGTGTGAACCAACTCAGTTCACACTCACTGTCGCTGGTCTTCACATTCAGCATGTGAAGGTCCCAGTGGAGGGCTGCAGGATGGGGTCTCCTGACAATAATGGGGGCCCCTCAGCAGAAGGTATATGTTAGCAGAGAACTCAAAGACCAATGGAACACATGCAGAGACCAGGCTCAGAAGAAGGTCACCCACAGAGGCTGCACCCAGCTCACGTGGGAGCAGGTATACCTCCAGGATCCATGGCTTTACAGAAGAATGGAGGCTGGGGATGGAGATGAGTCCCAGCAGGGGCCCTTGGCTGACTATAGGAGAGGGGAGGCTTCATTGTTCTGCTATGGAAAGTCACAGCCAGATTAGGTTAGCACCAGTATAAGAGGAAGCAAGGGCCAGTGAGAAGCCATGGGTGGAGGAGCCTGGAGAGTGTTCTGGAAGGTGTTGTACCCTCTCCAGGTGCTGACTACTCAGTCTCTGTCTAGACAGAGTGTGGAAAGATTCTAGCCCAAAGTCCGCTAAACCTAGAAGTTGCATTGGTTTTCCCAGGCAATGAAGGAAGTCTGCTCTGTCCCCCTCTCCCCTAACTTTATCCTCACCCTGGGTAGCATGCTGTGTGATGTCCGGTGCAAGGTGGACAGTTTGTGACTGAGCCAAGAGAAGGGCAAAGGAAAGGGCTGGCTTTTCTAAAACTGAGTCCCTACTGTGGCTTCCTCCAGTGCTCACCTAAAACTAGTCCAGAGCCCAGGAGACCAGGGTGATGGCCCCTGGAGGAGGAAGGCAGCCTCCTTCCACATCAGGCTTTCCTGTGACCCTTGGTCTTCCTCCCACTCTAATTCCTGGTCCCTTTGGGTCCTTCTGTGATGCTCCAGCAGCCCCATCTCTGCAGGGTCCCTGTGGCCCCAGAGCACTCATTCTGGTCATGTGATCTGTTAGCTCCAGAGGAAGGACAAGATGCTTTTCCAGGGGAGAGCTACTCTGACCCCTCTCTTATGGAGACCCCCTGTTCTATCATCTCCCTCTTAAAGGGTCTTCTCTTTAAGCCACAGCCATCCCATGTGGCCTGCAATTCTTCCTTCCTTGGCAAGAGCAATTCTGATAGGATGTGGAAGGGGACTTCGTTGGCTAGTGCATCCTATTTCTTGCCCTGAGCTCCAGAGAAAAGGGAACATCCTTGGAAGGAGGGAGGAGACTGCTGAGCTGAGCCTGCCCTGTTGTCCTCACTCCTAGGGCCCCTCTGTGTCGGTAACCCAGATCTAGCTAGGTGACAGGAAATTCTTGACCTTTAGCAAGGACCTCTCACCTGCTGTGTTGGGAGGTTAGTGGAGCATGGTGGGGGATGGGAGGGGTTAGGGAGAGGCACTGGACTACTGGGGCACTCAGGGCGGGCCACCCTTAGTGCCACCCCTTCCCAGCACTTTCACTGTGGGTCCACTGCCTGTCAGTCTGTAGCTGAGTCACAGACGCCCTGGGCTAGGGGCTGTCTGCCAGAAGCTTGACTCACTGTGGATGACTGGTTTGGCTGGCCTGAGCCTTTCTTTCCCTGTCACAACATGCCAAGGGTCTGCTGGAGCTCTCTCTTGGAACACCTCTCTCCTAGAAGCACCCCTCCTGGAGCACCTTTCCCCTGAGCACCCCCTCTGGGGTACCCCTCTCCCAAAAGCACCCCCTCCTGGATCACCCTTCTCCTGGAGCACCTCCTCCTGGAGCACCCCCTCCTAAAGAAACCTTCTCCTGGAGCACCCCCTCCTGGAGCACCCTTCTCCTGAACACACCCTACTGGAGCACCTCCTCCTAGAGCACCCCTTCCTGGAGCACCCTTCCCCTGAGCACACCCTCTGGGGTACCCCTCTCCCAAAAGTACCCCCTCCTGGAGCACCCTTCTCCTGGAGCACCCCTTCCTAGAGCACCCTTCTCCTGGAGCACCCCCTCCTAGAGCACCCTTCTCCTGGAGCACCCCCTCCTAGACCACCCTTCTCCTGGAGCACCCTTCTCCTAGACCACCCTTCTCCTGGAGCACCCTTCTCCTGGAGCACCCTTCTCCTGGAGCACCCTTCTCTTGGAGCACCCTTCTCCTGGAGCACCCTTCTCCTGGACCACCCTTCTCCTGGAGCACCCTTCTCCTCCTGGA
>NW_022196903.1:78092455-78127028 GCF_008632895.1 Mastomys coucha
ACCACCCTTCTCCTGGAGCACCCTTCTCCTGGACCACCCTTCTCCTGGAGCACCCTTCTCCTGGACACCCTTCTCCTGGAGCACCCTTCTCCTGGCGCATCCTTCTCCTGGACCACCCCCTCTTGGAGCACCCTTCTCCTGGAGCACCCTTCTCCTGGAGCACCCTTCTCCTGGAGCACCCTTCTCCTGGACCACCCTTCTCCTGGCGCATCCTTCTCCTTAGAGCATCTTTCTCCTGGACAGTTCCTCTCTCATGTAGGCTGCACCTTGGCTTCAGACTGTGACAACCCATCCCATGGCAAGCTTCTTCCTGTCTATCCCAGTCCAACAGGAGCCAGTGTGTGTGAGGTCTGTGCAGTCATAGAGAGAATTCGTTCTTATAGTTGCCTGGGTGTACAAGAAGTCCCCCAATCCATGCAGCACCCCAGTCTCTTCATCTCCTCAGGAAGACAGAAGCTATCCTCTGGTCTGGCAGTGATTCAAAGAGGTATTTTTCCCAACACCCCACTTAACACCACCATTGGCCCCAAGGTGACATTTTCTATTAACAAAGAGCGTGTACTTTCAGACTAAGGAAGTACATGCCCGTCTGAGAGCTGGGGCCTATGAATGTAGGCCTGGGGTCAGAAGATTGAAAAGCAGATGCCAAGCCTCATTCTCCAGAGGAGGCATCACCCTGTCCCTCAGAGGTGAAGCCCTCAACCATGGGAGTGGCACTAAGAGCCACTGCGATCACTTCCTGGCCCCAGTCTTCCCACACCCTGTTGCCATCATTTCTAAGCACTGCTCAAAGCCAGCCCGGAGTCAGCTCTGACCCCCAGGTCTTTTGTCAAGCCTCCCCACCCTACATTCATGCTGCCAGCCAGCCCCTCGGGACACACCTTATGCTTAGTCCTTTGGTTGCAGCCCACACATGCCCTGACTTTTCTCTGCACTCACCTTGCCCCTCCCAGCCTCCCAGGCACGGCTCCTGGCTTGCCAGGCTAAGGTGCTGCAAGAGGCAAGATCACCCCTAGCCCAGGGGCCACCAAAAAGCCCGAGCAAGGAATGCTGGGCACTGGACCTCTGCCCACTGTTCAGAGCCCCTTCCTGGAGGCTCTTCTCTGCTGCTCATCCTTCAGGAAGGTCAGGGCAAGGTCATGCCCAGTGGCTTCCTCCCAAACTGAGAGATAATGACGATTCCCCATGCCCACGAGCAGCCACTCCACTGCCGGGAAAGGTTCCCCACCCCCATTTTTCCCAACCCCAGACAATGAGTCCACAATCAAGGACTCCTACCTTCCAGATAAGGGATCCTGGGCATGTTACCTGGCACTCAGAGCTAGCTGTAAAAAGGGACCTTAATGCTGAGGAAAATGAAGAATAAAAAATGATCCCAAAGATTTTTAGTGAGATAGCTCTAGCCATAACATGCTGGCCATGCTGAGGACCATGCTGAAACTGAATCCTTAGGAGCCACATTTTAAAAGATTTAGAATCCCCAGAGCTGGGAAGCCAGAGACTGGAGGATTCTGGTGCTCCATTGCCAGCCAGCCTGTCTGTCTACTTGTGGAGTTCTGAGTCAGGGAGAGACCTCATTTCAAAAAACAAGGTCCCCACTAGAGAAATGGCTCAGCCTTTAAAAGAGGACTTGGTGCTTTCACAAGGAGCTTAAGTTTGATTCCCAGCACCCACTGCAAGAGGCTCACAATAGCATGTAACTCTAGTTTCAAGGGATAGGGTCTTTTCCAGCATCCATTGGTATCTGCACACATATGTATAAACACACATACACACACACACACACACACACACACACACACACACATTAAAAAAAAAGTGAGTCAATGAAGGTCTTTAACCTCAGCACTCTGAAGCAGAGGGAGATAGGTCTCTGTAAGTTCAAGGCCAGCCTTGTTTGCATAGCAAGTTCCAGTTCAGCCAAGGATAGATAGCAAAACCTTGCATTTAAAAATAAAAAATAAGGCGGATGGTTCCTGAGGAACCACACTTGAGGTTGACCTCTGACCCCCACAGGCACTCACATCTGCACACATGTGCACATGCACACATGCACACTATCTCTCACATTCTGCTGTTAGGGCCCAAACCTGCTGAATCTCCTCAGAACCCCTTTGTGAGGCTGTGGAAGCCAGAAACCCACTCCTTCAGGCTGGAACACACACAAATCAAGCCCCCCCACCCCCCGGAGCCACTCTGGATCCCAGGCTGGGACGCCATGTTCTATGAAGGCTGTCTGGGCCAGACTCAGTCCCAGGCTCTAGTCCAAGGTCATCATTTGCTCTCTTTCAGAAATGGCTCTGCCCTGATATTGGCCATCCCAGGGGTGCTGTTATTAGGACAGGAGCTCTGTGTGGCCTTGGGCCTGATGCCAACCAGGCCTTGGAGATGGCAGAGCCAGGGATGCCTGTGGGGTAGGTCACTCTCTGAGGACCCTGAAAGCTGTCACTCTCTAAAAGCTGCATGCCAACCACAGCATCTGAGAAGGGCATCAGGCAAAGTAGGGATTCTCATAGAGACACAGCTCTGGGCCAGATGGCTCATTCTTTCAGCTCTGTGTGTGTATGCATGAGTGTGTGTGTGTGCTTGTGATGCAACCAACCTATGGTCACACATGTACAAAGATAAATGTAGGCCTGGGGTGTGGTGCTTGTTCCAGCTTCTTCAAGCAGGGACCCTGTTGTAATTTAAAAGTAAGCCTAAAGACAATAGCCACGATGCACTGTTGGAATTTGGAAGAGGTACTGTCACCATGGGAGCACTTGCATGTGAACTGTGGCCTTGATCTTTACACCGTGGTACACACCCTGGGTGAATCCTTAGCAATATACTTCACATAATGGAGCGAGATGACTCAGTGGATAAAGAGACGTCCCACCAAACCTCCTGACCTGAGTTCCTACCATGGGACCCACATGGTGGAAGAAAAAAAAAACTGACTCTACAAATATTGTCCTCTGACTCCCCACATGTACACTTGAAAAATACAAATTAAATAAATTTGAAATCACATGTATGTGTGTGCATATTAAAGCTTCAATTCCCCAGCACCACCAAAAATACCATCATACATGTACATATTATATGTGAATGCATACGTCTGTGTGTGTACCTCTTATTTCACATCTGGTCTCGACGGTTCAGCCTTCTCCTTGGGCTCCTCCACCCTGCGCTCTCACACCAGTGTGAGCTGCCCACAGCACTGGTATACAGTTTCAAACAGAATCCTAAGAAAGCTGGACAGAGTCCTGGCCCCTAGAGCGCACGCCTGTGCAGCCCCTCCCCTGGGGTGTGAGAAGGACTCTGAAACGGAAACCACTTTGATGGTGAGGCTATGTTCTCAGCAACAAAAGGAAGGAAGGTCCCTAACCTGTTCATTTAGGTTGAGATTTTTTTTTTTTTTTTTCTGGGGGAAGGAGAGAAGAGAAGGAAGGAAGGTAGGAGGGAAGGAGGAGGGAAGACAGGCAGGCAGGAAGGATGCTCTTGAGTGGCTTCGGCATAACCAGAGATCTTGAGGCCAGAGACAGGCATGGGAGAAGACACCTCTGTTGGCCCAAAGGAAGCAGCTGCCTCGGTGGCAGAGTGCTATGTGGGAAGTCAGGAGGTGGCGTGTAGGACCAGGCTTCTGCTGTCCAGCTCTAAGAACTTAGATCCTGCCACTGACCTGCTCTGGCCTCTGCTTCAGGCTGTCTGTCGTGTACTATGTACTGCCAACTGTCCCTACTCTGGGGAACCAATCAGAAAAAAATCAGATACCTGGCCAGGGGTTGGTACGTGACTCAAGGGGTTAGGGAGCCTGAGGCCTTCTGAGGTTATGGGCTCAGAGTGGGATCCCCAGTGTACACCCCAGGACCACCAGTCACCACATGCCCTGCTTATCTTATCTCACCAAGCCAGAGTTCCAGAGCAAGAAGTTTCTAGAAAGAAGGGCCTATAAGACCTAACCAGATCAATCAAGAAGGGCTGTTATGGGGGCAGCCCAGGACTCCAGCTTTCCAAACTACCCCTATACCCTCCCAGGTTAGCCAGCACCCTGTCCATACAGCCAGAACTAAGGACCAGGAGGCCCAGTAGGGAGCAGAGCCAGCGCAAGGTGGAGTCTGGGCCAGATCATCCTCTTTTGGGGTAGATGAAGTTGGAGTGGAGAGAGCTGTGGGAACAAAGGACCCAAGCTGCTCATCACTGTCCCATGATCAGAACCTAGATCCTCAGCCAGGAATGAAGCCTGCTTCTGCTGTCACCTCCTCCATCTCTCTCCTACCCTTTCCCCTCTCCCCTTGTCCCCCTTTCCCTCCCTGCCCCCTTCTTTTTCTCCCTCCCCTGACCTGCTCCTTCCCTTTCTCTGTCTCCCTCCCTCCCAAACTTCAAGCATAGCTGCTGCCTCTTATATCCTTGCTCAGTTTACCCTGCTGGCCCTGAGATCCTGGGCAGCCAGGCCCAGCCAAGGCCAGGGCAATTTTGGGAAAGTGCTGATGTCTGAATGTGTGTCCTCTAAGTTCTCTTCAAACTGGTGCCCCAGTCCAGGGACAAACCCTGTCCCTGTTTGTCTGTCTAGTGTCTGTGTTCTCCTTGCAGGCCTGGAGAGCCCAGCCTACAGCTGGCTGGGGGAAAGGGAAGAGAGCAGTTAGTGTCATTGTCCCTCCCCCCTCCAACAGCCCGGCACCATGTGGAAGAAGCAAGGAATGAACTGATGAGGGGACCAGCTCCCCAACTGGCTCCCTGCCAGTCCAAGCCAGGGGGTCAGGCCAAGGGTACCCGTGTGGCTGCGTTGCAGTTCCATTTGCTGTCACCAGGATGGATGGAATTCACACCCAGACAAACCATGGCCTCCCTGGAAAAGTTCCCGAGACATCCAGTTCCTGCATTGCTGCAACTGCTGGATGAACCTGGGCCAGTCCAAGAGAGCCGCAGTGAGTACTGGCCACCACAGGGCACCTGTCCCCAGCCCTTCTATTTCCCTGTGACCTTAGGAAGGTCACTGCCACTGCAGAATTCTGCTTTTGTGGGAAAACAAAGACTCTCCCTGCCCATTTTCCACTCTGAGGAGAGCAGATCCAGGGATGGGAGGTGGGGAAACCGCACTCACCACACAGAAGAATGGATGCCCAGGGTCTGTAACCATCCTGCCCTAGGGCCACTATCAGCTGCCTGGTGTCCAGCTTCTGTAATCCAGGCTGGACAAGCAAGGCCCTGTGTCCCAGTATGCCTGGGCCAGGGTGCTCTGGGCAGAGCCATGGTCAGATTGTGAGAAAGAACTGAGGCAACCACACAGTGACTTTTGTCAGGTGAGCTGGCAGTAGCCACCCCAGGATGTGAGACTCCAACTGTACTTCCTGGCTCCTGGCCTCCACCACGACCCCCACAGCCCTGGTCCCTAGAACCCTCGTGGACATTGCTTGTCCACATCCTGTAGTCTTGTCTTTCCACAGTCTCCAACCCAGGTCTCCTGGACAGTCAGGCTTGGTAAATGGGGTATGTCAGCTACCAGTGTAGCTTGCAGACCTCTGTAGCTGGTGGCACACCAGCCCCTATGGTGGACTATCCTGGCTCAAGACTCACAATAAGGGAACCTGGTTTGTTTTGTTTGGTGCATTTCCCAAGCACATGCCCAGGGCTTTGACACCCTGAGAGGAGGTGCTAAGAACACCTGGCAGAGATCCTGGGGTCTGGGCATGTACATGATCCCATGACACCCATGAAACAGATTTTGAGGGTCACCTGCCAAGACAAAAGGCTGAGCCCAGAGTGAGGAGGCCACTCCTGCACCTCCCGAGGCTGAGCATTTCAGCCATCTTAGCTAAAACTGATGAATAAGCCTTCGAGCTGTAGGTCATTGGGTCCAATGCAAAGACCTGGCATATCTTGTCACAGTCACACTTGACCGGGGTGTGGCCTCCTTGCTGCCTGTCCCCACCCCCTCCCCATCAGACCCTGGACCTTGTCACAACCTGTTCCTTGGTGGGAATGTGGAGTGGAACTCTACAGTACATTCTAGAGCTTCCTGGCAGGTCTGTCTAGGCATTGCTGATGGGAATATGGATAGTCCCTTCTAACGAGTCTGAAGGGCGAGACACCAGACGACCAACAGAGACAAGGGTGAGTCCCCACAGTTTATTATGGAAGCCAATAAAAGAGCCACATTGAGTATTTCACAAAATGCATGACATTCATTGTTGTAATATGCAACACGGAATATTATATACACATCAAAACCATACGACAGCCAAAACACACACACAGCACCAGCTCATACCGAAACGAGACACACAAGTGCTTTCTCAATATTAAAACAACTGTGATAAAAGCATATTAATATTTTGAACCATGTTTACAATAAAGAACAATTCATATTTTACTAAATAACAAATATTTAACAGCAAAAACTTTATACTAAATATCTATTTTGAATTATAACAAAAATAGTACTTATAATAGTTTATAAAGACAGACACAAAATTATAACATTTATGAAAAAAAAAGTTTTGTGTATAAAATAATAGAAATCTGGGCAGGATCAAAAATGGTTGCCCAGGATGCACACGCCAGCGCCTAACTTTGAAAGTGCTTCAATCCGCAAGCCCGTGGTAGGAAGTTTTGTGGGGTTTGTTTTTTTTTTTTTAATGTCAAGTTACAATAGTTAGGAATGTGAGAATACATCACCCATTAATGCTACCACAACGAAACACAAGAACACGGAACAGACACATCTACAGAGGTGAGACGGGTGTCACACCGCAGGTGCCTAAGCGAGGGGTCCCTTCACCTGTTACTTTTGAGACCCATCCAGGCAGAACATCATTCTTCCTCCCACCCTCACAGGGATCCCCCTCAGCTTTTCCTTCACTATGCCTCCTGGGCTGGCCCCCTGAAAGGGAAGGCCTCTGACACCTGGTGGGGCCCTCCAGTCCCCTGTCTCTCACCAGAGCCAGAGTTACATGCCACATCCTCAGTCTGAAACAGCTGGCTGCAGGCAAGCAGGGTTAGTGTGCAGGAAGGTGAACCTCCCGGGCACTTGGTTTGTGGCGTGTGGGCAGCATGCACCTCTTTCATAAACTTGGATGAGTCTTTACACAGCTTGGCCTGTTTCAGAACTGGGAATGGGGGGTGCTGAGGATTTACGGTTACTTTTGACTCCATAATAATTTTGCTGATATTCTAATGCTGTAATTTGTTCTGGTTCTGTCAGAAAAAAACCAAAACCAAACAAACAAACAAACCCGCAGACCAGTGAAACATTGGGAAACGTGGCTTACAGGTGTTCTGTGTGGCTGGTGAGATGTGGCTGACCCTCATGACAGTGGCCATCCAGGGCCAGGTTGATGTGGACTGTCAGTCTCTGTTTTCTGGAGAAAAGGGGCCACTGCCTTAGTAACAGGCAAAAGCAATGGATGGAAAACGAAAGCAAAGAGCAATCTGAAAACAGACGAAATTGCCTAGAGACACACCAGAGCCCCAAACCCTTCCCAGGAAGATCCCGCCCAGCCAACCTTCAAAATGCTTGAGGCAGGAGTCCCTCACCTCCCACCCAGTCATCGTCCACACCCCTACTGGCCTTTCTGCAACTGAACCACTTCTGACAAATCACTTATGCCCTGTCCTCATCTTCCTCATCTTCTTCCTCTCCTTCTCCATTGCTTTCTAGCTACAGCCTCCCCTGCAGCTTCTTCGGACCCCACAGGGCCTGAAGCAGCTCAGAAAGAGGGCTCTCTCCACCTTACCTCTCTGCTTTCTTCTCTACCCCAAACCCTGAGCTGGGCTTAGCAGTCAGCGGCAAGGGGGTGGGAGTGGGTATGGGGTTGGGAACTCTTCCAAGAAAGGGGCAGAGAGTTAAGGAAGGGAAGACAGAAGTCCCTTCAGAAGAACCCGTATCCTTATTCATCCTCACCAGGGGAGTGGCTGGCACTGGGACAGGCAGTGAGTGAACAGGAAGTGGTGGCCCCTTGACCCACATGCCCAGGGCTTTGACAGCCTGGGAGGAGATGCTAAGAACACCTGGCAGAGATGCTGGGTGTCTGACTCTGAGGTTAAACTATATCTTTTGCCTAGAGCCCAGCAGGGCTGTTAACCCTCTACCAAAAAAACTGGGTTAGACCAGACACACTGTCTTTTTGCCTCACATAAGCCCTGAAAAGGACAGAGGCTGACAGGTGTGTGTGTGTGGTGATGGTGGCGGTGTGGGGGGTGTTGGGGAGGGTGCTCCAGACCTCAGGCTAGCCAAGGTCAGTGAATAAATATGGGACAGGGGCAAGGGTGGGCAGCTGGGAGCCCAGCTATAGCCAGAAGCCACCCGGCTCAGTTGGTCCCACGGGGGAGGAGTGCTGGTGTCCCTGGTCAGGGCCACCAAGGAAGATGCTGAGGATTAAGCCCATGGGCTCCTGTACTCCCAGGTCTGTACCCCAAGGTCAGAAGAGAGGACAAATAGCAGCGATAGGTAATTTCCAATGTCCAAACCAGTTAGGCTCAAGGCTGGTGGCAACTCCTGCCCAGTCTAGGTTGGCTTAGGTGAGAACCCCCAGAACACTGTTTTGGGCACTATTTTAGCAGGGACAGAAGGGGGAGTGTGGGGGTGTCAAAGAGTGCTCCAAGGGGCCCCTCTTTTCCTCCCTCCTGCCTTCACAGCCACCTGACCACCAACAAAAAAGATTAGGGGGTAAGGGGAGGAAGCGTTCAGAGGTCATAAGCATATACTGCAGCTCAACCAACCAACCGGCACTAACACTGTCATGGGCATACAGTCCTGGCTCTGTCCCAGGAGCTAAGCTAGGGGGCAGTGGAGATCCAAGAGAGTGGGAATCAGGAGTGGGCGAGGCCCTTTTGTCTTTGGGGAGGTTTTGCCAGGGAAGAGGCCAGAGAACAACATAAGGGGGCTGCTGGCCTCCCACCCAGCCCCTCCCCACCCCACAGGTTTCTATCTCTGTGCCCCACCCCCGCTGCTGGGCTGGGCTGAGACCAGAGTGAGGCTACACTGTAGCACTCAACATGGCCTCGGTCTCAGGCAGAATCTCATTCTGGTTGGAGTCCAGACCAAAGAACTTGACACTGAGGCCATCCACGGGGTGCAAGACAGGAACCAGAGTGATGCGAGGGAAGGTCCGGGTGGCCAGCTCGAAGCGGCTAGTGCTGGCCAGCTCCACTGCCAGCACCTTCAGGAACAGCTTGGCCAAGTGCTTGCCCAGGCAGGTCCGCACGCCACCGCCAAATGGGAGGTAATGGAAGCGACCATCCTTATCCTCACTGCGTGCCTGGCTGAAGCGGTCAGGGTCAAACACACTCACATCCTTGAACACAGGTGCTGTGTCGTGAGTGTCTCGGATGCTATACATGACACTCCAGCCTTTGGGGATCTGGAAACCCTGGAGGAAGACCAGGCAGAGAGTAGGGTGGTAAGAACCAGAAGAGGTCCACTTACCTGTCCTCAGTCTCATATGCACAAGGCCTGTCCCTAACCAAAGTCGTTCCTCCAGCGTGCTAGATTAAGTCTCCATATCTATAGATCACAGAAGCATCCCAAGTGGTACACAGGTTGGCTTCATTCAGCTCTGCCTTTGGGGTGAAGCATCTCCCACAGGACTGAAAACTACTAGAATCAGGCACTGCTCCCCACCCCCTCACCTTACTGAGGACCCCCAAACAGCTATCTTTTCCCAGCATCTAGCCAAAGCCCCCCCACTACCACCAGCACTGGAGCCCAGCCTCACATCCAGTTCGAAAGTCTGCAGCACCGTGCGGTAGCCACCCGAGACGGGCGTGAAGAGCCTCATGACCTCTTTGATGACGCAGTCCAGGTAGCGCAGGCCGCTGAGTGTGTCCAGGCGCAGGGTGCCCTCACAGGGGCAGCCACCGCCATGCAGCAGGCCCTGGGCCCGCAGTTCCTCCCGCAGCTTCTCCAGCACAGCAGGGTGTTTTAGCAGTTGCATGATCAAGGATGTGCTGGCACTGGCCGTGGTGGCATAGGCTGCGAAGATCAGCTCCAGGGTTCCATCCTGCACAACAGAAAGATAAGCATTCTGGGCCCTTTGCAGCAGCCACTTAGGATGACCTTCGCTGCTAGCTTTCCCCAGAGCCCATCTGCACTGGGCCTTCCGTCCTAGCTGCCAACATTGTCGCTCTGAGCCTCACTCTCAGAAGGCTCCTGGAGGTCACAGTGTGGTCCCTAGCTTGGGTGGAAACATACTGCTGTGACTCAGAGCAGAAGTATAAGCCTGCTGGCTCCAGTGCTTAAGGTCACTTCTTGCTCAGTGCTGGACTCCTGGCCAGCACCAGCAAGCCTACTAGACACAGTGAGCTCATGGAAGAGAAAGGATATAGCGTATAAGCATGTGTGCCTGTGTGTGTGTCCGTGTCCGTGTCCGTGTGTGTGTGTGCCTGTGTGTGTGTGTGCCCGTGTGCCCGTGTGTGTGTGTGTGTGTGTGTGTGTGTGTTTTGGTATTAGGTATTGCCCCCAGCTTCTTCCTCCATTACCAGAAGAGGGATGCCTTTTAGGACAGGCAGGATCTGAAAGCAGCATAAGGCAGCGCCAGAAGGACCTAAGAGGGGACTGCAATAGAACCCAGAGGTCTCCTCCTCCCAAGGCCTGGGTGCTTGCTAATGAAGTCCCAGCAGCTTCTCCCCGCTTCCTGGGGAGAGCTGTGGACACCAGGTAAAGGGAGCAGAGTGTTAGGAAGAATAGGCCTTCTCAAGTAGAAGAGCAGAAAATGTCAAGAAAAGAGCACAGGAGACTGAGGCCCAGCTGTGCTGAGGCAGTGGGATGGACAAAATTATCAACCACTCGAGAAGCTGTAAGAGGAGGGAGTCCATATTATGATCAAACTTCTCCTGGAGTCTGGAGCTGGCCTCCAACGAGTGGCTTCTAGGCATGTGTTTTCTTCGGACCATGGAAAGAACTGAGGGAGTAACCTAGGGACAGGCTCAATAGGAGGTGCCAACAAGCCCCTGACAGGTCTAAGGACCAATCTTAAGAACAATAGGGAAGGATATGTGTAGGATAGAGCTTATGGAGCCTGGCCACCCTCAAGACATAGTGCACACAGCCCCAAGCCACATGCTATTGTGTGAGGGAAAAGAGAAAGGGCGTCCCATGGTGGCCCACAGCACTGCCCACCCACCTTCAGCTCCTGCATGGTCATCTCCTTGCCATGTTCCTTGCTGCTCTCAATGAGAATGTCCAGGGCATCCGAGTAGTCCTTGCCCTGGGTACACTGCAGCTTCTCACGGATAGCCTTCTCTAGGCCCTTCTGAAGGATCTGCCGAGCTTGAATGCCCTAGGGGAAAGTGGACCATCAGCTTGTCTTGAAGGCAGGGCTCACTCTAAGCCCCTGGATTACAGGGAAAGCTCTGACCCACCCTGTTGCCTTCTCTGCTCTTACCTACCGTCTCCAATGCCCTGTGCTCCCTCCCAACATCTGGCCAGTAGTGCATTACTCTCCCAAAGGCAGTCCTATGCCCTCCCGTTCCACACACAGGGTGCTCACCCTCCGGTAGCCACTGAAGGGCAGATCCACTGGCAGAGAGAAGACGTTCTCCACAAACTGCTGGTACACCTCAAAGAGGTGACCCAGATCCTCCTCAGGGATGCTGAAGCCAAGTAGCACCCGCACAGCCATCCGGAAGGTAAGTCGCTGGGCCTCCTGATATACATTGATGGCCTCAGGCTGGCTGCTCCAGGCTCGAAGTGTGTCCTGAATCACCAGTTGGATCTTGGGCAGGTAGCTCTCGAGTGCCTCATGACTGAAGATCTTGGAGAAGACCTGAAGGTCCCAGAGGCAAGTGGTAAGGGGCCTACAGCCAGGAGGAATGCTGTCCACACCCATCCTATCATGCTTGCTGGTGGTGGCTCCAACCCAGCTCCCTTGTGCAATTCCCTATAGTGAATTTTTTTGTTGTTGTTGCAATTCCCTATAGTGAGTCCTCAGTTTACCACCTATGTTTGTGAAAGGGTAGGAGGCTCTCCCAGCCCTGGGGCTCCACAGGAGCGAGGGTGGGGCCATAGAAAGGAGTCTGCACTTCTGTTGAAAGGACTTTCTGCCAAGTCCCAGGACTTCCAGAGGAAGTGTCAAGAGAAGTGGGACATGTGTGCCTGGTCACAGTACATGTAGGAAGGAAGCACATGGCTCTCCTCTACTCCACTGATGAGCAGGCAAGAGAACCTACTACTAGATAGAAAGCAGGATTTGCTAGGGACCCAAACTGTCATCAGTCCCCATGTAATGACAATTGAGTAGAGACTCTAGGAAGTTCAGAGGTTGTATCATTCAAACATTCACTGGATGGCCAGGCCTCTAGACAATAGCTTTCTACCCCCAGAAGATCATAGTGACAGAAGACCCTTTAATTCTGAGCATCTTCTAAGACCATCAAGGGTCCCTGTTCCCATCCTCTGGTCTTGCACTCATCCTCCTGATTGGCTGGGCAGTGCCCTGCCTCCACCCCAACACGGCATGTTTTCCACACAGCTATCCTCTGGCCAAGAGAAGGAGGGTATCTGTTTATTTACTCGAAGCATGTGGGTCTACTTATATCCCCAGATACAAGTCCAGAACAGGAGGTTCCCCCCAGAGCTGGGAAAAGAGGGAGAGTGGAAGGGAGGATGCCCACCAGCCCATACAAAACCACACAAGCACACTGCTCTCCCGCCTGCCCCCCAAACGCAACCACCACACAAACTGTAAATGTGAGAATTTCCCCTGCAGTCAGCTCATGGAGGAAAAGGTAACATTTTCCTGGCTTGTGCCCTGCATGGCTAATGGGAGGGCTGGTTTGCAGAAATAACAGTGCTGGCCCTTCAGTGGCCCAGCCTTTTCACACAATAGCACTTTCATTCCCCAATTCCCAGTGGGAAGAGGGAGGGGAGGGAGGCCAGTGAGGGGCAGAGGACCTTACTGCCCAGACCAGTTTCATTGCCAAGAAACAGCCTGGAGGAACAAGGGTGACAGGAGGTCCTCTAGGTCACTCACACTTGCCCAGTTCCGGGGGTTTGGGGAATATCTTGTTGGGGGGCAGGGCTTCTTTAACAGCGGTTATAGAGGAAGACTGGATTGGGTGCCTGAGCCTTGTCCTGGTGTTCTTAGGACCAGGTTCATCCTTTGGCCAAGGGGCCTTGGGGGGGAGGGGCGGCAAGATGGGCTCTCACCCTCAGGAGTCCAATCAGAGACTACTGACCAACAGTGGGCTATAGAGAACAGAGCTTTGGGGTGGGGCCACCAGGAAACACAGTGGGGAGGTGGGAGGGTAAGTCATGCGACCAAACACTGGAGAAGTTGGCTTTGGTGTAGGAGGGGATAGCTACACCACACTGACTGAGAACCAGCAAGCTCCTGGAAGTGGCATAGGGTAGGAAATGGCCCAGTGGAAATCTCGACTCAAGGATGGGATATGCAGGGGAACAGGTAGAGGCCACTGTCACCAGGACCAGCCAAAACCAAGCAAGTCTTCTGGATACAGCAAGAAAATGGCAAGAAGGTCTGACTAGATGCCCAGGGGCCAAACTTATGTATGCCCATGATCATACTTACCCCAAGGCCCCAGTTTCTTCATCCATAAGATGGTGAGACCTACCCAAGGAGCCTCTGGGAAATTCCAAGATCCACAGCATCTCAGCACCTACTTCTACATTCCCCAAGATGAGACCCTTCCGGGCGGCACAGTCCTTCGACATTTGAGCCCTCTGGCGACAGCCTGGCACCTTGTACTAGTACATCACCAAGGCCCTGGGGGCCTGGGACAGGATACCCCCAAAGGCTGACAAAAGGTGGCATCCTGAGAAGGGGACACTAGGATCATGGACAAACCCTCTTGTGCCCCTTAGGTTACAATCCCTGCGCCCTCTAGCGATAGCTCACTGAATCACCTCTCTGACCCGAGGGGTCCAGGAAGGCTGAGATAACCCAGAAAGACAGGGGATCCAGGGACATCGGGGGATGGGGGGGAGGGGAGGAGGGAGAGGCAGGAGGCTGAGCAAGGAACTGTATGGCAAGGTGTCTAAACGTGCCCCCAAATGGTAAAAGGTCCTGAGAAGGATCAGGAAGCATGGGCACTGTCCTCCTTGGGGCCTGTGAAGAGGAGTGAAAGTCTGGGCTCTTGTCTAGACCATCCTCCTCCTGGCCTAGGAGGTTTTTACGGGAGTCCATCTAAATGTTTCAAAGTCCCTTTCCACCCAGATGTTTCCCACTTCTCCTTGGACATTTTCCTCTTTCCCGCCTCCAAAAGGTGGAGAAAGCACAGGCATGAAAAACCAAGCAAAGGCTGGTGGCAGGCACCAGAGAGTCACTAAGTCGGTGGCCCTGCCTCTGCCTTCAGCTGCTCTAGAGACACAGGGGCCTCCCAGGCTCTGGGAAGGTGCCGAGTCTGCATCTCTGGGTGTGTGCCCAGGGCTAACAAGGCGGGCACTTCCCAAAGCCAGGCAGCCCAGAAACCACCAACCACCAGGGAGAACAGGCAGAGGTGCCTGCCAGGGCAGGGAGAGGCCTGAGCCTCATCAGCTCGTTGGATAGGATGCTTCTGGCCACCGAGGTCAGGCCTGGGGCACAGAGGAAGATGCCTGGGAGTGGCTCAGTATGAAGAAGGTTCTGGCCCAGGAGCATTGGCCCTGACCACAGGCAGCACAGTGGCTAGGTTGTTTTCGCTTTCATTGGGGTCTTCCCTGGGAATTCCCATAATGAAGCCAAGAATGCTACAAAAAGGTCCATGGGGACCAGCGGGGCTCCGACAGATCGCAGCAGATCAAGCCATAGGTATGGACTTTGCAAAAGATGGGTCCAGGGAGAGCAAGAACAGAGAGAGAGGGTCCTGGAGACCCCAGAACACCCACCCCAGCATACCCATAAAATCACAAGAAGGCTGAGAGGGAGGATGAATTCTGTTTTAAATATGTCCTTGGAGAACACTCCCAGGCCCCCTCCGTCTCCCCAATAACACAGTCACCTACATTATCTATCTCTGTCTATGTGAGTAGAACTTGATTGTCTAGAGCCTGGAGTGCTCACCAGGGCTCCTCAAAGCCTAAATCCCCTATAATTGTTCTTACAGATGCCTTCTCTCCCAGCCAGACTTCCTCTTGACTTCTAATCTGCTGTCTCTGGACGGGAGGTCACCTTGTAAAACCTCACAACTTGCACGGCAGTAGTGCCGGCCCCATCAGCCTGCAGTTGAGGATAGATGGGCAAACTGGTGGGCGGCCACAGCAGAGGGCAGGGCCTCAGAGGGAGCCCACTGCCCAGCCAGTGACTCAGCTGAGGAGGAATGGAAGCTGCTGCCCAGGAGGGGTGGGGGCCAGGCAGGCCACCCAGCCAAGCCACCGGAGCCTCAGCCTGTGGAGTGGAAAGAATAACAGAAGGCAGGCAGCGGTCTGCATAGGGGTGACGCCAAGGTGTGTACTTTATACTCCAGTAAGGAGGGGGACTAAGGAGGGAGTCATTCTCCAGCTGCCTGCAATGCCACCTGGCTTCCCCTTCACCTTGGGCTATGTTCACTCATCATTTCTGGTCAGACAGGGTGGGACAAGCACCCCCTTCCCTACCTGCATATGCCACTCCCCTTGTGTGTACCATACTATCTAAAACTCTTCTCATACCCCAACCAAAGTACTAGAAGGGTAGAAAGCAACTGGCTGCCCATTTGCTTACTGTCTTCCAACCACAAAACCCCTTTGGAAAGCTGAGAGCCATGAGGGAAGGGTCTCTCAAAGTCATGGGGTAGGGTGACTGTCTACAACCCCGTGGTAAGATACTCAAGCCCCTGCTTTTGGGCCCGGGGAGTCCAGGATGGCTACAATGACTGGCATTAGGGCTCAGGGCCAGAAAAGACAGCCTCTGCTGTCCCCACCAAGGCCACATTTCTCTTCCAAAGCTGGCAGGAGGAGGGGCCAACAGAAGGACCAAGGAGGACTCTGAGGAGACACCACAGTTCTGGACCTGATGTGGAGAAGTCCACATCAGGAGGAGAACAACAAAAGGAGGTAATACAGAGTAAGAGAGAGAAAGATAGATAGATAGATAGAGAGAGAGAGAGAGAGAGAGAGAGAGAGAGAGAGAGGAGCAGCAGCAGGTTCCACACTCACCCTGCCTGTTGTTACCCAGCACAAGGGCAAGCAGCAGCAGGAGGCACCGGCACCCAGACACCCTGGCAGTTGGCCTGGGCTTCCTCCCCCACTGACCTTCAAAGAAATCCACTCCTGCCACCTGCCCCCTCAACAGCCCCTGGGACCACTTGCAGGACCTGCAGTGACTTCTGGGTGAAGAACTTCAGCTATTAGGACAAAGGCTTGTTCCCCTGGGACTAGGCTGTCTGGCTATGCTATCCACCTGCTCACTTAACCCCGAAGTAGCTTGGAGCTTCAGCCCTGAGCCAAGCCTAGATCCCTGTGCTCATGTCTATGGCTATGGCCTGTGTAATGAGCTAGAGGCATCCAAAGCCCAGGAGAGTGGGGTTGGCCTCCCCCAAGATTTTATTTCCATGGACCACTCTGGGCTCTGCTCACCTGCTGGGCAGAAATCCTACTCTGGGGTCTTCCCTCTCCATGGCAATCTTGGGACCCTGTTTGGCAAACTGAAGTTGCTAGTCTCTCAGTGCTAAGACCCAGCTCCGTGCATGTTCCGAGCAAAAGCAGGGAGAGAAGGAGGCTGGAGAACAGAGGCTTCCAGTATGAATTTCTGTTTGTCTCTTACTTCTTGTCTCCGCCTTCTCCACCAGGCTCCTCCCATCCTCCCTGGGCAGCAGGCCAGCTACTCCATACAGACAGTCAGATAGGAGCCTCTGCCCCAGGTTGGGAGGGGTTCCAAAGGAGGAGACAAGGAGGGAGTCTGAGGCCTGGCTTTCCCAGGTGATGCAATCTAAGTGGGGACACTCTTGAGTTCTCCAGGCAGCCCCAGCTAGCCCTAGACCACCAGGGCAGCCAGGGCCAACATGTGGAGTGCATGCAGCGATGGCTGTGAGGAACCCTCTCCCCACACATCTGGTTAGACCTCCCAGAGAAGGGGTGGTCACCCACTCCAATGGAAACAGTGACTCTCCCAGTTCTCAGCCAGCCGTGCCCTGCACACCTGGGCCCCGCTTCCTGCACGTTCATCCCAACCAGGCTGGGGCATGGCTCTCACTGCAGTGTGAGCTGCAAAACCCTCACCCTGGCCAGAAGATGCCCTCCAGGCTTTGCATCCTCAAGATTGACCCATCCCTTCAGGGCAACAAGGACATTCATGACCATGGCCCCTGAGAACTCAATTTTTGTCCTTCTTGTGAATTCCTGCTTCCTGAGGTCAAGGATCAAGCTCCCAGCTTCTTAGTACCTATAAAATTCAGTAAACTCAGGATCATGGATCCTTGAGAAGGGTCCTCCTACTCATGTGCCCATCACACAGCAAGCACACACTTACAGCCTTTGGTGTTTTCTTTCCGCCTAGATCAATATGCGCTAGCCTCTGACCATTCTTCATCTCTAAGCGCAAGAAGGAAGGCCAGGAGCTCAGAAGACTGCAGAGTCCAAGTGTCTGGTTACCCATCTCAGCAGAACTGTGTTCCGATCCATCTGCTCCCCTGGGCCTCACCCTCCTTCCTGGTCAAGCTGTTCTCCTCTGACCTTTCCCCCACCCAGCTTCCTGCAGTCCCAGCAGTCAGGACTTGGTGATGCAGCTTCAAATCTCACTCTGAGATCTCTCTGCATCCTGCCTCTGGATGAGAGTTGAGGAAGCAGTCAGTGGCTTGGAGCTGAGTTCCCTGGAGGTCTAAACTCCAGGCAAGGAAGCTTTGAGGGAGCCTCGGAGACTAAAGGGAGAAGCCACTGTCCCCCCAGACACTCCCCCATGTGCCAGGAAGCTGTGATAACTGCTTCCAGCATCCCAGTCAGGCCTTCGGAGCCTTTCTCCAGAATTTTCTCGGGAGTCCTGTATATCCTCCTTTGGTTGTTTTTTTTTTTTCTCCCTCTTGTGCCTTCCTAGGAGAACGACCCTTATAGAGTGGTTCGGTTGGGAGAACAGGAAACCCAGGCAGCATCCGTGAGCATTCCCACTGCTCCCCAGTCACCCAGACCTAGCAGTGGAGCCCCTGATCAAGATCATGGTCCCCGCGCGGTCTCCTCCCTTCCCTATTCCTTGTTCCACGGCTCCTCCCTGAGGCCAGAGGCCCCCTTTTCTTCTTTTTAGGTTCCAAACCTGAGGGAGTCCTCTGACCCAATGGAAAAAACAGAGTGAAGGAGCCTTGCAGCCTCCTTCTGGCGGCTTCCAGCCCAAGGCCGGCGCCCCGCCCGCCGGCAGGCTCAGCCTTCGGGTTACTGCAGTTCAAACAGCACGTGCCGCCCGCGCTCCCAGCCCAGCGGTGGCGGCGGCGCAGCTGGAGGGGGCGGGGAGGCGTGCTGCGTGTGCGCTGGCTCGCCTGCTGCGAGTCTTTGCTCTAGCTCGGGAAATCCACCGGATAAACACCCACTTTCTCTTCCTCTTTCAGGAGAGTGGGTGCGCTTTGAACTTCAGCGCACCTAGACTTTGCTCTCACCCCTTGCCCTTCCCCCGCTAGAGCAGGGGCCCGAAGGCCACCCAACCTATTCCGTGGGCTAGCCTGGAAGACCGCAACACATAGGATGTCTTCAGCCCAGCAACAGACGACAGACTTGCCTTCCATGCAACCTGTGGCTGCTAGGCCAGGTTTGGTTTTCAGCTCGATCATTCTTTGGGCGGAAGCTCTGAGAAAAAGGTGGCGGGGAGTCTGGGGTGGGACAACCGCCTGCCCCGCCCCCTTCTTTTTCCGGTAGAGTGGTGCACTGAGCAACTGCATCCGTCACTGCAGACCCCACAAGTACAAGCTTTGTTCAGACCATCCGCAGGCAGGCCGTATTACCCCTAGTGGAGTCCACCGTGCAGTGGGCTAGCCAGAAGGTGCATCAAGAGGAGGCCCAAGCAGACTCCGGACAGGAAGTCGTCTAGGCAGGGGAGCTCAGATATCTGTGCCCCTTACCCCAGACAGTTTAACCCCAAGGCAAAGGGTTCGAGCTCTTACCTTGCGCTTGTTGCGGTGGATGTCGCCAATGGAATTGGCCACCGTGTTGGGACCCAGCAGCACGCGTGCGCTCCGCGGCCACTCAGTGCTCACTAGCTGGTGTTCGCCCAGTAGGATCTTGCGCACATTCTCCGCACCGGTCACACGGATCAGCGGCCGCCCCAGTAAGTGTGTCTTGAAAACGTTGCCATACTTCTCCCGGCGCGACGACTGGAAGCCGGAACCCTGTGGGAACCACACCAGAAGCCTCTCAGGGCTCACTGAGAACCTGCAGGGCACTTGCACCCTGCCCTACACTCGGCACTCGCCTGCAACACCCAACACACACACACACACACACACACACACACACACGCACACACACGGACACTTACAGGTTTTATTTTTCACGGCGTGCATTAGAACTGGGAAGTGGGGCCTAGAGGGTAATAAATAATGCGGGAGGACGGAGATGCAGGGGCACCCACGGAAGGCTGCGTTTAGTAATGACTTTCGGGGGGGCGTGTGTCCCGGACGGCTGATCCTGAAGCTGGAGTCTGCTCCCCCACCCCTGCGCAGCGGAGCCTCTCGGAATAAATATTTCCAGGCTCCAGGCCACGGGCTGGCGAGACCCCGCGGGGTGGCCGCAGGCCAAAGATTATTTATAGCGGCGAGTTGTGCGTGCCCGGAGGCTGTCCCCAGAGATGGGGGTTGGAGTTTCCTCTCTGCTCCGGTGTGGCCCTTCGTGGGCTCCGCAGGGTGGAGTCTTGGGCTCAGAGCCACAACTCTCCTGAAGCATTTGTCCTGGGAATAATTGGGACCGACTTTCGTCTCCGCCCTTAAATTTGGAACTGGAGCACCGGGAAGGTGCTTCCGAGGGGCGGCGGGATGGGGCGCGGTGACCCGCGCAGGTAATCGGATCGCAGGCCCTCGGCCGAGCGCTGTGCTCCACGGCCAGCGGCCTGCGGTGCCGGAAACCTCCGTCGCAGTCGCCACCGGGCCCGCCTTAACCCTTCTCCCGCCAGGACGCCCTGGGTGCCACCGGGCAGGGAACCACCTGTCCATTCTCTCCAGGCAGCCAGGAGAACTGTGGCCGCGCATCCCGCCTAGGCGTCGTGGTCTCCTAGGAACACGTCGGCTCCCTCTACCCGGAGACAGGAGGCCCCCTTTCCTGGCGTGCCCCCCTCCTCACTTTCCTTTCTCTCGGGGAAACGATATACTCCAGTTAGAAGTGAACACGCCCCACATGCGAAAAGTGGCTACAGAACCCAGATTCCTAATGGCTTTTCCACATGCTTCTGAGCCCGGCGCGCGACAGGGAACAAGCCGGGAACCCCCGCGCCGCCTGGAGGGGCCGAATTGGGGACGCCCCCATCCAGACGCCAGCTTAGACGGCGCCGGCTCCTTTAAGAGAAGTCGGGGCGGAGGTGGGGTGCGGCTGAAGGGGGCGCGGAGCGGGGTTCCCGTCCTCGTCTGCCGTGCAGTCTCCCTCGCTCCGTCTCACTCGGTCTCTCCTCTCCCGTCTTTTCCTCTGTTTTTCTTTTCTTCCGACACAAAAGTTGGGTTGTGAATTTTCCGAGGTCGCCGCCGCCTTGCCCCCACCCCCGCCTCTGATCTGCCTAACTATAATTAAAGTGCGTTTTTTGTGGCTTTAATAAAGAGTTATTTGTCCGCCGTTTCCACGGCCTTCACAAAGAGGACTTTCATAGGGGCGGCCGTTCGGGCCGCGAGTCCAATTTATACAAAAATGTATTTTTAGCCCTGGGCTCTGTTTAGATGGTGCTTAGTGGAAACCGAGAGCCCTTGGAGGTCCCCCGTAAAATCTGATAAATTACTCCGAAAAAAATACCGGATTCGGAGGGTTCGCTTTAACCCCTTCAGCACCCCGCGGTCCCTCCTCCCGGGGGATTTGACCCCCAGGGACGCGGATGCCCAGGCGAAAAGCGCCTCTCTCTAACTTTTGTGCTGGCTGCACCACACCCGCAAGGGCCCTTGTGTGAGACTGAGAAAAATGGCAAGGGACATGGGGGAGGGGCAGGTCAGGAAACAGGATAAGAACGAGGGTTCGGAGGATTTGCCTTAAACAGGCGGGAAACGCTGCCTCTTGAGTTATTTTATTTTCTAAATTCTCGGCTAAAGCCTGGACCACCGCCACAGTTAACCCTTTAAATATGAAGACGAAAAACAGGAGAAAGAGATCCTGTCTCTGAAGAACATCCGATTGGTTGAAAGGAACCCCACCCGATTAGGCAAGCAACACTCCCCCCAACCCCAAAGATAGTCCAATTGTCAGGCATAGAAAGATCCAGCGGAACCTCTCAAGCCCCTCCAACCGGCTTCTCTCCTGTCACTTGGCCGCCGACCGGCCGCGGTGGTGTGTGTGTGTGTGTGTGTGTGTGTGTGTGCGCTCACGCGCACGGACTGCACGCGTCTATTAATTTCAAGCCAAGCTTTCACACGTCTAAACCCATTGGTCTGCGCGCACGCGCGCTCACCTTTCATTTCTCCTTTCTGGGGTTGGGGTTGTCTGTATATGGGTATCCAGGCTGTCTCTAACGTCCATAAGCGCCCGCCTGACAAGCACACCTCCCGCAGTTACCCCAGTTACCCGCAGTTACACCCTCCTCCCCCCACCAAAAAAAAAAAAAAAAAAAAAAAAACAACCTGGGGTGTATCAAATTGCAATAAGCGATTGTCTAGCATTGGACGAGGTTAAAACCAGGTTAATCTGCCTGCTACCTACCTGGGTTCGGTCCTCAACGCGCCTGGCCCCAATTGTCACCAGAGTGGAGTTGTGAAGCGTCCAGTTGCATGGGCACACTCTGGGTCTTTTGCATACTTCTCCTGGCTACCCTCTGCTAAACTGTCCCCACCCAATAAGCAAACAGACTCTTTTTTTCTCCCAAAAGCCGAGAGCCCTCAACTCTTCTGCTTTGAATTTCTCTTAGGTTATCTTCTTCCTCTCCCACCACAACACAGAGACACAGATGCAGATGCAGATACGCGCGCGCGAACACACACACACAAACACACACACTCACACACACCCGGGGGGGGGGAGGTGAGTAGCACTTAGTACTAGCCCAATTGTACCTGAGCCTGAGCCTAATGCACTGCAGAATGCTGCCCAGGTCTTAAAGTGAGCCATTGGAGCTGCCACGGGCCCTCTCCTCTTTTACCTCTCCGCGCCTAGGTAGCTACCCAGGACGCTAAAGTCTACTGGGGCTCAGAGACAGAGGTGAAAACTAAGCGACAGCCCCTCCAGACTCGCTCCCCAGCACTCTCCGCGCACCCTTGCTTGGACGCCTGCAGCACTGGAGCCTCACACTTCGGAGCCCTCTCTGCTACCGACCCCCGGCAATAGCGCTCTTAACTAGCTCACTCTGCCTCTTTAACTAGCTCGCAGGGCGCCGGAGGTCTCCGAGCCGCGCTGCAGGCGAGCTGGGGAAACCCAGGCGGCGCGGGCTGAGGCAATGAAGGGGCGGGGCGGGGACCGGCGCTTCAGAGTGTCCGAGCTATCGGCGCCCCCTGGCCGGACACCCGCGGCTAGCGGACTCCTGGAGCAGCTGGGCGAGAGCGCGCTTACCTGTAGCAACCAGTGACCAGTCTCTCCGATGAGCGGGAATCCCATGGAGCCCTTGGGGATGGGCAGCTTGCAGCTCTTGTCGCGGGTGGCAGCCCAGCGCAGCTGCCACAGCTGCTGCGACACCGCCAGCAGCAGCGTCACGGACACCAGGCACGCGGCGAGGGTGGCCAGCGCCGACACCAACTCCAAGCCCTCAAAAAACATGTTGGCGGCCGCTTGGGGGATTGGCTGTGCGGTCCGCGATGGGGGAGGGGAGGGCCGGACCAGAGTGACGGGGGAGGGGAGGCTGCTGCCGGGGGTCCTGGGCACCCCTCGGAGAAACCCTGGAGATGGGGCCGAGGGAAAGGGGCTGGAGGCTGCGAAGTGATCGAAGAGGGAGGAAAAAGATTGCCTGGAAGAAGAGAGAAGACACGAGGCGACTCGAGGTGTAACTTTGTTTGTTTGTTTGTTTGTTTGTCCCTTTATGCGGGCTTAGGGCTGCTCTGGGGAGGTAAGATGGAGCTGAGTTAAGCTGGTGAGCTTGCTCTGCCCGCAACCACCACACACGAAAAACTTTGGGAAACTTTATCCACCAGGAATCTCTCGGAAGCCCCTTTCCTGCTCAAAGCTAGGGGGGCAAAAAAGAAGGGGAACCGAGAGCTAGCGGAAAGTGAGATCAATTTATCAAAACTATTCCTCCAAAATTCCTAGGTACACAAAAAGAAGAAAAAAAATCGGAATTCAAAAATACCAACGAACCCAGAAACTTTGGGGGCTTGGGAGAAGGCTCCCCAGATGAGGCGAGTGTAGAGGCTGGAGCGGCCGCGGCACCCGGAGGCGGGCGAAGCGGGCGCGTTGGCCCGAGCGCGAGTGCGGAGTCGGCGAGCCGCAGCGGGGAAGGGACGCAGCCGGCGACAGAGCCCCGGGCGGGCTCTGGGGCGGCGGCGGCGGGCGGGAGGGAGGGGTGAGGCGGGGTGGGGTTGGGAGAGGAGGTGGGAAAACCCGAGCCCGGCTATCTATCAATTAAGAAAAGGCAGTCTGTCCCGGGACGCAGTCTCTCGGCTCTGGAGTTGCTGTTGGGGAAAAGAAAAGAGATGAGGGGGGGAAAAAAGAAAGAAAGAAAGGCAAAAAGGGATGAAAGAAGGGGAAAGCAGGAGGCAGGACTTCAGGGCTGGTGGTTTGAAAAGCGTCTCTCAATCTGATTTGATCCAAGGCAAGGCGATGCGTGTGTTTATATAGAGGCGGGAGCTGCGCCGTGGGCGCGCGTCCAGCACCCCCCCTGGGCGCGCTCACAAAGCGGGAGGCGTGGTGAGAGGCCGGCCGGCTGCCGAGCGTGTGAGCTCCCGCCGGCCTCCCGCCCAGCCGCCCCGCCCGCCGCCCGCCGGGGACCCACTTGTAGGCGCCTCAGGATCAAACTCAGTTCACCTCGCGCCTTCTCTTCCTTCTCGCCGAGTCCAGCACCTACAAACGGATGAGATGAGACACATGCCCGAGCGCGCATGCACACACTAATGCGCGCGCACGCACACACATATCTCTCACACACACACACACACACACACACACACACACACACACACACGATGCGTACCCTCTTGATGCTGGTCTGATATAAACCTACTTTGCTCCCGCTTTTTCTCCTTCCTGGATTCCCGAACTGGTCCCCCAGCTTTCGGCTGTCCTGCGTGGAAGTTCCTTGTCCGATTGTCCCCCTCGATTGGGAGTTGCTAGAAGTCTCTACCCAGACTCCATCCCGCGAAATTCCGTGGGACCCAGCAGACTCGAAGGATTCATGTTATTCCCTCCTAATTACCTATAGCCAGGGCAATAGCAGATGCCTATAGCATTCCTAGTATCTGCACCTCCGTTGTCTAGGTCCACATGTTTCTTACCGTCCAATGGAGGGTCTTCTGTGCCTGTGCGAGTCCCGGGCTACCAATGCTCTAACACTCCCGAGAGCCCCAACACACACACACACACACACACACACACACACACACACACACGTTGCCAAGTCTTAACTACAGTGCTGGTCCCAGAAAGGGTCCAGCACCTGAGACACGTGCAGTGGTTCTGTACCCAGAGGCGGCAGGAGTCCTGCACACACGTTCTCTGTCTGATACGTTTGAATAAGTAAACATGCCCCGTGAGCGCGATCCCCTTCTCAGAGCCAGCCACAGAGAGTCCAGAGTCCCATCCTGCGTGAGGTGTGATTGTGCTGCATGTGCTCTCCCCTGACGTCGACCAGACGCTGGTGGAGACTGAGTTTGAGAGTCTCTCCATAACCCCAGAACGTATGTATCTGCGCATCCGTGGATCCGCCGGTTATTTGGCCTCTCCTGAGAGCCCGGGACCGAGCTGTGCACACCAGCCCCGATATTTGCCTGAGTTGTGCGTGGTTCTCCCTGTCCGTTGCCTCTGGTTTTCCCCAGACCTCTAGTCTTCGCATTTCACTCCCACACTCCCGGAGCAAATAATAGTAAATAATAAATCATCCTAGACATCCCACCTGCAGTTTAGAGTGCTGGGCGTGTAAACTAATCATCCTACCCTGCTAATAGTCCCCTGCGTCCAGTATAGGATCTGCTTTAGAGCTCACTAGCAGAAAATGTGCGAGAGCGTCTAAGATGCGCATCTACGTGCTGTCTCTTGCCAGGAGAGCCCGGCAACCCAAGTTGATTCGGCCAGCAGAGCTCTTTCCAGCCCAGCTCTGTCGGCAAGAGCTGGGTCAGCGCTCACTCTCTGCCTTGGAACCCCACCTGGTGGTTAGTTTTAGTACTACATCCGCAGGGGATATTGACTCAGCTCCCCCCTCCTTAAATGTCTTTTCCTAGCTGAGGACAAGCTCCAAAGAGACACCCTGAAGACATTCCTAGGGGTTCAGTTTAATAATCCTAAGGCTTCCCACCTCCTCAGGACAGTCGGAACCAGGACACTAAGTAAGTCATGTCAGAACCACTGTGGCCCCAGAAATAGAGAGCTGGGGAGTGTTTGCCTAGGGGAATTTTACTTTCCAGGACCACTTGGCAAGCAAGATCTGCGAGGTCAGTGTCAGCCCAGTCTCCCTGAGAGGATGGCAGAGTGTGGCTGGGGAAGTTATGGGGACCCCGAAGTCTTGAAGTACCCTATGAATATGACCAGATTACCAGTACTGCCAGGCAAAATGACCTTAAGGGAAGACCCACACTGGGGCCATCTCTCTGTGGGCAGTGGGACATGAACACAGCCACATGGTGGTCTACCACGAGGCTTCATGAACTCAAATATTGAAATATACAAGGCCATACACACAAGATCTTTGTCCACAGCCAGGAAATGACTCTTTTTCTAAGCCACCAAACTGAAATCCACAGGACCTGCCCACTCTGGGGTCAAAAGTCCGCACTTCCTTGTTCTGTCCCCCCACCCCCACCTTGAATGCACTTTGGCTTTGGGGCCTCTTTTGCTCCCCTCTGCCTGGACTTTCTTCCCACTCAAGTGTGGAGTGGGAGTTGGGAGGGAAATGAAGAGATTCTAAGTCCCTACTGCTCAACTGCCAAGTGCTGCTCTGGGGAATGTCCTGGGGGACACACAGCCCCACTGCAACAGCTGCAGTGTGTCCTGATGGGATGTGTTTCTCTTCAAGTCCCTTTGTGTGCTGTGGAGGAGAGAGGCAGAACATATATATGCTATAGCAATATACAAGGCTTCTTGGAGGTGCTGCAGGTGAATCGGAAAGCTGCATCTGACAGAACTTGCAAAGAAGCTACCCGCACAAAGAGAGGCCGAGAGTCACCCTTGCTGGTCACATACACAGGAGAGACAATCTGTTAGTGCCCAGGGTGGACTTCTTATGCTTGGACCAGACCCAGGCCTGGTCCACAACCCCTGCTGTAAAACAAATTTTTGACCAGATTAACCCTTAATCCTGGTCATTGAGACATACTGACTCTGACCCAGGGCTGAGTCTCTGTGCAAACAAGCATTTCCAGGCCCACCTCCAGCTACAGAGCACAACATCTCTCTTACAAACTGTCCTTAAGCTAAGGCTTAACCCATAAGTCTCCTGGGGCAGGCTAGGTCTTAGGTCAGAATACTTCTGTCAGCTAGGACTTGAAATGATCTGCCATGTCCCCATCCGGGCCAACACTGCTAACCTCAACAACTCACAAAACCCTTTCCACAGATCAGATACATCTGGGGCTCTGACTCCTGCCTATAGTACACCCAAGTCCAGATTCAGGGAGTGTGCCCAGAGCACCCCAGGCATGTTGAAGTCAGCTGGAGCAGACTGGGACCTCAGTCAGGGGGCATTGTGTCAAGGGGGAAGTTCTGCCTGGGTAATATTTGCAAGGCTTAGTAGATGGGCCTGAGAGAATATGGAGGGTAGGCCCCAGGCAGTGTTTAAGGCTGAAGAGAGGGGGCAAGGCAAATTCCTCTGGGGCTCTAGAAATACCGGCACAAGCACAGATCTGTCTCAAGGGCCACTTCTCAGGACACAGAGCTGCCAGGATGGCTCTGTATCCCCTGCTTCCTACACACAGAGTAGTGAGGACAGCTCCCCTTCCACACCCTTCTCTGTGCACATTCCTGATTATCCCTTCCACACACTGCACACAGCGCTGCAAAGTAACACGATTTTGTAGAGGGATTCGTGTATTTGTTTGATGAGAACACTGCTCACTGTTTTGCTCTGCTTCTTTTCCTACCAATCGGAGTACATCCCCTGAGTTGGGACACTTTTCTTAAATGGAGAAAACCCTCCATTTTATACTCAATCTGCATAGTTTAGGCCCTGATTTTTCCCAGTTGATGCTTCAACTTCTTCATCCCAAAACTTTTCATTTCTCTGGCCAGAGGTGAGTAAAACTGTGAGCAAGAGGAAAGTGGGGACTGAAAGACCAGGCTGTGGTGGGTGAGAAGCATGCCTGGGCACTTAAGGACCGACTGGGCTTGCCTAGTGTCTCCCAGCTGTCTGGGGACAGTGCAGCTGGAAGAATAAAAGAGGTAATTCTCATCTCCCAGAGTTCTGTTACCCAACTAACCCCAAGGAGCCCTTGGAGAGCTAACCTCATAAGGTCCCAGACAGGCTTTGTTCTGATCTAAGGTCCCGCCACCCCCCATTCCCTGAGTCCCTGGCCTGTAAAAGCCCTGGGTCAGCAGGTTCTGCCTAGACCTTTTTGCAGAGCTTGGGTGGAAACTGTAAACTTCTGCAGAGAAGAAGGAACCCTCCACCCTAGGTTTCTGCTTTTGTCAGAGCATTCCTCTCCCTGCCTTTGCCCACCTTCCTGCCTCTCTGTGTTCTCCAGAACAGGCTCCATAAGGCCAGTGGTAGCTCTCTGGTGCCCAGAAACTCAAGGACAAGTTAGAGGACATCGCATGAGTGTGCCCTTACTCTTGAGAGAGGGCCTGGACCCTTGCTGTCCACACTGCTGTGAAAATCACCTCCAGTGTTAGGGATTGCCTCTCCAGAGCCCGCAGAACTAAATGCCCCACTCCCCAGCGGGCTGTCTGGCTGTACAGAGAATTCAAGAAACCCCTCACAAAGTCCACCAGCCTGAACCCTCCCCTCCCCAGCCTCTTTGGAGGCACCTTCTTCCTGGCCACTGCTACCAAACCCAAGGGTATATTCAATTTCTGCCATCTTATCCTTCAGGCCTTCCTCTTCTCTGTCCCTTACGGAGACTTGCCCCTACCCTGTACCCACACCCATGTACCTATGTAGCTATGTTCTTGATTTAAAAGAAATAAATAACAGTCCACGTGCAAAAGGTTCAACCTGGCAGAGGTCTGACTCCTCACTCCCAAATCCACAGACAGGCCTGGCTAGAAGGAGCCCCTCACCCACCCACCTACAGACCTCTGGGAAAGCACATTCTCCTTTCCCTGGTAGGCAGCCAAGTCCCACCACACTCCTCACCTGGGGAGGCCTTAGCTGCAGACACTTTGCACAGGAGGAATTCTTTTAGAGAAGTGGAACTCTTTCCCCATCCTCCGCCATCCAAGCCCCAAGCCCAGACTTCCTTCTGCCCTACACCCAATACAGTCCAAAGCAATCTGAAAATGGACTTGCCGGTAGAAGGTGCAAGGGGCACAACTGGCAGCTGTGTCCAAAGGAAGAGCCCGCCCGATGGCGATGGGGTATGGGCAGTGCCCCAGGCTGGCTGTGGCTCGCAGGGACACTGTCGCAGAGATGGCGCTCCCTCAGACCCAGGGAGCCAAGAGCCCTTTATAGCTTGAAACCTGCCCTGGCACCGCCCACTGGGCGGCTGCAACAGGGGCCTGCAATGAGGGGTGTCCCTGGGAGCTGGGAGGACATCCATTCCAGGACTTCAGGGCCAGGCCCCATGCACAATAGTCTGGGAGTCAACCGTCTCCCACCCCAGGCAACTCTATGTCCTGGTATGCATGTGAGTCTCTCTCTCTCTCTCTCTCTCTCTCTCTCTCTCTCTCTCTCTCTCACTCTCTCTCTCTCTCTCTCTCTCTCTCTCTGTGTGTGTGTGTGTGTGTGTGTGTTTGTGCGCGCGTGCTCGCACTCCTGCTTAAACGTCCATTCAAAGGCCTCAGCTCTCTGTCCCCTGTGTTCTTTCTCTGGCAGCAGTTTTGAAAGGATGGGGACAGCAGTGTGTTTCTGCTCAGTTTATCAAGTTACACTTGGTGACAAAGGACTGAAGGACAATCAGAATCCAGGGAGAAAAAAGAAAGCGTGACAGGGAACCCAGAGCTTTTGTGGAAGGTAAAAACAGTACAGAAAAGGGCTGGGCAGAGCATGAAGTGAACCAGCCTGCACACTGCTTGGTGTCACAATCTGCCTCCTCTACCCTCTTCTGGAGCTTCGGAAATCCTGGGGAATCTCAGAAACTACAACTGTGTTGATTTGTAAAGAGAACACTGCTCATCTGGCATGAACTGAGTTAGACAAACTAGAGTGCAGTCTTCTCCCTCCTGGGCTGTCAGGACTCCCATCTCCTTCCCAGTCCCTGCACCAGGGAAGCATCCTCTGAGAGGCCATTCAGAAGGAAAAGTACCCTCTGCTCCCCCATTATGGCCCGTCTAGCCACAGTGGGGACAGGGATGGGATGGACTCTCCCAGCTAATCCAGGTTCCATCTTTTGCCAGGACCTCTTAATGGACAGAGATGGCCTGTCAGGGCTGGTTTGTGGCAAAAGAAGAACACATAGGAGCACTGGACTGCTTCTCACTGGGGACAGTGGATAGAGTGACAAACAGATGAAGCCGGCCAGCCTAGGAGAAAAACAGAAAGACAAGCAAGACCGTCCTGCTTCCCCAGCCTGTGGGATTCTGTTCCAAAGCGGCTGTTAGACAAGCTAACCCTTGCCCCAGGCTAGGCTGGATATCTAGTTGGCAGATTCTCCAAGTTAAATGCCACAAGTTACTTCTTCCCTCTCTCTCTCCCTTTGTCCCTCTCTTTCTCTTTCTCTGTCTGTCTGTCTGTCTCTTTGTGTCTCTATCTCTGTCTTTCTCTGACTCTGTCTCTGTCTGTCTCTGTGTCATGTCTCTTTCTCTGACTCTCTCTGTCTCTCTCTGTCTCTCTCTGTCTCTCTTTCTCTCTGTCTTTCTGTCTTTCTCTGTCTTTTTCTCTCTCTGTCTCTGTCTCTCTGTCTCACTGTCTCCCTGCCTCTCTCTCTGTCTCTCTGTCTGTCTCTGTCTCTCTGTCTCTGTCTGTCTCTGTCTCTGTCTCTGTCTCTGTCTCTGTCTCTCTCTCTCTCTCTCTCTCTCTCTCTCTCTCTAGAAAGGCAGAATGTCAGATCTTGTAGTGAATTAAGCTCTCCCATCCCTGCTCCAAGCTCAGGCCAAGGTTGGAGCTTTATCTAACTGACCCCAGACACTGGTATGGTGGTAAAAGATAAGAGGAATCATACATACTTAGTAACTTTCCCCATGACGACTACACTTGCTGCATCAGGACCATCTTAATAATGCCTGTGGTTCTCCCAAGGCCCTGCCCAGCAGGCCTCCGAAAGGGTCTTGAAAGAACTCCAAGCCTTTCTACCACCTTGTCTCCACCAACGCCTTCTCCAAACTCCAGGTTTCCTATTCAACCCATCCCCCACCTCCTACAATACTCTTTCTCTCCAGGCATCTGGGCCTTCTTGGATCTGCTCATTAAATTCTCACTCTGTGGCTTCACACCTTCTCCACTGTCCCGCTCTTCTGGGTCCATTCATTCTTCACATACAAGCAGGCAGGGAGCTTGTCTGAGAACAAGAACACCAGAGCCATTTAGATCTAGGTTCAAAACCCCACTCTGCCTCTTAGTAGCCTAAGCAATGTAGACTGTCTGCCTGGTCTCTGGGTGATTTGACAGGGTTGAGAATGGAATAGAGGAGATAATGGTAACAGTCGTGACAACAAGAATAACTACATCCTAGCACACATAGACAAAATGCTTGCCTGTGTGCCTTGCATGATTTCATAGACCTTCACAGCAAGTGGCTTTAGCTGTACACTGAGCAAGAAGCCTGGGATTCTGGACCAAAAGGTGGGCCTTGCATCCAGAACATTGAACATCAAAGCCAGTCACAGAGAGGACACAGGAGAAGGCACAGAAAGGCTCTTTCTGTGAACAAATCTAGAAACTATGGAGGAGACAAGGGAGTCCTGTTTGGTGAGCTGGGTGCCTAGTAACAAGGAGCTGTCCTGAGCTAGGGAACTTAGGATAAGACTTGAGACCAAGGACATGGATTTGGTTTGGGTCACAATTAGGTTCTCAGTGGCTTTAGGCTATTCCAGAGGTGCTGTCTGAGGGCTGTGGGGGTCTGGGTTATGAAAGACAGATGGGGAACTCAGATGCACTTGGTTGCCAATGGGAGGCACTAGAGAAGGAGCCTTCACATATAGCAGCCAGCCTAGACCAGAGCCCTACAGAACCCACATATGTGTGCATGCATGCACATACACAAATGCATACATACATACATACATACATACATACACACACACACAAACACACGGGTAGGGAAGGATGGATGGAGACAGAGAAAGAGAATGAAAGAAAGAGAGAGAATGAGAGACAGAATGAGAGCATGGGAGAGAGAGAGAGAGAGAGAGAGAGAGAGAGAGAGAGAGAGAGAGAGAGAGATCTGTGGGACATGCTTAGATACAGCTTCCTGACCCACAGACTCTTATTTCACTGGGGTTTTTGTTTATAAAATACACATACACTTTGGGAGGGCACCTTCTCTGTTGGTGCTGGTCTTGTTCAGCCCCAGATGACTGGGTCCAGGCCACACAACTTCCTTAATACAGAGTCTGTGCTCTGCTGACTATGTGGCCTGGAGGCACACACCGTCACCCTTAGTGCTCAGAAATGGATCAGCATAGTTGTTGAAGAAGGACAGAGTGTGAGGATCTGAAGCTGAAGGAAGGACAAAACCCCAACCTAATAGATGGAGGGGTCACATGTGAGCCCTCTGTGGTGATGAAGAAAGCCAGTGAGTGGCTAGTCCTTGTGTGGAGAAGGATGTGGCACTGAAAGGGTCTCCCACCCCATTGGTCCTCAGCTCAGTGTTGCAAAGGTCCTTCTACCGTGTAGAAAGTCTTTCTGTCATTTAGAGATGGGAGGCCCAGGGAGAAGAAGGCAGGAGCCCAGTAAGGGGGAGGAAAGGGATAGTGGGATTTCAGCAAGGCTTCTACCAGATGGCACTAGCTTCTGAAGTCCTGGTCCCTGGCTGGGTAAGGCCTGAGAGAGAGACAAGGTATTGTCCTCAGGACAGGTGTCTACCATGGGGAAGGCATCTGGGCACCTGGTGAAGTCTGCCCTGCTTCTCTACTCGGCATCTTATATTCACAGGTATTCCTGCAGCTGTATGAATGTATATATGTATGTATATCCCTGGATTTCTGACCTTGCTCAACCCCTTCTCTCCAGGAACTGGTTTGGGGGCTGAGCTTCATGATCCTGAGGCTTTTCCTGGCTGTGGGGTCCATGACAGTGATATGAGCCTATGAGCCTGGCCCCACCAGCACCTGTCACGTACTAGCAGCATAGTCTTAGACAAGTCTTTTTAAAATTTGAGACAAGATCTTGTGTCATCCAAATTAACCTCAGACATGCTATGTAGCTTAAGATGATCTTCAACGCCTGATCCTTCTGCCTCCAGCTACCAAATGCTGGGATGACAGATGTGTACTATGACACCTAGTTTCATTCTCTTATAAGAATGGGGAAGGTACGCCTTGCATCCCTAGGCAACTGCTGTTTTTTGTTTTTTGTACTTTTAGACAATGAGTACAAACTCCTTGCTTTGAGGTTAATGACCCTGAAGCTTTAAGGACCCCTGCCTGAGCAGGATCCTTCTATGGTCCCAAAACTGATCCTTGAAGGTCATAATTCTGCATGATCTTCTTAAATAACATCTTTAAATGAAACAAGCTTTGGGGTCTATGAATCCTAGTGCCCGAAAGGGAGTGATCGTGATCGACCCTGACATGCTACTCTATTCTCCACCTCCTCAGAGCCTCCTGTTTGCAGGAGTGGTCTGGCTGCCAGGGGAAGGTTATAAGGAGCTCTCCAGAACAGAGAGGTAGAGAGCTAGCCAGGTGGCAGGGACACAGGCTGGGAAGTTGGGTTAAGTTAGGAGCTAGCCAAGAGATTGCCTCAGCTAAAGGCTAACAGCTTTAAAAGTATATAGAAATCTCACATCTTATTTAAACCTCAAGTGGGCCCTTGAAAACCCTTGAAAATAATGAGCCTTCTGGGCAACCGTAGCCAGGCAAAAGGCCAGAGCAAGACCTCTTCAATGGGAATGCGGCCCAAGTCTGGTCTTATTCCTGAGTGGGGCTCATTGCCCCTTTCTCCTACCCTCACTTGCTACCCTTTCTGAAACCCAAGAGCTTTGTTCAGTGAATGCTGGTGGGATCCCCAAAAGCTGAGCAGCTCTGGCCCTGATTGCTGGCCCTAGGAGAGGCTTTGTTTCAGAATGGGGCTGCAAGATAGGCCACTTGCAAGGCTGTGCTGGGCAACCCTGGCCCTTCAGGAAAACAAAGGCTGGCTTCCTAATTAGCACCCGTTTGTTCCCCTATGGAGCATTGGAGGGAGTGGGGACCAGGGCTCCCTCCTTGGTGTCTAGGAGATGGATGGGGTTGATTTTTTTCCCAGGATTCCTCCTCATAAATCTGATTTGGCCCCTCATCCGTCTAGGCCAGTCTCCATGGAGGTGTGTGGTAGTGATAAATGGGCTGACTCACTAATGTGACTGAGGTGGCAGGGACTTGGGGAGGGCCTCTGGTCTGATGGATGGTCCCCATGAGAGCATATTGCATTAGGACCCCTTAATGCAATCAGCAGGGCCATTACTAGCCCAATTTGTGGCTCCTCCTCACCAGGTGGGGTCGCAGAGCTGGAAGATTAAGGAGGATGTCAGGACTTTGAAGACACCTGGGGGGTTGAGGCGGGATTTCCTTCCTGGGGGCCATTACTAGGGAAATACAAAAACATAGAACCAAAGAGAGTATGCACCCAAAAGGGGAAAGGAAAGACTCAAGGCTCAGAGAGAAGGTGTGACTGGGCCAAGGTCACCTCCGGAGCCAGAGAAGAGCCAGGATTAGAACAGGAGTCCCTAGTGTTTGTGCTAGAGTAGTCAAATCTGGAGGAGGGATGGGACTGAGGCAGGGAGCAAGCACCATGGAGGAGAGATGGGGCTAAGAAAGGAGCACCGGGGTCCCCAATGGAGGAGTTGGAGAAGGGACTGAAGGAGCTGAGGGGGTTTGCAGCCCCATAGAGGGAGCAACAGTGTCAACAGGCCAGACACCCCAGAGCTCCCAGGGACTGGACCACTAACCAAAGAATACACATGGAGTGACCCATGGCTCTGGCTACATATGTGGCAGAGGATGGCCTTGTTGGACATCAGTGGGAGGAGAAGCCCTTGGGCCTGAGGGTGTTTGATGCTCCAGTGTAAGGGAAGGCCAGGGTGGGAGGACTGGAATGGGTAGGTGGGTAGAGGAGCACCCTCATAGAGGCAAGGGGAGGGGGATGGGATGGGGGTTTCTGAAGAAGAGACCTGGAAAGGGGAAAACATTGGAAATATAAATGAAGAAAATATCCAA